>NW_006408775.1:2346251-2348789 GCF_000296735.1 Chrysochloris asiatica
TTTTTTTTTTTTTAAAAAAAAGCTAAAGTGGATAGAGAGAAATACTGTTAACTAACTGTACATGGAGGGGATTATAATCATTGTAATAAAACAAGATGTACGATTTGTTAAATGTAAAACTAATAATATGCCCTGTAAACGTTCACTCAATCCACAATAAAAACCTTAAATAAATAAATAAATAATAATAATAAAAAGATTTACAGCCTCAGAAACCCTGTACAGGGTTGCTATGAGTCGGAACTGACTCCACGGCACACAACAACACCAACATTCCTAATAAACTCCTGTGACCCATCTGTGTCCTTCGAGAAAATCTACCAAGAGGATCCCTTTGAAATTAAACAAAACAAAACATAAAAACCCCAGTTGCCATAACTTTCTGAACCGACATCTGTTCCTTAAGTCTAACTGGTCCAGCAGGTCTCCTTGGAAGTCACTGGAACTTTTTTTTTTTTGTCTGCAGCCATCTACTGATCACAAAAACCTGTTTAAGCACATTCCATTTATTTGGAGTGGCTGGTGAGTTTGAACCAACAACCTTGCAGTTAGCAGTTCAATGCTTATGCTACAGCACCACACCAGTAGTCTTATATTTGTATAGTCAATATTTATTTTATGCATTTGTTGTTGTTGTTAAGTGCCATTGAGTTGGTTCCAACCCATTCCCAAGGAGCGACTGGTGAGCTTGAACTACTACCAACCTTGCGGTTCAAACTGACTTTGCAGTCCAGCGCATTAACCCACAGCACCACACCAGGACTCCTATTATATGCATAAATGTTACATATGTAATATTACTGTGTTTATTGGATTGAGGCCACTGACTGATTTATTGCTGCTATGATTGAACTCAATCCCCATCTACCCTTCTCTCCCCAGATCATTGCAAAGAAACCTACAAGGGTTTTGTGTGTCTTTGTGGATGCCCCAAAGGACTGGGCCACTGATGCTTAGGAAATCCAGTCAGCTGCATCGCCATTAAAAATTCTAGGACTTTCTAGAAAACTAAGCAAAAGGCACGGAGAAGAGCAACGATTAACTCAAGTAAAACAAATTGGAATGTAAGAATGAAATCTAATCAGACTAATGGATCACAGGAACTCAGCCTCCAGAGCCCTGAGACCAGAAGAACTAGATGGTGCCCAGCTACCACAGCCAACTGCTCCAAAAGGAATGGCAATTGGACAGCCTGGACAGTGTGGGAGGAAAACGTGGAAGGAAACTCAAAGTCATTGAAAAGACCAGGATTGCTGGGAAAAACTATGAGATGATAACCCTTAGACGCCCTTCAAGTCTAAACCTGAACTCATCTCCTGACTCAGCTTTCAGCCAAATGGTAGATAGGGCTGTAGGGCAAACAGTAACAGAGTAATCAACCACAAGACGTCAAAAGGACAGTATTTGCTCAGAAGGTAGGAAGGCATCCAAAAGGAGGACAAATGGCAGTGGGAGACTCAGGGAAGAAGTGGAAAGAGTGTTGTCACGTGGTGCTGCCGCGTGGTGCTCCCACGTGGTGGAGGCTACAATCCGTGTCACCAAATAAACTGTGTAGAAAATGTTGAATGGAAAACCAATTTTCTCTGTAAATTTTCAATCAAATCACAATAATAAAATAAAATAAATCCAAGTATACATTACTTGGGTCAATAGCAAAAACACATGTATAGTACAACATATGGAGTCCTGATGTGGCCTTGTGAGTTAATGCGCTAGACTGCAAAGTTGGTTTGAACCACAAGATCAGCAGTTCAGGCTCACTAGCTGCTCCTTGGAAACCCTATACAGGGTCACTTTGGGTGGGAACCGACTCGACGGCACTTCACAACTACAGTATGGCATATGTGCTGGCCTTGACTAGCAGTAGACAGGACTCTGGGGATCTGGGATGGGCTGAGGGAGGTGGAGTCTGAGCTGTGGTTACAAGGGCCACTCTGCTGAGGGGGCTGGGCTCAAACACTGGGCCCCCGTGAAGACTGGTCTGTCCAACTCCAACTTAGCTTCTATGGCTTAAAGATCACAACTCCACTAAAAGAAGATAAAAAATTTTTGATAAAGGAAAAAAGTGTAAATTGTTACAATTTGATTAATTTGACCATACTTATGGATGTGTTGTTGTTATGTGCCATGGAGTCAGTTCCGACTCATAGCAACCCTGTACAGGGTTTCTGAGGCTGTAAATCTTTACGGGAGCAGAAAGTCTCATCTTTCTCCTGTAGAACAGCTGGTAGTTTCGAACTGCTGGCCGCGAGATTTGCAGCCCTATTCATAACCACTACACTACCAAAGCTCCTTATGTATGGAAGTAGTAGCTCAAAAAACCAACTGAGATGGAAGAAGTTCTTCATCCTACCCCCTCTGTATGCAGGGGTGATAATAATGGGCAACTTAGACATTGGCTACCTAAAATGGTGGAAGGAGGGTTATAAAGGCACAAAGTGACGAACTTAAAAGTTTTCAAGAGGAAGTTTAGTTTAAGAGTGTGCACCAGAGAACAAACAAGATGGCGGATCGGGTGGATGTATAGCAGAGAGCTCC
>NW_006408775.1:2352234-2411324 GCF_000296735.1 Chrysochloris asiatica
ATAAGCAGAATGTGGGACCCTATCCAGAGAAGCAGAGACACCAGAGATGGAGGCAGAGATGAGGACATGGAGAGAGGGAGCAGCTGAGGACTCTAGACTCATGGAAAGAGAAAGGCTATGTGCTGGCAGCCAGGAGGCAGGCTTGCAGAATGTGCCCTTTGGTTGTTTAAATGCTTACATATTCCTGAGTGTTTTGGAGTACATCCCCGCCCCAGCCCACACCCTGCAAAACAAAACAACACCTAAGCTCACCCTGCTAGCTCCTAAGTCTGTTTCCTTAAGACATTTTTTTTTTCCCACCAGTTAGTGGACAATTTTCTCTTGTCATCAAAGTTACTGACAAGACTGTTAAATGTGCAGCCTTTTCACTTTGTTGTTGTTACGTGCCATTGAGTCAGTACCAACTCATAGTGACCCTGTGCACAACAGAACGAAACACTGCCCAGTCCTGGGCCAACCTCACAATTGTTGTCTCGCTTGAGCCCATTGATGCTGCCACTTTACCAGTCCATCTCGCTGGGGTCTTCCTCTTTTTCTTGGACCCTCCACCTTTCCAAACATGACATCCTTCTTGCTTTAGCCTTAAGAAAACAACTTAACCTGGATTCATGAAGCATATTTTTTGGTAGGATGTTAGCTTAGAATCCTGATATGGTACTGGAGGATATACACTGGGCTGCTGACCACAGAGTTGGCAGTTCGAGCCCCCAGCTGCTCCTCAGAAACTCTACATAGGTTGCTATGAGTCGGAACCGATTCAACGGCACTTAACAATAATAACTGTTAGCTCCTCCCACTCAGGCTTTCTATTTTATGTTGAGACAGTAAACGATAGCAACATTGTCTTTTTAATTTAAATTTCCTTTGCTTAGTAACTTTCTGGTGTGGCTCTAGGATAATGCGCTGGACTACAAAGTCAGTTTGAACTGCAAGGTTGACGGTTCAAATTCACCAGCTGCTCCTCAGAAACTTAATACAGGGTCACTATGGGTCAGAACAGACTTGACGTCACTTAACAACAAGAGAGTAACTTTCCTTAGTTACAGAAAAGCAAAAACAGAGTTTTCAGACAGCTGCTAAGATTTTCTGTATGCAAATATATTTTTTTTTTACTTTTTGTTGTGAATTGAGTGCAAGTCTACAGACAAGATCATCAGCTTTACATTCAACAAATCCTATGCTTTGTTTCATCTCAATGATTACAATCCCCTCCCTGCACCAACAGTTAGCCTGCTTCCTCCCTGTGGCTCCCCTTTCACATCTTATAGTTCACGGATCAACAAAGCATGTATGTTTGATCAACACACACTAAACAAAAAATGAAAGGAACCAGAGATTTATAATGAAGTCAACTACAAAGCAAAAAGAGGGGATACTGCAGTTACCGACCTTCCAAATGGTGAGAAAATCAAGTTTATTTCAAGATAAAACAGGGGGAAAATAATGAGTTACAGGATGACCTCAGAGAAAATGAACACACCTCCACACCACAATAAAAAAACAGGAAAATCAGAAAGATTTAGCAGACATTAACACAACAGAAATGAAGAAAACCCACATATAACACGAACTCGGTGCAGAAAAGTCTATGGAACAAAGAAACCAGCAGTATAACAAAATGACAGTAATCAATTAAAAAAGTCCAGGCTGAGATGCCTTTACTAGTGAATTCTACCAAACATTCAGAGAGACGCTGACAACAATTCTACACAAACTATTCCATAATAGAGAAAAGAATGGAAAATGCCCAAACTCATTTTATGAAGCAAGCATAACTCAGATACCAAAATCAGACAAGCATCACTGAGAAAGCTCATTATGGACCAACATGCCTCATAAACATTATTGTTTCTGTTGTCAAGTGACTTTGAGCTGGTTCTCATAGCAACCCTGTGTAGGGTTCCAAGTGGCTAGTGAGTTTGAACCTCTGACTTTGTGATTCAAACTGACCTTGAGGTCCAGTGCTTAGTCCACAGTACCACACCAGGATTCCTTCATGAACTGAGATGGAAACAGTCTAAACAAAATCCTGCCAAATAGAATCCAATAATATATATACATATAATTAGATCATCATTGAGTGGGATTCATACCAAGTATGCAGGGATGGCTCAATAATAGAATAACAATCAATGTAATCCACCGCATAAATAAAACAAAAAGAAAAAAATCACATGATCATATCAATTGATGAAGAAAAGACATTTGACAAAATCTAGCACTCATTCCTGATAAAAACACTCAACAAAATATGAATAGAAGGGAAATTTCTCAACACAGTTAATTATATATACACAAACATATATACAAAACCAACAGCCAACATCACTCTCAACGTTGAGAAACTGAAGTTGAACAGGAACCAGACAAGGAGGCCCTTTGTCACCACTCCTATTCAATATTGGGCAGGAAGTCTTAGCCAGAGCTGTACGGCAAGACAGGGAAATTAAAGGCATCCAAACTGGCAAAAACGAACTAAAACTCTCTCTATTTGTAGATTATATGATCCTATACTTAGAAAGGACTCATGGTGTGGCACTGTGGGTTAAGGCACTGGACTGCAAAATTGGTTTGAACCGAAAGGTTGGCAGTTCAAGCTCACCAGCCGCTCCTCAGAAACCCTATAGAAGATCGTGATGGATCAGAACCGACTTGACAACACTTAACAACAACATACTTAGAAAATTCAAAAAACTCCACAAGAAAATTATTGGAACTCATCAACAGATTTGGTAAAGTGGCAGGGTACAAGATCAACACACAAAATTAGTTGGATTCCTTTACACTAATCTCAAGAGAGTTCTGAAAAGGCAATCAGGAAAACGATACCATTTACAATAGCCATGCAAAAGATGAAATACTTAATATTAAGAAAATCATAAAACACTACTATTTGCTGTTGTTGTTAAGTGCCTTAGAGTCGGTTCCAAACCATAGTGACCCTGTATAGGGCTTCCAAGGAGCGGCTGGTGAGCTTGAACCTCTGACCTTGCAGTTCCAGCCGACTTTGCAGTCTAGTGCATTAACCCACAGCACCACACCAAGACTCCAAACACTACTCTAAGAAACTAAAAAAAGACCTGCAGAAATGGAGGAACATGCCCTGCTTGTGGGTAAAAAGACTTAGCATTGTGAAATGTCAACAGTACCCAAAGCAATTTGTAGATAGATATAATGCCATCCCCATCCAGATTCCAACATCATACTTTAAAAGAGATGGAAAAACTAATCACTAACTTTATATGGAAAAGAAAGAAACCCCAGGTAAGCAAAGCATTACTGAAAAAGAAGAATAAACTAGGAGACCTCTCACTTTCAGATATCATAAGCTACTGTACAGCCACAGTAGTCAAAACAGCCTGGTACTGGTACCACAAAAGACACATCGATTCATGGAGCAGAATTGAGAATCCAGAAGTAAATCCATCCACCTACGATCAGTTAATCTTTCACAAAAGCCCAAAATGCATTAAATGGGGAAGAGACAGTCTCTTCAGTAAACGGTGCTGGCAAAATTGGAAATCCTATTTACAGAAAAATGAAACAAGACCCATGTCTCACACCATATGCAAAAATGAACTCCATGTGAATTAAAGACCTAAATGTAAAACCTTGAACTACACAGCTCATCAATGAGAAAATAGGGACAAGCTTAGGAAGTCTGATCCATGGCATAAATGTGTTATCAAACATAACTGAAAACACAGAAATATAAGACAAAGCGGATGACTAGGACCTCCTAAAAGTTAGACACTATGTGTGTCAAAGGATTTCACTGAAAGAATCACAAGATGACTCACAGACTGGGAAATAAATACTTGGCAATGACATATCAGGTAAAACACTACTCTCCAAAATGTATACTTCAACACCTCAACAAAATGACAAATAATCTCATTAAAAACGGTCGGACAACATGTGCAGAGTCCTAGTGTGGCGCTGTGGGTCAATACGCTGAACTGCAAAGTCGCTTTAAACTGCAAGGTCAGCAGTTCAAGCCCACCAGCCGCTCCTCGAAAACCTTATGCAGGGTCATTATGGGTTGGAACCGACTCAACGGCACTTAACAACAACAACAGAGAATAGAACACCAAGGAAGCCATTCAGGCAGCCAGCAACCCTATGAAGGAATTCGCTCACGAGCAATAGTCCCTTGTTGTTGTTGTTGTTGTTGTTAGGTGCCATCGAGTCAGTACCAACTCATAGCGACACTATACACAACCGAACAAAACACTGCCCAGTCCTGGGCCAACCTCACAATTGTTGCCACGCTTGAGCCCATTGATGCTGCCACTTTGCCAATCCATCTCATTGGGGGGTCTTCCTCTTTTTCTCTGACCCTTTACCTTACCAAATATGATGTCCTTCTCCAGCGGAGATGCCCCCTAAGAAGGAGAGAAGTGGTAGATGGCCAGGAAGTCCCAGGCATTGGAGAGGGAGAGGGCTCCCCAGGGCAAGTTCTGAAAGCCCCGTAACTCAGAAGCAGAGTGGTCTCAACTCTTCACATGGGGAGACACAGGGGCGCAGAACTGGAGTCCCTCCTTGTGGGGTCATCTTCAACATCCATCACTTCTGGGTCTGAGGGACGTGGGTTGTAAATGGAACACGGGTGACCATTCGCGTAGACGCAGTGTGGTCCTCAGGAGGGCTGTTCATAAGGAGATACCTGCGCTCCCAGAGGTGTGCGTGTCTCTCTGTGGGAGGGGTGAGCTGCAGGATGATTCTGTTTTGTTTTGGTTCTCTTGATTTTATAAGTTTTCTACAAGGAAATCACTATTTTATACAGTGAAAACAACAACATGGTAAGTCAGATCCTCTGTCCCATCTCCCACACCCTGGCTCATGGTGCACTCCAGGACTGAGTCAACAGGCGCAGCTGGTGAGGCTGGTTGTCACGCTTACTGTGGGCTGCTGTAACAGGAAATACCACAAGTGGGTGTCTCAAAGGACTGTGGGAAGTTATTGGCTCACAGTTCAGTAGGTGGTGGTTGCTGCTGGGTAGCACTGCTGAGTTTTGGCTCAGAGAGAGTTCATGTAGCAGAGTAGAACGTCCTGGTACGGCTTAGCAGGCTGTTGTCTGTGTGAGCAGATGGCCAGGTATCTTGGAAGGAAGTCGCCCTGTCTTTCCCTACAGAGCTGCTGGGGAAACGTTTCAGTTAGCAGCTGTGCTTAACCCTCTTAACCATTTCACCAGCAAGGTCCCTTCCTAACTCAGGGCATCCTCTGAGGGGAGGGCCCTCCGCGTAGGGTAGGCCCTGGCCTTCCTAGGCTGCTTGTACTTATCCCTTTCCTACTGTGTGTGTCTGTGTGTCAAGGCTTCAATCAATGCAAAATGGTTCAGTAACTGCCATCGTAAACGTCATTATGAATTGGAACCTACTCAACAACGCTTAACAACACCAACAGGAAACACAGTAGTGCCCTGATCAGAGATGGCGGCCAGCCATGCTGCTCTCCAGAGTCCTGCTCATGCCGTCTCCCGCATCTGGTCCCTGAAACTCGCAAGAGGGAGGACTGTAGCAGGGCTTTTAGAGAGCAACATTAGGACCGTCAGCGGGCCGGCTGGACAGGGTGACAACTGGACTTTTCAGTCAGGATATTAGACAAATCCTGAAGAGGGGAGCAAAGGAGACAGCCAGAGGAGCCTGACACAGGACAACATCTCCGTTCTAGCCGAGGTTCACCCCACAAGGACAATTTTTACCTCCATATAATTTTCTGCACTGGGAGACATGTCTACTGCCCAGCAGGGCTGTGCGCAGGGAGCACCTGGCTGCCAGATGTTCTTGTCTTTTCTCTCTTGCAATGGACATGCAGCCCACCAGAGCCCACCCTCCACCTGCTTCCACACGACTGCATCTAAGCAGCAGAAAGCCTGTGGTCATCAAATTGACTCTGACTGATGGTAGCCCGTGTGTGTCAGAGGAGAGCTGTGCCCCATAGGGTTTCCCATGACTGCTTTCCAGAGCATATGACCAGTCCTTTCTCCACAATGCACAGCCGCGTGGACCCCAAGCTTTCGGTTAACAGCTGAGCATACACACACACACACACCCGGGGACTCCCAATTGCATGACATAGGAAACCACGCAAACTCCCCCACCTGACACCTTTCCTGCCATATTCCCTGGGAGCTGGGCCAGCGGAGTTATGGCATAACCACCTGACTCCTCAAGTTCTCTCCCAGGGCAACCCCTCTGTCCACACACCCCAAAAATCTCCTGAGGCCTTTCCAGCCACTGTCCTCTCCTTGGGATTGACCTCCACACTGGACTCTCCACCCTCGTCAACCTTCCGGTGTTCTGGCAGATTCTGCATCAGGTGAAAACAGCTTGACTTTGCCCAGCTTCTCTGAGTGCAGCTCGAGGCCCAGCCCACAGTGGCATTGCGACCTAGTATCAGAGCCTGAGCAGACTGAGGACAGGCCATGCTAGCCCGGCGCTCCTTGGCTGGATCCTGGGTGAGGAGGCCAGGGTGGGAAGACACCCTGGTAGATCCAGGGCATATCAAGTCTCTGTGCCAGCTCCAGACCCACTTGGCTGACAGCAGGTTCCTGGTCAGTCAAAGCACTCAGCCCTCCGGGATCCCCTTGGAAGAAGCCTGCCCCAGGGGCCAAGCAGGAGGACTAAACAGGAGACAGAGTGTCCGAGGGCACACCTGAGTCCACACGAGCAGTATGAAGGCCAGAGCCCGCACTGCCTTCAAAGGGACCAATGCAAACAGACCACCTGCTACAAGGTCCAGGTACTGAGTGTCCACATCTGGGCCACAGGGTAGGAGGCCACACTGCAGGGCCTCAGCTTCCATCCCAGGCCCTGGAAGACATCACATGCCTTGAGAAAATCAAGATAGGGTTCCCCTTGGTCCCTGACAAGAAGTGCTGAATGTCAGGGTCTCTCTCCATGATTCCTGGGGGGCTCCTTCTGCCTACCCCCAGAGTGAGTCTCTGTCTGCCCCTCAAGGTGGCCTGGGCTCTGAGAGGTAGGTCTAGCAGTACCTGCTGCGGCTCTGCAGACCTGTCCTTCCTCGCATCTCCCTCTGGCCCAGACCTCAAGCCCTGGATGCACTCATTCATTCATTCATTCATTCAGCCAGTAATGTCTAGGGGTCTTCCTCATGCAGTGACTCGCCCCCCTGTGGATCTGGTCTGCAGACAGATGAGAACACAGGGAGGGGCGTTTCTGGGCACACACGAGGCCTCCTGGTGGGTTGGGTGGGGCCTAGCAGCCTATCACCAAGGGGTCTGAGTCTGCCGCCAACCTGAGTCTCCACCAGTGAAGACAGTTACTCAAAGGCCTGTGGGTGTCTTTCTTAAGGGGATGGGAGTGTGCGGGTGGGAACAGACATAGGGGCACTGGAAACATTCATAGAACTAGAGGGAAGGACCCCTAAGCACTGGACCACAAGGACCTGGAGTTGGGTGTTGTTGTTGTTGTTGTTGTGTGCCGTGGAGTCAGTGCCGACTTACAGCGACCCTGTATAGGGTTTCCGAGGCTCTAAATCTTTACGGAAGCAGAAGCCTCATCTCTCTCTTGCGGAATGGCTGGTAGTTTTGAACTGCTGACTGAGATTAGCAGCCCGATTCATAACCACTACAGTACCAGAGTTCTTGGAGTTGGGTGTGGTGGTTATGTGCCTTGGAGTCAGTTTCGACTCATAGCGACCCTGTACAGGGTTTCCGAGACTGTAAAACTTTACCGGAGCAGAAAGCCTCATCTTTCTCCCTCGGAACAGCTGGTAGTTTCGAACTGCTGAGCTTCAGGTTCACATCCCGATTGGGAGTTGGGTGTAGGACTGCCAGATTTAGATGAAAAAAACAAGTACAGGAGACCAAGGTAAATGTGGATTTCAAGCTAATTGTCTCCATGAATAGCTTCCTCCTTTGTCAAGAGACAAAAGATTCCACGGAAGAATCTTGGTCAAAAGAGAAAACGCAGAAGAGAATCTCAAATTCTCCTGAACTCCACACTTTCTGGAAGCATGCAGACAGGGATAGGGAGGGAGGGAGAGGCTGCTTGAAGGGACTTGAGTGTGGGGAAGGAGTCATCAATTCATTATTGTTGTGGTCAGTACCACTGAGTCGCTTCCAACTCACAACAACCCTGAACAGGGTTTCCAAGGAGCATAGCGGCTAGTGAGTTTGAACCATCAACCTTGTGGTTCAAACCAACTTGTGGTGCAGAGTGCTGTATCCTACAGCGCCACACAAGATTCACAACTCAAACATGTTTAAATGTTTATTAGCAAAGGGTATAGAAAGGCCCGAGCCCCGCTCAGCCAGGGTCTGGCCATGGCTGCCCCTAGCCCTGGGTGGTGAGCTGGCACAATGACACCCACACTGGGCTCTGCCCACTCAGGCCAGGCACAGGAGCACGGGCACCCAAGGCAGAGCCAGCAGCAGGAGTGAGGAGGGGTCTGTCCTGGGGATGCCGTGAGCCATAACCCTCTTGATCCAGGGGAAGTGCTCACTGACGTTCGTGTAGACGCCAGGTCGGTTCGGGCGACCGCAGCCCACGCCCCAGCTCACGACTCCGACCTGATACCACACACTGTTCTCTTCACAGACCAAGGGCCCGCCTGAGTCACCCTGAGGAGTGGGGTAGTGTGTGTGAGTGCAGGTGGGGGCACCTCGGGACAGTGCAGTGCCAGGGGACAGGCTGGACAGTGGGGGTGGGGGGCTGTGCAGCTGAACAACCAGCTACAGTGACGGAGCCTCACTTTCTGTATCTATAAAGTGGCACACTAATCTGTACCTTCCGGGACTGGAGGGGAGTGGAATCCAGTCTGTGGGATCCCAGGGGTACATGGTACGCACAGGGTCAGTAAGAGCTGAACTGCTTTCCAATAAGCAGCTCTGTGGCGTGAGTAGCACTGGGGGGTGTCCGGATCCAGAGGCCCTGCTGGGGGTGGGGGGACACTCACAAGACAGGCATCTTTGCCACCTTCTGCTTCGCCAGCACAAACCATGTCTCCGAAGATGTTGTAGCGGAAATCGGGCTCTTTGAACAGGTGGTTACACATGGTGTTGTTTATGATGGAGATCTGGACTTCCTGGAGGTTGTAGGGGGCCGCCAGCTCTGTTGGCGGGGAGGAGGATTAGGAGACAGAGAGAGACAGTCAGCTGAGACTCAGGCTGCCAAGCTGGCTGGGGGCACCCACAAGGCCCTGGACAGGGCTCTTGTCTTCACTCTTGCCAGCACCAGCATCTCCGAGGTACTCAGCAACATTACCGAACCACCAAGGGCAGACAGGCCAGTCGCACTCCACCTGAGACTCGGTTTCCCATCCTCACGTTTACTAAGAGAACAGGTTGGGGTGCAGGCCTGAGTTGAGGTGGCTGCCCTCACCAAGGCTCCCTGCTGATCACAGGCTCTGGCCAGGAGCTGGAATTAAGACCTTGGTCCAGAAAGTCCTGCCCGTGTAGGTGGAGGGCGAGCAGACCAGCAGGTGAGGGGAGACTGGGTGGCCAGAAAGAGGCCAGGGGTTGTCTAACAATCCCAGTGGGTGCTGCTGGGTGGAAGTGGGTGAACAAGCGGGCTGGGATGGTTCCCCCCTCCCCCAGAGACCTGCCTGTCCCCCAGCCTTACCGATGTTCTCCTGGATGTCCCCCCAGCCGGTCACCCAGCAGTCGGTCCGGTTGTGGAACGCCTCAGTGGCATTCACCACACAGATGGGCTGGATGTACTTCGTGTAGGTGACCAAGGAAGACACCTTCAGCAGGGCGATGTCATAAGGTGAAGTCCAGAGGAATCTTGGGTTCATCACAATCCTCTCAACTTGGTAACGGTTCTGATAGGCCTGCAGACTCCAGATGGGTGGGACTGCAGACAGTTCCCCAAACTGGATGCTATATGGAAAGGGGTCAGTGGACCTGGCGGGGGAGGGGCAGTCAGGGATCTCTGAAGGAGGCATCTGAGCTTACCTGGGTGCTCACCCCAGGACAGCAGGGAAACCACTTGCTTGTCCTGTGTCTGACAAGGCCCCTTCAAGGAGAATTCCTGTGTCCCAAAGGGCCCCCTGTGAAGTGGTAAATAGCCCAGAGAGACCACACCCAACTCCTGTCCTGGGGCTGCAAAGTCAGAGCAGGAGGTGGGAGCCTCCCCAGAGAGTCACTCAGCCATTCTCTGCTTCAAAGAGCACTCTGTGGTTGTTGCTAAGGGCCTTAGATTTGTTCCCACTCACAGTATCCCTACATAGGGTTTCTGAGGAACAGCTGGTGGGTTTGAACCACTGACTTTGCCGTTAGCAGTACAGTGCTTATCCTACAGAACACCTACCGCACACCTAAACTGGAGAGAGTCCTCCCGGGGACCCCAATGTGAACTGCTAACCAGGCTAGAGTCAAAGCAGCTCTCCTCTCCCTCAGGGAACCCCTCCCACACCTGTACCACAGGTGCCTGGGTGTGAATGGGTAAGGAAAAAGATGGCGGTCCCTTTATTTCAAACTAAAAGGGCATTATCCACAGTTGTGCGTTGGAATGTTCTGGAAGAAAATTCTAGAAAACGCTCAATAGGGTTCCCTCCAGGGGTGCCAATGAGAACTCAGGTGGAAGGGATTGCAGCCAGGCCTGGGGCTCGCAAGCTCCGGCTCGACAGCACCCCGCCGCCCCCGGACTCACTCTTGGAAGCAGTGCGCGGCCGTTAGCACCCAGCGGCGGTTGAGCAGGCTGACTCCGCAGATGTGGGTGCCCCACAGGCGTAGGCTTCCCTGCCACGGCCAGCTCCCCAACTCCGCGTCCTGGCCTCCCACTATGCGCGTGGGGATTTTTGTTTGACCGCAGGGTGCTGGGATGGACAGACGGACACGCGGACACCTGGCTGAGCTCAAGTTGTGTGGAGGGGAGAGGTTGCCCGGGGTCGCGGAGGGAGACAGTGATGTGACCACGGAATTTCCCTACCCCCCCAACAAGTGGTGGGCAGATCTCCCCCGAACACTCATCCCTGCCGGCTCCATCACCTACTCGTAAGCATATCCCACTTCCCGGGACTTGGGGTCGGGAACATCACTTCCCCATCCTGCGACTCCCCCTGAGTCCTCACATCCCACCCGAGCTCATGAAGCCCCCCGAGCCACGCTGGGGACAGCAGCAGCCACAACAGCGGCGCGCCCATGACTCCTCTCAGTCACCGGGCGCCCCCTAGGCTTCCTATCGCTGCTGCCCCACTGGGGCGCCCTCTGGGGGCAAGAGGGCAGTGGAATCCTGGGCTCGTCAGCCCCTCACAGCCTGACGACCTCCCTGGGTTCGACGCTGTTTGGGGACCCCCGAAATCACACGTGCCCTTTCTGAGATCCCACTGGGACTCGGTCCACCAAGCATACTCATCACCCGTCAGAAATGACCTCTCTCTTCCCTGGAACCCCAGGGTCCTGGCTGCCTCCACCCACTATACTCTCCAAGACCAGGACCGCCCACAGCTGGGGCCAGCAGGCCCACGAGCAAGTCCCCACTGGTGCCCTTTGGGACACAGTTTTCTGTCAGCTGCTGCCAAAGACAAGATCCTCGACGGGAGTCAGGTGGGGAAGGTGAGGTCCTGACCCCCCGGACCCTGATCCAGCTGCCCAGGCTGCCCTCTGGTGGTGAAATGTGGAGCTGCCTTTGACAAACTCCCTGGGCATAAAGGGAGACAGTACCCCTGAGTCCTTCATCCCTGGTACCTGTGTCTGGTGACTGGTGACTTTTGGGTGGGAGTGCTGGTGAGCTGGACCTGCTCAGTGGGGTGTACCACCTTACATAGAGTGTGGAGTGAGGGTGCCCCAGCATGAAGTTGGGGTCACCCTCCAGGCAGATGTCCAATCTGTGGGAGCCCTGAGTCACACGTCTTCTGTAGAGCTGGGCAGCAGGAGGAGAGAGGGTGCCCGTGTGTGCCTGTGGGGCTGGGCCAGTGATGCTGGCCAAGTGTCTACCCCTTCCCAGCCACCCAGCACAGAAAGACAGACCATCTGGACATTGAGCATGAGCTTGGACCGGGCACCCAGGGACTGGCCACCAGCCCTGCTCATGACCCCAGATTGATCGCAGCCTGAACTTGAGAATTTACTTTTAAATCTGACCACGACTTTGGGACTGAACCCAGCCCTCCTAGTGACTTAAAAAGGTTGCTTTCCCCTCCCTGTCCACACCTTCCCTGATCCCAGGTTGACCAGGACCCCAGGCAAGAGGCAGGGGAGCAAGGATTTAGTCTCAGCAGTTGATTGTTCCAGGGAAAGGCCCAACAGAAGGCTCAAAGGGGCTGTTGCAAGGAAAGTGGGCTTGGGCAAGGCCTGCTTCTCCCATTCTGTGTCCCTGTCTGGGCTGCTGTGGTCATCCACAGACGTACATGACCAGGGCCTACTTTCCAGCTGTTAGATCCCAAGGGGTGCTAAGACCCCACGGACACAGGCCTTCTGGTCACAGGATGAAAGTGAGTCTGCTAGACTCCTCTTTATCCTCCGGAGACTAACAGACCACCCACAAAGGGACAGATGGCAATGCTGCTAGCTGGAAACCTTGCCTCCAAGGGTCCCAGAAACCACCACAGTCATCCCTGAAACTGGCCTTCAGGTGGATGGGCGTTAGAGTTCAGGGGAACAGGAGTGAGCCCAGAGAGGGTCCCTGAACAACTGAGTGGCCAACAGGGAGCAGAGAAGAGCCTGGCTTAGGATATGGCAACAGGCCCCTGAGGCAGGAGCATGTCCCTCAGCAGTCCAGGGCTGAGTTCTGGGTTCCACTGACGCTCCATGAGGTGTAGAAGCTGACGTTGATGAAAACACCCGAATTCTTAGGGAGGCCACAGCTAAACCTCTAGTCACCAGCCCTGCCTGAACCCAGACACCACCAACCATGGGGCCTCCAAAAGCACCCCTGGAAGAGAGCTGCTGGCTGGCAGCCGCCTCCTTCACAAAGGGGGTCAAAGCTCACAGCAGGCCCCCAAGTCCCCCCACCTCCCACTCTACTGGTCAGGTCTGGTGAGCAGAGCAGGGTCAGTAGGGTGTGTCTGTGCAAAAGGCAGCAGAGGTGGCTGCTCTGGGGACTAAGGGATGCAATTCTCAGCCAGAAGAATACACAATAGGATGGGCTTGATATGTTCTCTAAAGAGACTGCAAAGGTCCACAACCAGGGAAAAATATGTGAAGCTCTCACGTCTCAAGTTGGTGACCAATGGCAGGGAAGCCTGACGATGAAACAATAAAATCCCGAAATCTTTGCTTTTCCTTCCTAAAGTCTTCCGGGGTGGGGTGGAGGTGGGGTGGGGTGCAGGGAACCACTGGATTTGTTTTCAGATCTGTTTGCTCCTTCCCATTGCTCCCCACATGGGAATAAATAGCAAGTGATTATGGAATATGATTCCCAAAAAGAACACAATATATTTGTTTCCTGGTCTTGTAGAGCTATACATTAAAACAACAATGATGAATCTGCCAAACATGGAGGACCCTGGAAGGCATGATGCAGTCACAAGGGGACACACACTGTGTGAGACCACTACCAAAAAAAGTCAAGAAAAGGTTTTCATTCTATTATAAACATTTTATAGTGGTGGCAGGGCTGGGAGGGAAGGAGAATTATTCACCAGGTAGAGTGTAGACACATGCTAACTTGAGTGACAGGGAAGGCAGTTAAAAAGATGATTAAAACGGCAAATGTTGTTGTATATATATTGTGACCATAACAATGGCTAAGTATGTGACTCAAACCCCATTCTCGTCTAAGAACTACCTATGTGATCCATGGGGTCCTGGTGTGGCGCTGTAGGATAAGCATTTGACTGCTAACATTGAGGCTGGGTAGCATTCCTCAGAAACCCTATACAGGATCGCTATGAGTTGGAACCGATTCCACGGCAATTAACAACAGCTTGTAATCCATTTGTAAAAGAGTGAAACAAGACCTAGGCTGTTGTTGGGAAGAGCCATTAAGTCGGTTCCAACTCATAGCAACCCCGTATAGGGTTTCTGAGGAGCAGCTGGTGGGTTTGAACCACCAACCTTACAGCTCAAACCGATCTTGTAATCGAGTGCTTACCCTACAGAGCCACATAGCTCACACTATATACTAAAAATGAACTCAAGATGGAGCAAAGGCCTAAATGTAAAACCTAAAGCTATAAAAATCATAATGAGAGAACAGGAACAAATTTAAGAGCACACACTAGGGAGCATACCAGAAAACACAAACTAGATGACTGGAACTTCCTAAAGATCTGACCCTCACATATCAAAAGATTTCACTAAAAGAGTGAAAAAAAGAACCCACAGATGGAGACAAAAAACAACTTGGCAGTGACACATCAGACAAGGGACTAATCTCTAAAATTTATAAAAAACTTCAACACCTCGCCAAAGAAAAGATGAACAATCCAATTTAAAAATGGGTAGACATCATGACTCGATGGCACTTAACAACAACAACAACAACAAGACATCATGAACAGATACTTCACCAAAGAAGACATTCAGGCAGCCAACACAAATACAAAGAAATGCTGGTAATCATCAGTCACTAGAGCTATGCAAATTAAAACAACATCACTGTTGTTGTTGTTGTTAAGTGCCGTGGAGTCGCTTCCCACTCATAGTGACCCTGCACAGGGTTTCTGAGGCTGTAAATCTTTACAGGAGCAGAATGACCCTGCACAGGGTTTCCGAGGCTGTAAATCTTTACAGGAGCAGAAAGCCTCATCTTTCTCCTGCAGAACCACTGGTAGTTTTGAACTGCTGACCTTGAGGTTAGCAGCCCGATTCGTAACCACTACACTACCAGAGCAAGTTTCAAAAAAACGGAAAATAACAAAGCTGATGAGCTTGTGCAGAGACTGGGACCTCCTACACTGCTGGGGGGAATGTAAAATGGTGCAAACGTTAAGGGCTTTCTTTAAAAAGTTGGAAATAGAACTACCATATGAGCCAGCACACCGTCTACTTGGTACAATCAAAACAGTGACACGAATAGATGTATGCACACCCACTTCTTCATAACACTATTCACTATAGCAAAGATTGAGACAGCCTAAATACTCATCAATGGAAAAGTAGATAAACCTTTGGTACATACACACAATGGAATGTTAAAGAATAATGAATCTATAAAACACTTCATACATGGATGGACCTGAAGGACATTATGCTGAGGGAAATTAATCAATTACAAAAGATCAAATTTGTATGAGACCACTATTGTAAAAACCCAAGAAAAGGTTTTCACACTAAAAGAAACATTCTTTGATAGTTACTAGGATGGGAGGGAAGAGGAAGTAATCCACTAACTAGAGGGTTTGTTGTAGTGCTGTTGAGTGGGTAGCAAACCTGTACAGGGTGTCTGAGGAGTGGCTGGTGAATTTGGTGACTTGGGTGATGGGACAGGCAATGTACAAATAGAAGGTTGGCAGAAGGATGATCAAGGCTGGGGGACTACATGGGGAGAGGTACGAGAGTGGGAAATCGAAGGTGAGTACGTCACATACACAGTCCTGCAATAACAGTGACCCACGGGTCCCACAGGTCATGGTAGATCACGGAGAGATGAGAAAGCCAAATCTCAGGTGGGGATCGCCCTGCTCCTAACAAGCTGGGTGCTCTGGGATCAAGCTCTTCCATCAAGAGGAGAGGGGATGCGAAGAAAGGAGCCAGGCTGGCCCCCGGGCTACTCTTGGACTTTGGGTCCCTGCCTCCTCCCAGCCCTCATGACCACACACCACCAACAAACCCCACCATGACTGGGTGGCTGCTGCGTGCCAACATATGAAGTATTATTATTGCTAGCAGGTGCCGTCGAGTTGGTTCCAACCCATAGCGAGCTTGTGTACAACAGAATGAAACACTGCCTAGCACTGCACCATCCTCACAATTAGCGCTACACAGTTACTGCTACACAATCGTTGCCACTGTGCCAATCCAGCTCACTGGGGGTCTCTCTCTTTTGCTGACCCTCCACTTTACCAAGCATAATGTCCTTCTCCAGGGACGGACCCCTCCTGATAGTATACCTCAAGTATGAGACATGATGTCGGTCATCTTGGCTTCTAAGAAGCTTTCTGGCTGCACTTCTTTCAACACAAACTTATTTGTTCTTCGGGCAGTCCATGGTACCTTTAATATTCTTCTCCAGCACCAGAACTCACAGGCATAAATGGCTCTGGCACTAGTCAGTTGGTGTGGATGGGTGCCCCAGGCCAGCCAGCATTCTGGGACCTTAACTTTTCAGGGGACGGGTGGGGGCCTGCAGGGGGCTCTAGGTTAGGAGGCTGTGGATGCTTTGCTACAGAATGCCATATTTCAAGGGCTACCCCATTGTCTCATGTCAGCTGTTCTAGGGAGGGTGCCAGGACTGTGCCCTCCCCTTCCTGTCGCCCTCCAGCACCTCCCCTCTCCACACCCAGCTCAGAGCACCCTGACATAGTAAACTCCCCGAGCCAGTGACCCAGCTCCAGCTGCTGGAGCCCAGAGCATCTCTGGGCTTGGGGAGGAAGATTGGGAGGATGAAGTCATTGAATTAGACAGATGTGGACAACTGCACCCAGGTGATGCCCCCGGGCTGTGCAACTCTAAGTAGCTGGAGTGCTCCAGTAAGCTGGACCACCGTGCTAACGCGCTATGGCCACTGGGTGGGCTGGGCGTCCATCTGACACGATGACATCGATCATGGGCTGCCGTCCATACACTGCAGGGAGAATCTGAGCATCTTGGGTCCCAAGATGCCTACATGACCCCTCTGCGCACCCTCCCACACACACACCAGACTTCCAGACCACCATAATCATGAAACACAGAGCCTGGCTCTGAGGGTGGAGCAGAACGGAAGTGGGGGTCTGAGTTTGTTCACTGAGTGTGGAGCACAGTGACGAGGTTAGACAAGTGTCTAACACAGCTTCCTGAGGGTCTCTGAGTCTCAGCGAAGTCCAGGAAAGTGCTGAAGACAGCTGTGCCACCCACCACAAGTAAGAGCCCTAGACGCGAGCTTTGCGGTGCTGGACACCTGGGCTGGGCACCTGGACCTACATGAGGGTGTTTCACCTTTCTTCTTTGCCCATCCCCAAGTCCTGCAATGCTCACAAATAGGTGATGGGACCGGGGGAGAGGCTCGGGTCTGTGGGTCACCTGTTTTGAGCGAGGGGGTCACTAAAACACTGTCTCCCTCCGCGACCCTTGGAAAACCCTTCTAGCCACGCGTCTGGATCCAGCTAGCGATGGACTTGTCCTGTCCCCCCGCCCCAAGCTCATTCCCCTGTCTGTCCATCCCAGCGCCCTACGACCACCAGAAGACCCACACCAGCAAAGTGGAGGCCAGGATGTGGAGTTGGGGAGCTGGCCGTGGTAGGGGAGACTACGCCTGTGGGGTGAGCTCAGACGCCTCCTTCAGAGACCCCTGACTGCCCTTCCTCCACCAGGTCCACTGACCCCTTACCATATAGCATCCAATTTGGGGAACTGTCTGCGGTCCCACCCGTCTGGAGTCTGCAGGCCTATCAGAACCGTTACCAAGTTGAGAGGATTGGGATGAACCCAAGATTCCTCTGGACTTCACCCTACGACATCACCTTGCTGAAGGTGTCTTCCTCAGTCATCTACACCTACACGAAGTACATCCAGCCTGTCTATGTAGTGAACTCTCACCAGGAGGGTTGGGGGTAGGCCCTAGGATCATGGCTGGGGCTGCAGGTCAGTCCTGGATCCCTGGGCTGAGCTCATGCCCAATGTCCAGATGATCTGTCTTTCTGTGCTTGGTGGCTGGGAAGAGGGTAGACACTTGGCCAGCATCACTGCCCCAGCCCCACAGACATACACGGGCACCCTCTCTCCTCCTGCTGCCCGGCTCTACAGAGGATGTGTGACTCAGACTGGACCTAAGGTCAGGGCTCCCACAGAGTGGACATCTGCCTGGAGGGTGACCCCAGCTTTATGCTGGGGGACCCTCACTCCACACTCTGTGTAAGGAGGCACACCCCACTGATCAGGTCCAGCCCACCAGCACTGCCACCCAAAAGTCACCAGTCACAGGTCCCAGGGATGAAGGACTCAGGGATACTGCCTGCCTTTATGTCCAGGGAGTTTGTCAAAGGCAGCTCCACATTTCACCACCAGAGGGCAGCCTGGGCAGCTGGATCAGGGTCCGGGGTCAGGACCTCACCTTCCCCACCTGACTCCCGTCGAGGATCTTGTCTTTGGCAGCAGCTGACAGAAAACTGTGTCCCAAAGGGCACCAGTGGGGACTTGCTCGTGGGCCTGATGGGCCCCAGCTGTGGGCTGTCCTGGGCCTGGAGGACATCGTGGGTGGAGGCAGCCAGGACCCTGGGGTTCCAGAAAAGAGAGAGGGAGACATAAGGGGTAGACATTCCTGAGGTGCAACAAGTGGTGTGCTTGGTGGACCCAGCCCCAGTGGGAACCCAAAATGCACGTGCGACCTCGGGGGCCCCAAACAGGGCAGAGCCCAGGGGAGTCAGGCTGGGAAGGGCTGTCGGGCCTGGGTCCCGCTGCCCCCTCATCCCCAGAGGGTGTCTCAGCCGGGCTGCAGCCGGAGAAAGTCTAGGGGGCGCCACGTCGCCGGTAAGAAGCCATGGGCGCGCTGCTGCTCTGGCTGCTGCTGTCCTGGGTAGGGCTCGGGGGGCTGGGCGAGCTCGGGTGGGACGTGAGGACCCAGGGGGGTTCATCTTCTCAAGTCCCCAGAAGGTCGCTAGATGAGGACCTGGTGCTCCCGACCGCAAGTAAGGACCCGCGCTGAAGGGCACCTGGGCGGGGCAGCGGCACCAGCGTTCGGGCGTTCGGGCGCCTCACCCTTCTTCTCTGCTCTCCCCCAGGTCCTGAGAAGTGGAAAATGCTCTCGAGTAGGTGACGGGGGAAAGGGAGAGGGGCGCGAACCTGAGGATCACGTGTTGTGTCTATGTCACTGTGGCCCTCCGCGACCCGGGGCAGCCCTTCCCCTACACACACCCTGAGCTCAGTCGCGTGTCTGTCTGTCCATCCCAGCACCCTGTGGCCACCGGAACATCCACGAGCGCGTGGTGGGAGGCCAGAACACAAAACGCGGGTTCTGGCCGTGGCAGGGGAGCCTGCGATTGCACAAAAGACACTTCTGCGGAGCCAGCCTGCTCAGCCGATCCTGGGCTCTCACCGCGGCGCACTGCTTCAGAAAGTGAGTCTGCAGGTGGACCAGGCCCATCTGAGTTCCCGTTGGTGGCCCTATGCACGTCTCTGAATATTGTCCCTTTACTTTGAAACAAATGGTACCACCGTTCTTAGACACTTCACCCAGTGTTGGGTGAAATAAACAAGGTAAGCAAGGGCTTACTTGTGTTTCCATATTAATTTGTAGTGGACAGCTCCACATTATTTCACCACATTAAAGATTCCACTTCTAGGTCTGGCTGGCCTCTCTGTCTCTCTGAACCCCACAGCCTTTTCCTACAGCATCAAAACCTCCAATCCTTGCTGGGAACAGAGCACCGTCAGCAGCAGCCTTACTTGTGCTGACGTACTAATCAGTAGGAAATAGCTTCACGTGTTTTGCAACACAAGTAAGCCTTTGCTTATCTTGTTTATGAGGTAAACACCCACTCCACCCCCACCCCTACCACCGATTTAGCCCAGCAGGTACCTGCAGCCATTCATGGAGGAGTTACCTGAGGCAGAAGCAAGACCTGAACCCTAGGCGAAGGGGCTCAGGAAAGCTGCTTTGACCCCAGCCTGGTTAGCAGCGCACACTGGGGTCTCCTGGAGAACTTGCCCCACTTTAGGTGTCCTGGAGGGCTCTGCCCTTGCAACGTAGTGGGTTACACAGTGGGCTACTGAGTGCATGGTCAGCAGTTCAAGTCCACAGAGTTCTGGGAGAAGGATGAAGCTTTCTGCTCCCCTAAAGGTTTACAGCCTCAGAAACCCTATATGAGGTTGTTATGAGTCAGAACCGACTTGACGGCAGCAGGACACTATGAGAGCAGAAGCTGGCTCCGTGACTCGCAGGGGGAGACGCCCCGCGCCTTTTCTGGCTCTACAGCCCCCCCATTGGAATTGGGTGTGGCATGTCTGGGGTCCTAACACTTCACAGGGGGCCCTTTGGACCACAAGACAAGCAAGTTGTGGTTTCCCATTGCCTCTCATCCCAGGTGAGGTCAGCTGTCTCCTCTAGAGACCCTTGACCACCCCCTCCTCCTGCCAGGTCCAAGAATCCATCAGACTGGAGTGTTCAGTTTGGTGAGCTGTCTTCCTACCCCTCTATACTGAACCTGCGGGCCTACTTCAACCGTTACCAGGTGGAGAAGATCGTGATGAACTCCGATTTTAAAGGACACTCTCCCTATGACATCGCCCTGTTGAAGCTGTCTTCCTCCGTCACCTACACGACGTACATCCAGCCCATCTGTGTGGTGGACTCCACCAAGGAGTTCATTGACCGGACCGACTGCTGGGTGACCGGCTGGGGAAGGACCAAGGAGCATAAACGTGAGGCTGAGGGACAGGTCGGTCTCGGGGAGGGCACCGCCCCAGTCCCCTTGGGCTGCTTCCCGCCCAGGAGTGGCCACTCATGTTGTCAGGTAACACAGGGCCTCTTGCCAGCTGCCCAGCATTCTCCCCTCACCTGCTGGTCTACTCTGCCTCCAAAATCTCAGTTTCCATACCCACCTAGAGTGTATGGCCAGCAGGGAACCTAGGCTAGGGTGGCCAGCTCACCTTAGACCTGTACCCCAGCTGCTTTCTCACTGTAAACGTGAGGGTGGGAGCTGTCCGGGGCCACTCCATGAGGCCGCAGGTGTTCGCTGTTTGACTGCATTCGTTGCACTATGCTTGGGGTCAGACTCCAGACTCGGTCAGGGGCCACCCTTACATTTACAAATTATGAAATAGAATCTCATGTGGAGTGGGATCAGCCCGTCCACCCTTGGTGGTTCACTGGCATTGCTGAGTGCCCCTGAGGTGCTGGTACCAGCTGGCAAGAGTAGGGACAAGAGCCCTACCCCAGACCCCGTGGATGTGGGTGCCCCCCACTCAGCCCTATAGTCTGAGTCTCAGCTGACTGTCTCTCTCTGTCTCCTAATCCCCCACAACAGATCTGGAGCCCCCCTACAACCTCCAGGAAGCCCAGATCTCCATCATAAACAACACCATGTGTAACTTTCTGTTCTACCAGCCCAACTTCCGCTCCATCATCTGGGGAGATATGATTTGTGCAGGCATTAGGGATGGAAGCAAAGACGCCTGCTTTGTGAGTGCCCCCACCAAGCACCCCCAACCAGGTCAGAGAGGCACCCCAACTCCACCCCTCAACCAACCCCTTGGAATTTTCATGAGAAAACCGCTGCAGCCCTAGTTTTTCTTTTTCCTTTGATTTGTGTGTTTTTGGTGAATATTGAAGCTGAAGTTGAGGTTGCCTTCATTACTTTATACACAAGCTCCTCGGTGATGTTGGTCACATTCTTCACAGCACAGGAGTGTTCTCATCATTTCTACTGTTTGTTCTGTTTTTATAATTTGTCTAGTTTCCCTGCCCCCTGACCTTCTCATCTTTGTTTGTAAAGTCATTGTGGACAGTGTGGTCTCACGATGTTGCTGTTGAGTTGGTTCTAACTCACAGTGACCCTGCATAAGGTTTCTGAGGCCCTAAATCTTCTCAGGAACAGGGCTTCCTCTTTCTCCCAGTTTGGTCTCATAGAGATGGTTTTTGAAAGAACCATAGTAGCCATGGGTAATATTCTTTATTTTGTTAGTCCATCTGCTAGCTAAATGGTGGCCTCAGAGACAAAGGTCAAGGTTTAAAGAGTTATCTCAGGGCAATGACCTTTGGCACCCTCCGCCCCCATGTGTATGATTGTACTTTATTTAATCCTCAGGGCAGCCCTGGGAAGGGTTGATTTCTGCCACATCATGTGGTAGATATGGTTTAGGCTGGCAATGCAGACGGTGGCCAAGATGTCTGTTTTGTGAGGTTCCATCCTGTCTGCACCAGGTTCTCTGATCCCTGACATTCTCCCTCCCCAGCCCTGAGGTTGCTTCTTGGGAATAATTCATCCCTTAGTGATCATGTGTGTACCACCTGCCCCTTGGGTCCTACCAATTGGATTTACTTCCCAGCAGTTCCAGGAGGTATAGACTGTTAATCCATTTTGCAGATGTAGAAAGTGAGGCTCAGTGGCCACAGTGGGTTGCCCAGCTGCAGTCTGGCCTGTCCCCTCACTCTGCACTGCCCCAGGTGGCCCACCAAGGCTCACACACACTGCTCCCCAGGGTGATTCCGGTGGACCCTTGGTCTGCGAAGAGGACAGTGTGTGGTATCAGATTGGAGTCGTGAGCTGGGGCTTGGGCTGTGGTCGTCCGAACCGACCCGGTGTCTACACGAACGTCAGTGAGCACTTCCACTGGATGCGTAGCCTGGTGGACCAAAGCCCCCCCAAGACAGATCCCTTCTTGCTGCTGATGCCAGCTCTGCTCTGGGTGCCCCCGCTCCTGAGGCCAGCCTGAGCCCACGGAGGCCCGTGAGGGTGCCATAGTGCTGGCCCATGGCCAGGTCTTGGCAGAGGCAGAGAGAGAAAGTGTTGCTGAGTTACATTCAGCCCCTTCTGACTCCTTTGCTAAGCAATAAACAATGTGAGCATGTCTGAGTGTGAGCAGGTTCGAGTCCATGCCTTGAGGGCGCCTTTCCCCTCACCCAAGTCCACCCAGCCAGGTCTGCCCCTCCCTCTCTAGTCTCTGTCCTCCTCTGCATTTTCAGAGTTTGGGTGTTGATGGCAGAGCCCCCTTGTGGTCAGTTCCATCAGAAAGGTGGATTTGTGGAAGACGATTGGCAGTACTAGACCGGGGGAGGGAAAGGGGCCGAGAGGCTTGGGGGACTGTAGGGACAACGCGTCAGGACCCCCAGCTCACTGGGGTCACACAACCAGAGATACCACACGTGCCTGGTCTGACCATGGTTCCCCCAAAGACAAGCCCGGAGTGGGCTGGAGTGTGGGCGGTTTATTAGGGTGATCCCAGGAAGCACGGACGAGTGAGGGAGAGACGTGGTGGGAAAATAAGAAAGGTACGTGGATGAGAGTCACAGTGCGGGGCGCAGCTCCCCCCAACTCACACACCCCCCTTCCGGTCCCGCCCTCTGGAAAGCCGGGTGCAAAGCGGCTCAGCATCGCCCTCTGGAGGACGGACAAGTGAGCGTCCCTCCGCTGATCTCGACTTGGGTGAAGCCCTGCAGGGTGGACTGGGGGCGGGGGTAGGTGGCATCCACAGTGTACGTGAAGTGATGAGGACACAGTCCAGCAGGGCTGTAGTGGCCCCTGTGACCCGCTAAAGCAGAACCTGCATTTTCACAGGGGCGCCAGATGTGTGTGCCCGCGGTCTCGGGGCGTATGGGGCTGGGGGAGGGAAGGCAGGGAGGCGGGAGACCCAGGCGAGGTGAGAACCCGTGTAGACCCTTCTTCTCTTCCAGAAAATGCATCTTAGCACCAACATCCCCTTCCCACCTCTCTACTGACCTTGGAGCCTGGAGGAGGGTAACAACTAGTCAGAGCTCCCAGAGCCCCATGCAAGGGAGCATGCTCAGTGTCCCTGTCCCTGTCCCACTATGCATGGTTTGCCCCTCCCCACATGTCTGCCCCCAACATTTCCTCTGCTTCCCTCTCCCTCCACCCAGCCACTCCACAGCAGGAGCTGGCCACATGTAGATAAACTCTAGCCTTGCTTCCCACTCCCACACACCCATTCATTGCTGGCTCCTTGACTGGGCTGTGCCAACTGGGTCATGGTCAGCTTCAAGACCAGCATGTACAACACCGAATGGAGATGCGACTCCTCTCTGTTCCCAGGCCACAGTCCTCCCCTGTCCTCCTGCAGCTGGGTACACTAGCTGCTCCTGGTATCTGGTCAGGGACCTGGTGGGGATGAGTCACTGTGGGTTAATGTGCTAGACTGCGAGGTCAGTTTGAACCGAAAGGTCGGCGGTTCAAGCTCACCAGCTGCTCCTCGGAAAGAAACCCTGCATTCTGAACGACTGGATGTCACTTAACAATAATAACTATATTTACAGAAGCATATGGGCAGGTCTTTCTCCCATGGAGCCTCTGGTGGGTTCAAACCATCAAGTCTTCCGTTAGCAGCTGAGTGAGTGCTTAGCCGGTGCACCACCAAGCTTCCTTCAAAGTCCTCTAAGGGCAGGCAAACATGGGGTAGCTTCAGGCTCTGGAGCCTCAGGGACGTGAGCTAGAAGTTTATGATACTCTGCTCGGGTTTTCAGCATGCCAGGTGCTATCTCTGAGCGCTGCAGGCTTAGCTCCGTCATCCCATGACAACCTCTAGTGTGGGAAACTAAGTCATGAGGGGGATCCAATTGCTTCCTCACACTGCAGGCTGCAGCCCAACTCTGAGGTCATGGACAGTGGTGGGCAGTGAAAGTGGAACCTAAGGCTGACCCCCCACTCCATCTGCTCCAGAGAGACATCTGGGTCTCATTTGCTTCCTCTCAAACCCACTCTCAGGGCTGCTCTGCGCCCGGCTCGGTTCTGGGCACTGAGGACACAGGCTGCCCCTTCCTGCCTTGTGCAGGGAAAACAGCCTGGGCTGAGAGCTCCAGGGTCCCCAAGGAGGAGGTGACAGAGCAAGGGGCTGAGGGACAAAAGGGAACATTGCCAGGGCAGAGAGAGCCACACGGGCCTTCTGAGCAGTGCACACTGTATGTGCATGACCCAAGCCACAGGGAGCCCAAGATGCTGGTGTGATCTCAGAGGACAAATGACAGGGCCCAGTCCAGGTCCTGAGAGAGGTCAGTCATTGCTCCTGTTCCCAAGTCTCAGCCTCACCCTATACCAGCAGCCTCCGCCTCGCTTTGTCTTGGATTGTTCCCCAAGGTCAGATCACCTCCTGCCTCAAATCCAAAGTGGTTGATGCCAGCTTTGAAACAGCCCTCCCTCATCTCCTGGGGTCTGGGCTCAGCAGAAAACAAGAGCTCTCAGAAGCCAGGTTCAAGGAGCCAGGCTCAAATTCAGAGATGAGCTGCCAAGGCAGAGCTCCCTGGCCTGACCGCAGCTCTTGGCGGGGTCCCACCCCCCACTTCCGGCACCTTGGCCCCAGCCAGACTTCCTTAGACAAACCCAGGCATCTCTTTCCTGCCACTCCATAACCTCTATTCAAAGCATCTTTGTTCCTGGACGGACAGGTGAAGCCACAAGCACGCCCTACGTTCTGTAATTACCCCCTGGCTTGACTCCCGCCCCCTCCTACCCTTCTAAGCCCCCAGACCCTCCCCTGACCCAGTCAGCTGGGAGTTCACCAGGCCCTTGGGTGAGAGCAGGGGGCAGGGGCTGCCTCAGGATTACTGTCGGTCAGCTGTGAAGTGATGGGAATTGAGTGGAGGGTGGAGCGGGAATGGGGAGCTGCATATTCTACAGGAGGGATACCCAGGGTCTGTGCCCCAGAAGCTGAGGGCAGACTGTGGAACTCTGGGGCTGGTTCCAGACCTGAACAGCATCACTCTCCCCAGCTCAGCCTTGAAGCGAGAATGCAGGTGACCTCAGGCCTCCTCCTCCTCCTGCTGATGCTGGGTGAGTGAAGGCAGACACTGACACGGTGGCTACAAGGACCCTGGTCCCCCCATCGCCCATCTTACCCCTTTCTGGGTTTGGCTCCCCTCCAAAGTTCTGGGACATCTAATCTTGGCATGAGGGGTTCAAACCCTGTCTGCTAGCAATCCTGGGCTCACCAGGCAGCATGGGCCCGTCTGTGTAGTGGGTGTAAGGGGTCTGGTGAGGGTTAAAGCAGGTGACCCATAGCACAAAACCTAGCATGAAGTCACTGCATCAACGTGTACCACCTTCCCTCTAATCTCTGACCTCCCCCGCCCCATGGGATATCTGACGCTAAACCCATAATCCTCACGGTAGCTATGAGTCAGAACCGACTCGATGGCATTTAACAAATCCATAACCCAGCCCAGCCTGCTTTCTCCTCCAGGAGCTGGAGGGACTCCACAGTCTGCAGGTAAGGAATCCCGTCCTTCGGAGGCCCAAGCCCACCCCCATCATCCAGGCTCCCATCCACCCTCGCTCCCAATTGTCCCCTGCAGACTGCGGGCAGCCTCGCGTGTCGAGCCGGATCGTGGGGGGCCGGAATGCCCGCGACGGAGAGTGGCCGTGGCAGGCGAGCATCCAGCACCGCGGGGTGCACGTGTGCGGGGGCTCCTTGGTCGCCCCGCAGTGGGTGCTGACGGCGGCGCACTGCTTCCCCAGGTCAGCAGAAAGCGCTCTCTACTCCTCAGGGCCCTGACGCGCGGGTAGGGGGCGCCGCCTAGTGGAGGCGTGGGGTGGCGTCGATGAGGTCTGGGATTGAGGTGTGAGTGCTGTCTCCCCCGTCGCGCAGGCGGGCGTTGCCGCAGGAATACCGCGTGCGCCTTGGGGCGCTGCGCCTGGGCCCCACCTCGTCCCGCGCGCTCTCGGCGCCCGTGCGCCGAGTGCTGCTGCCCCCCGACTACTCCGAGGATGGTGACCGCGGCGACCTGGCGTTGCTGCAGCTGCGTCGCCCTGTGGCCCTGAACGCCCGCATACAGCCCATCTGCCTACCCTCACCCGGCGCCCGCCTGCCGTCCGGCACCCCGTGCTGGGTCACCGGATGGGGCAGCCTGTGGCCCGGAGGTGAGGTGCAGCCGGGCGCGCGCGGGTGATCAGGAAAGAGTGGCTCCCCACTTATTTCCTTCTGACCGAAATCCCAGCTCTCAACCCCCATGGGCACCCAGTTCAAGTATCCGGAGCTCGACTCCTCTCTCAGTCGTACAGGGAGACGTCGGGGTTTCTGTCCCCAGCCCTAAACCCCGAGCCCCACCTCCTCCTCTCAGTTCCACTTCCGGAGTGGCGACCCCTGCAGGGAGTAAGGGTGCCGCTGCTGACCGCACGTGCCTGTGACCGCCTCTATCACTTGGGCGCCGACGTGCCAAGCTGGGAGCGTATCGTGCTGCCGGGAAACCTGTGTGCTGGCTATGTGGAAGGCGGCAAGGACGCCTGCCAGGTGCTCGGGTCTCCGGGCGGCACTCCCTTGCCTCACACCTGCTTTCCGAAAACCCGGGACCCAAGTTTTCCCCGCCTCCCCTGGGACTGACCTCGTCCGTAGAGGGCTGGGACCTAAATGCCCCCTTCTCTTACAGGGAGACTCCGGGGGACCCCTGACCTGCATGCAATCTGGGCGCTGGGTCCTGGTGGGCGTGGTGAGCTGGGGCAAAGGTTGTGCCCTGCCCAATCGCCCAGGGGTCTACACCAATGTGGCCACTTACAGCCCTTGGATTCGGGCTCGCCTCAACCTCTGATGAGGTCACTGACCTGGAGCCAGACGCTTCTGGGAACCTGGATTCCCCCACCCCACCCCTCCTGTCCCTATGGCTGAGGCCTAATCAATTTAAGGCTCTTCTGCAACAGTGCTACCATATCAGTCTGTTCAGCCAACCTCCTCCATGGGGCATCTCAAGTCTGACCCTATTAAGCCTCCTCCAGGGATCTCCTGTAACCCAGGGGACTCACCCTCCTTCTCTCCCCTTCTCGCTGGGATTCTCACTCTGGCTGGCGCTGAAACTGGGCACACCGAAATGGATAACCCCAACTGGAGCCCCATCTGGCCTTGTTTTCTATGGAGCACATCAGTAAGGTCTGAAGGGTGAGAGGAATTGAATTCTGGGAAAAGTCTCTGTTGCTGGCTTCAGAGATGGAGAGGGCCATGTGGCAAGGGCTGAAATGCAGCCCCTTGTGGAAGTAGGAAGGCGCTCTGGTAGCTGTGAACGGCAAGGTCACTAGGAAGCCAGGAGGAAACAAAGGTCTCAGCCCTGCCACTGCTGGAACCGAATTCTGACAACAATCTGACCCAGCTTGGAGATGAATGCTTCAGTACCCGAGCTTTCCCCTAATGAGATCCTGAGCAAGGAACCTATTAACTGCTGACCGGCAGAATTGTGGTTTAATAAATTGGTGTCTTGAGCTGCTACATTTGTGGCGGTAATCTCTGACTGCAGCAATAGAAAACAAATGTAGATTTTGCCCGACTGTGCTGATGAAAAGGAGTGCTGGTGGCATGGTGGCTGGGTGTTGGGCTGCTAACCACAAGGCCAGTGGTTCAAACCCACCAGTCGCTCCTAAGGAGAATGAGGAGGCTGCTTTCTCCCATAAAAATGTACAGTCTTAGAAACCCTAAGGTTTCTGTAGGGTCACCAAGGTAAGACTGACTCAGTAACAAAGTGTTAGGTTTGCTGGTGACAGAAGTACCTGCTTGGGGGAGTGAAGCAGCCAGCAGGACCTGCCTTTCCATGCCATCATGGGCACCCGATACTACATCTCTGCTGGTGAGGCGCAGGATGCCCTAGGCAGGACCTTCAGCTGGCCTTGTAGTTGGTTGGTGGAGGGGGTAAGTGCTGTCGAGTCAGTACCAACTCAAAGGGACCTTGCACAAGTTTGAACTGCTGACCACGGGTTCCCATTTGTTGTCAGCACCATACATTCTTGGCCAGGGCTCCCAGGTCCAGATACCCTCCCCACCCCACCCCTGCATCTGAAGCCCAGCCCAGCTCCTTACCCATCCTGGAGTTCCACTATTATCTAGAACCTTGGCATCCCGTCCCCAGGCCTTGGGCTACCTACCCCAAGTCCCTGCTTCTTGCATTTCTGTTCCTCTTGACAGGGGTCATTTTCTAGAATTACAGGAGGAACCAGTGAACAGTGGGCTGTAACCAGGAAAATTCAAAGTGGGGTGTGTGTGTAGGGGGTGGGTGCAGGAGATGAACACAAAAGGCTCAGTCCCAGTGGGCCAGGTCCGCTCACCCCATCAGGCCCCAACAGGGACCCAAACCTTGTCTCCCAGCTGTCTTTCCTCCCAGGGAAGCAGACTGCGGCAGGCAGATCACCACTGGGCAAGGCCAGGTTGGAGGGCCCAGGGGGGGATACAGACTTGTTCAGGAAGGGAGAGCCATCCAGCAGCTTCAAAGACCGTCTGTTTACAAACAACTCATCCTGGGAGGCCTATTGGGCACCTATCTACACCATACCCACTCCCTGCCCCCTCCTCCCCAGCAGCGGTGTTTGAGATCTTCATCTGTCTGAAAATTAGATGCTGAGATGAAGAACTGACCACTTCCTCCCCCTCCCGCGATAGAAGAGAAGGGGACAGACAGGCAGTGCTGCTAGTAGCCACAGGGACAAGTGGCTGCCTTGGGTGTGGTGGGGAGCAGAAGCGGCCACCATTCGCCTAAGGTGTGGTGCGGGGTAAAAGCAGCATCTTCCCACTATAGTGGTGTGCAGATATCGGTTACTACAAGCATCAGCTGGTAAGCTTGAACCGCCGACCATTGCAGTTCAAACCGACTTTGCAGTCCAGCGCATTTACCCACTGCACCGCACAAGGTCTTCTACAACTCATAGGACCCTGTTAAGTGATGGACTGCTAACCACAAGGTCAGCAGTTCGAATCCACCAGTCGCTCAACAGGAAAAAGATGAGGCTTTCTGCTCACATACTCGCGTAAAGATTTACAGCCTCGGAAACGCTACACCACTCAGCGATCCTGTATAGCGTTTCCGAGGAAAGCATGGTGGATTTGAACCGCAGATCTTGCTGTCCAGTGCTTATCCTCCAGCACCACACCCGCCTTCCAGTCTCAGCCCCAGCAGGTGCAGGATTGCTGGGCTTCCAAGGCCACCACCCACGGGCTCCTTTCTCGCCGGGTGCCAAAGGCACGTCCTCTGCCACACACGCCCAGCCACGACCCGGGCGTGATTGATGGAATACGTCCTTCCTTGTAACTAATATAACTGCCGTTTGTGTAAAAGCAAACAATGTTCAATGCCCCAAAGGAAAGGGGTCGGTTGTAGGGGAGACCCAAGAGAGGCCAGCCAGTCAGCCAGGGGAAGTGTAACTAAGCAGGGAGGGGCCTGAAGATCGTCTGACCCACCTCCTACCGTTAACTTTTCTCTTCTACGATCCTTATAGGTCCTCAAGGCCTGATGGACAAGTCTTACACCCAAAGAACAGGCAGGGATAAGGGGTATTTTTCCAGTACGGTGGCCGGGAGGCCCAAAGCAAAACACTTTCGCAAAATGGCCACCAAGACACTATTGTTAAGTTGGTCACTCTTTAATGACAGTTCACGGCACACGTCAATGCAACTATCCTACCAACCCCGATGATTGACCGGGCCAACCATCATTCATCCACCCCGCTGGAATGTGCCAGCACCCTACGCTGGCAGTTAGCCCCCGAGATGCCCCAAAGCAAGTGACCTCTGCCCCTGGGGCTCCCCCGACAGCATCAGCATGGACACCTCGCCTTTGCCACTTCTAAGATGATAGCAACTTGAGTGGCTCAAGTCCCTTCCACACTCGTCCCTCCCACCATCTAGGCCACCCCGACCAGTGCGCCGCGGCACCAAGATGGCGGCCGAGAGCCCAATCATAGCGACCCGTTTCCGGACCGCTTTAAAATGGCGGCGCCGAGGAGGCGGGGCGCTGGGCCCAGGGGCGGGACCGCCGGGCGCGGGGCATGTCGGGGCGGGCGCGCGGAATGCTGGGAACGGGGCGGAGCGCGGCCGCGCCGGCGCGTCGAGGGGGAGAGGCAGTCGCCGCGATGGTGAGCGGGCGCGGGGGAGGGGCGGGCCGGGCCGGGGGCCTGGGGGGCGGCGGGGGTCCGCGGGCCGCGCGGTGAGCCCGGAATTCGCGCTCACGCCGTCTCGCTGCCCCAGGACGTGTTTCTTATGATTCGGCGCCACAAGACCACCATCTTCACCGACGCCAAGGAGTCGAGCACCGTGTTCGAGCTGAAGCGCATCGTCGAGGGCATCCTCAAGCGGCCGCCGGACGAGCAGCGGCTGTACAAGGTGCGGGCCTGGCCGGCGGGCGGGCGAACGAACCGAGGAACGGAACGGAAGGTCCAGGGCGGGGTGGGCGCGCGGCGCCGCGGGTGGATGTCACAGATGTAAACAGTGGCGCCGCGGGCCGATTCGCCTCCGAACCCGGGGCTCGCGGGGCTGCCTCCCGGGTGCACTGGGTCCAAGCGTGGGAAGCGTCAAGGGTGCTCCAGAACCGCGTGTCCGGTCTTGGGCATCCTACCCAGGGCAACGGCCACAGCCACGCCGTGGGGACCCGAGCCCAGCTCCGGTCCCCAAACTCGCCCAAGGTCGTTGGCAGAGCCCGGATCTGAACCCCCGTGCCCTTAACCTACACAGCTGGCCCTCCCGAATCACACTCTGCCCCCTAAACGCGCCTGCTGAGGCTTCTCAGGTACCAACCCAACCTATAAAAACACGCAACAAAAATCAGAAAGGAGGGTGCTAATTTGGATCTCACTGGTTCATCAATAAGCTGCTTTTGTTGGTGTTACACAAGTCTTCTTTATACCAACCAATGGATTATGCAATGAAGATAAAAGCTTAGATTTCATGACAGAATCTGGTAAATCAGATCTTAATCTAGCTGGGAAGTAGAGTGGCCTTTTGGCCATCCCAGCCCTAGGTCCTCAAGAGCCTCAGCTTCTGCGTTCTCCCCTACACCCTCTGCACACCCACATGCTTTCTGCCTGCCCTATGGTTATTGGTAATTCCCATTTTACAGAAACGGGAATTTCCCAACCAGGCCACCCACCTTGTCCAAGGTCACGTGGACTGTTGAGGGTGGCAAAGCTGGGATCCAAACCCAGGTTGGTGTTTTCCAGACTGGCTCAGGGACTCTTGGAATAAATTTGGGGATGCGCAGATTCCAAGAACCAGGATTCAAGTCCGTTGATTTGGAAGTCTTGGCCCTTGTCCCAAGTGTTCATGTGAACTGGGGTGGTTCTGGGACACACCAGCCATCTTACTTCCTTCCCCTGGCTTCCTGAATTTCTTTTGGCTGAGAGGTCCTCGAAATCTGACCGTCCTGGGCCTCTCCAAGCCTCTCCATCTCTCTTCAGGACGACCAGCTCCTGGAGGACACCAAGACGCTGGGGGAGTGTGGCTTCACCAGTCAGACTGCAAGGCCCCAGGCCCCAGCCACAGTGGGGCTGGCCTTCCGGGCAGGTGAGGGAGCCTGGGGTGGGTGAAGCCAGGAGGGTCTTCAGAGAGCCCCCAGCACTCTCAGAAACATTCAACTCAAAAACAGAGCCAGTGTAAATACAAGCAGCCCACAGTGCTCTTGTAGAAATTCAGGCCCCTTTCGTTAACAATTTGAAAGTTCACAGCTCACACACGTGCTTGGCATCCTTCCTATGGCCCCAATGTGTCCTCTTAGCAGCTTTGAACCCAAGCCTTGCCCCCACCCAGTTTCGTAAGACATGGATGCCAAACCCCCAAACTTCCCTAAGCAGCCCAGACTTAGCCTGTGCCCACTTTAAAGCATACTGAGACTCACAGGCTAGAGAGCTGCCACCCTAAAAATGAAACCTAGAGGGGTGATTTATTCCCCCAAAATGGGAAGGGAGGTTTTAAATGATAACGGTTCTGTCATAAGGATTTTCAGTGGGACTGTGACTGGTTGGCCAGCTGATCCTTGGAAACCCTATACAGGGTTGTTGACTCAGTGACACTTGACAACAATGGAGGGATGGCTAAACTTGACCCAGCCATGCAGTCCCAGTGTGGCCCCTAAGAGGAAAGCTCTATTGAAGACCAAAAGGTCACCTGGTGTCCTGCCTTCCTCTGTCTTCCCCCACCTCCCAGATGACACATTCGAGGCCCTTCGCATCGAGCCCTTCTCCAGCCCTCCTGAGCTCCCTGATGTGATGAAACCGCAGGATTCAGGGAGCAGTGCCAATGAACAAGCTGTGCAGTGACTGACGGCTGGCAGCACCTCCTAGTCTCACCCCCCCCCCCAAATAAAAGATTTCCGTGTCAACTTGGGTCCTGCTTCTTTCTCAAACCCTTAGCCCCCTATTCTCATCCACAGGCTCACTCCCATGATGGGCTTCAGGGCCCCAACCCCATCAGCACCCTATACCCTCCAGTCCTGGGGTTGGGAGGCGGGAGGCTGAGGACCCTGGCCAAGCTGCCTGTACTGTGGGGCACCAGATCTGAATTGTTGCTAGTGAGTTACACCCACCCCTAACAATAAACAGCCTGGAGACCAGTTCCTGCAGTTCTCATTTTTTATTGGACAGAAAAAGTGGCTCTTGCTGTACAGATTTTAAAAAACCAAAATGCCTTTAAGAAACATGAAGAAAAGGTGGGGGGAGGGGCCACAAACCTCATTGGGGGAGGCGGTAAAGATCAACTAATTTCAATTCTTGCCCTACCTTTTTCCAGGAACCCCTTTGCTGAAGGCCCCAAGCAGACCTCGATTCCATAGTAACTTGGGGTTAAGGGAGGACTGGAGCCTCCCAGACCACTCTGATCAAGGCAGGGAGGTCCCATCTGATCCTCCCCTCCCTAAGCCCCCATTCTCAGTCCCTCCCACCCCAACACCCCCCCCAAAAAAAAACACATGAACCAGGAAAAACTCACAGAGATTAACATTTCACAGGAACAAAGGAAAAAAGGGAGAGGTAAAAGAGCCCTCCCAACAAGAGGCTGCCAGGCCCAAGGGGGTCCAGAGCCCTTCCCGTAGCTCTGGGGCAAAGGGGCACAGTAACGCAGCTCCCAGGTGTGGAGAAGTCCCAGGTTTACGGAGACCTGCAACAGAGCAGATAGCCAGTCACTGCAGAAACCCCAGCACATTGAGGGGGGCTCAGACACCCAGCTCCAGTGGCACAGGGAACACACCTGGAGGAGCGGTGGCGAGGCGGGCGGGGGCTGGGTGTCTCCCTCCTGCGCTTGTGACTTGGGGAGCGGCTGTCTCCACGCTGGCCTCTCCGTGAACCTCGTTCGCTGCTGCTGCACAACAACAAAGACATCAGACCAGAAGCTCCAACATCTACTCCTGAGCTCCTTTTAAGCCTCTCAAAGTCAATAGGAAACTACCATTATATTTTAATACCACACTGCCACAAATTGTCAAAAGCTCTCGTTTATTTGTAGAAGCACAAGGTGCCACCCACTAGCTACGAGTGGGAAACCAGACCCTTCCCAGTGCCTACCTCTGCTGGTCCCTTGGTGAGGGCTGAGGCGAGGGGCGGCGACGCTCTGCAGGGGAATAGCTAAGGGACCGAGAGTCCCGGAGAGAGTCTATTGGCTTCCGAGGGCTTCGGGACCTGGGGAGTAGAGCAGGTTTCCTTTAACACCAGCCCCTTCCAAACCCACCAGCCAACACAACACACAGGACCACCCTCCCGGGTCCTGGCCACCAAACCTCGCACCACTTGGGGCAGCTTCAGACCCACCTGTGTGCACTCACTCACCCATCCGCCCGCACACCATCCACCGAGCGCCCGGAGAGCAGCGGGCACTGGGGTGCAGCGGGGGAGGCAGAGACGGGCCCAGCCCAGGGAAAAGATGGGGCCACAAGTGGGCAGTTCCTGCCCCTGTGTAGGGAGCAGCCCCTGCAGGGGGACTTTCAGGGGCTGGGGGGCCCAGAAATGGGGTGGTGGTCTCCAAGGTGCATTCTGAGCAGATGGAGTCTTGCAGACCGAGGAGCATCCACAGACAAGGGATATCCAGGCCGAGGAGCAGCAAGTCCAAAGGCATGGGCCTGGGGGCATGGTGGGCCCTGCATTGCAGGGTGGGGCGTGGGCGAGAAGCAGTAGGCTGGGCAGGGAGGGGCAGGCGGGTGGGCGGCAAAGCCGCTGCTGAGAAGCCTTCCTTGCCCTCCCCGCCGAGGTGGGGGCTTTATCCTGCAGGCCAGAGGGCGTCCGGGGAGGATGTGTGGAGTGGAGGGAAGTAACCAGATGTGCGTTTTAGAAAGATCCCTCTGGCTACGTGTGGAAGAGAATGGCGTGGAGGCAGGGAGACAGGGAGGAGGCTGTGGACAGAGTCGGGGAAGAAGATGACCAGAGCCCCGGCACCAGCAACCGGGAGATTCCAAAGCTAGAATCCCGGGGCCTGGGGCCTGGGGCCTGGGGTCAGGAAGAAGGGGAGGATCGGGGAATATTCCTGAGAATGGCCTGGTCTTGGACACAGCGTAACAGGTAGGAAGGAGAACTTGACTCCTCCTGCGCAGCCAGACAGCAGCGTCCAGTCCGTGTGGACCATGGCAGGCAGCTGGCGTCCCAGGGTCCTCTCTCTAAGTCTCCCCACCCCCGCTCCATCAGGCAGAAACCACTCACCTCCGCTCGCCTGGGGGTGCCTTCTTGGGGCTTGCAGGTTTGGGCAAGGCCTGAGGGCCAGGTTTAGCAGGGGAGGTGGGGGAGGAGGAGGAGGAGGAGGAAGAAGAGGAGGAGGAAGAAGAGGAGGAGGAGGAGGAGGAGGAGGAAGAAGAGGAGGAGGAGGAGCTGGAGCTGGAGCTGGAGCTGGAGCTGGAACTGCTGGTGCGCCTCTTCCTCTTAGCCGGGGTCGGCTCCTGGGGACGGCCCTCTCGAACTGCCTCCTTTGGGGCTGGGGCAGGGCTGGGGACCCTGTGGGAGGAGACAAGGGTCACCAAGAGCTAAGTGGCCCCAGCCCCAACCCTACCTTCCTTGGCCTGGAGGAACGGCAGTGGGGGGGGATGCCTGAGAGGCCCTGGGAGCTCTGAGCCGAGCACATTGGGAGCCATTGATGTTCTGGTGGGCAGTGGCCCGAATGGCCCAACCTCCACTAAGACGAACAGCACCAGGGAGCAAAGGTTAAACCTCAAGAATGCCCCTGCCGGAGAGTAAGGCCCTGGGCTCAGATGTGGACAGTTGGCGTCTCCTTCCTTGGAGAGCCTCAGCATGGGGAGGCCTGAGTGCAGGCTGGCTTGGGTGGGGCCGTCCTGCCTGGAGGCAGGGAGAGGGACGGGATGACCTCTGAAGCTCCTTCCAGCCCAGGGAGTTCCTCTTGAGGTCTAACTGCCATCCCTCCTGCTGTAAAATTAAGTCCATTTCCTCTAGTTCTGTCCGCTGTAGAGACGGAAAACTCATCATTATCCTCTAGAGAATGCGGCTTCCAGACTTCCACTGTCCCATCCCACCCCATGCCCCCAGCTGCAGGGCCAAGGCACCCCCCACACCTCCTCACAGAGCTGAAAACCTGACAGGGGTGCTCCCACCCCGCCCACCCTGCCCACACCACTACCCCCTCCAGCAGGTCTCCTGCGGTGAAGGCCCCTCACCTCTTCAGAGCCACCTCAGGCTGCGCGGGAAGGCTGGAGCCTTCTGAGTCACTAGAACTGGAGCCGGAGGAGGACGAGGAAGAGGAGGAAGAAGAGGACGAAGAGGAAGAGCTGGAGGATGAAGATGAGGAAGAGGAGCTCCGCCGTTCCTTGGTGGGCTGCAGGCTGGCCAGTGCAGGGGGCTGTGGTGCCCCGGCCGAGGCTGTTGGCTCCCCACCCTCAGGGTGGAAGAGCCCAGGGGTGGGCCCCAGGAGCATGCCGTTGTGGTCACCAGCAGCTGAGGGTTTTGCCCCAGAGAAGAGGGCCTGAGATGCTGCTCCTGAGGCAGGCAGAGGACGGGACTGGTCTGAGAACGCTGGTGGGCCAGGGGACCTGGGTCGCTCCTGGGTAGGCAGGAGAGCTTGAGAAGGCTGGCCCATTCGAGAGACAGGAGACAGCGCACGCTCACAGGGCCCTCGGGACTGGCTGGGGGCTGATGGGGATGCTCTGGAGCCTGAGCCTCCGGGTGGTGTGCGGGACCTGGCTCGGTCGAGGAGCGGGGGCGAAGCACGGCCGACACGCTCATAGGCAGAGATGGGTACTCTGGGGCTGGTGAGGTTGGCCCCCGACAGGGCTGGGGCCATCCTAGCACTGGTTAGGCTGGAGGGTGCTAGGGCCACAGAGGCTCTCGAGCTGGTAAGATTCCCCGGCGCTGTGGCATGAGCGGACCTAGGGCCCACGAGGTTTGCAGGGGCTGGAGCCTGGGCTGTTCTGGAGCTGGAGGGGTAGCTGGCAGCCGCTGGGGATGTGCCAGAGCCTGCAAGGCTCAGAGCTGCCAGAGCGGCCGGGGTTCTGGCTCCTGCCAAGTTCACTGCTGAGGCCGTCGGGGTGCGCGGATCAGTCAGGCTCACGGCCGACGGGGCCCCGGCTGTTCTAGGACTGGTTAGGCTCATGGCGGCGGCCGCAGCGGGTGTGCGTGAGTCGGCCAGGTTCACAGCCGTCGGAATGGCAGGTGTTCTGGCGCTGGCCAGGTTCATGGCAGCTGCTGAGGCTGCGGGGATTCTGCTGGCAAGGCTGGCAGCTGGGGCTGTTCTGAGACTCATGAGAGGCACCGGAGCAGGCACCTGAGACATCCTGGCGGCTAGACTGGCAGCAGACATGGATGGAGGTGGCCGAGCAGTGCCGAGACTGATGGCTGTCAAAGCGAGCGCGATTCTGGACTGAGCATGGTTTTCTGGTACAGACGAGGCTCTCGGATGATCAGGCATTCGAGGGCCTGGGCCATCCATCAGGGAACCACCTGCCTGCTGCAGGACAGACATTGGTGCCCGGGAGCTGCCCAGGGGTTCCAGCATCCCAGGGGACCTGCAGCGGTCAAGAGGGGTCGGTGACATGCTAGGTCTGCTGAAGCAGCTCATCCTGGAGCTGCTGAGCGCCATGGGGGGTGTCCGCGACCCTGAGTGATTTCTGGTTGCTGGAGGAGTGGCAGACCTAGACCTATCAGAGCTACTTCCAGATGCAGACCGCCTACGGATAGCCGGAGGAGACCTGGTCAAGGACCGTTTGCCGCGAGTTGTGCGCGGAGTACGGGACCGGGAGCGGCGTCGGATAACCAGCGGTGAGCGGCTGCGTGAACGTTTGCGAGGCAGCAGTGGTGTGCGGGACCTGGAGCGGCGGCGGATGGCTGGAGGCGTGCGGGACCTGGAGCGGCGGCGCGTCACTGGTGAGGTTCTAGAGCGGGACCGCCTTCGAGTGACTGGAGACGTGCGAGACCGAGATCGCCTACGAGCAATGGGGGAGGTTCTGGACCTAGATCTTCTGCGAGTGACCGGCGAGGTCCTGCTACGCGAGCGCCTTCTGGTCACTGGTGGGGTCCGAGACCTGGACCTCCGGCGAGTCACCAGTGGAGTTCTGGAACGGGAACGCCGACGTGTGGCTGGTGTTCTTGACCGAGATCGCCGACGGGTCACCAGGGGTGTCCTGGACCGGGATCGCCGGCGGCTTATTGGGGATGCTCTAGAGCGGGATCTGCGCCGTGTCACTGACGTCCTGGACCTTGATCGCCTCCGACTGACTGGCGAGGTGCGTGAGCGGGACCGACGTCGGCTGATCAGTGGCGTTCTTGACCTGGACCGCCGGTGAGTAGCTGGAGAGCGCGAGCGTTTCCACGGGGCTGGTGAAGTGCGAGATCGGGAACGTTTGCGACTGGCTGGAGGTGTTCGAGAGCGGCCTCTCCGGCGTCGGGAGGAGGTTCGGGAACTTTCCTGGCGGACAGGTGACCTAGAGTGGTAACCTGAGCCACCCCTCCGGCGGCGAGTAACCCTAGACCTTGACCTACTCCGCTGTCTCCTTCGTGAGGTGGACTGTGAGGACCCAGATCTATCACGACGCCTGGTTGTCCTGGTTTTCTCCCTCCTTGACCGTGAACGGGACCGCTGGAGTCCACGAGGCTTTGGTGAAGGAGATCGGCCTCTCCTGGAAGCAGTTTTGGTACGTGGGGAGGAGGCGGAGCGCCGCCTACGTGAGGACCTTGACTTTTCGGCAGGCTCTGGGGAGGATACTGAGGGGCTCCTGCGGCGCCTTGGAGGGGTACGGGAGCGGGTCTCTGGTGAGGAAGATGCAGAACGGCTTCTTCGAGAAATCCTGGCCTTCCTGGTCAGCTCTGGGGAGGAGCGAGAGCTGCGCCGGCGAGGCGGTGTGCGAGATTTGGTCTTGAGTTCTGGGGAGGAACGGCAGCTTCTTCGAGCAGCTCTGGAGGTGGGCGGATGCTCTGGGGATGAATCCGAGCTGCTACTTCCATCAGCAGAAGGGCCTCGGCCCTTACTAGAGGAACCCGATCGGCTGCGTCTAGGAAGTGCCCGAGAGGCTTGAGGTTTGGGCTCAGGAGAGGAGTCGGAGCCACTCTGAGCCCTGGGTGCCGCTCTGGGCTGCTCTGAAATTTCAGGGGACGAGCCAGACCGGCTGCGCCGAGGAGAAGGCCGAGATTTGCCCTCGACCTCTGGGGATGAGCCAGAGCAGTCTCTCTGCCTGAGCGGAGTTCGGATCTTCGCTTTAGAATCTGGAGAAGAGTCCGAATCACTGTGTTCCTGAGGAGAGGTGCTAGGCTTCCCATCCAGCTCTTGAGAAGATGCAGACTGGCTTCGTCGCCTGGGGGGAGTCCTTGACAAGGTCTTCTGTTCAATGGAAGATTCCGACCCGCTCCTTGCCCTCTGGGGAGTGAGACACTTGTTGTTGAGCTCTGGGGATGACGGAGAGCGGCTTCTCCGACTGGGGGTCTGAGGCAAAGCCTTTGGTTCTGGAGAAGAATCGCACTCACTCCTGCCCCTGGATGGCGTTCTCGGTGCATCTTTCATTCCGGGGGAGGACCCAGACAGGCTGTGCCTCGAGGGAGTCCCAGAGGCATCACGTAGTCTGGGGGAAGAACCAGATCGGCTTCTCCGTGATGGGGTCCTGGGTAAGCCCTCTTTTGGCTCAGGAGACGATGTAGAACTGCTTCTTGCCCTTGAGGGTGTTCCGGGTATGACATCCAGCACAGGGGAAGAGCCGCTTGTTCCTGTTCTCTCTGCCGCATCTGGGGATAATCCAGAACTGTGGTGCCTGGAGAGTCTAGTGGAGTCCTCGTTCCCATCCTGAGATGGGTTTGTCTCCAATTGATTCAGGCAAGGCCTCTTCACATCTTCATTAGCTTCAGGAGACAGTTCAGTATTAATTTCTGTAGCAATAAGGCCTGAATTTCTATATTCTATATGTGACCCAAAGAGGTTCTCCCGAAGCGGAGAGTTAGACAGTTCTTTATGTTCTGGAGAAAAGTCTGGCCCACTCCCAGCTGAAGTCACTGTAGGAACCTCTGCTTCCAGAGAAGCCTGCAACTGGCCTTGGTCCAGAGATACAGACACAGCAAGATTTTTTTCTATTTCAGGTACAGACTCTAAGTTTCTTCCGGACACTTCTGGTGACAAGCAGGACAGGATCTGGTTTGAAAGTTCTTCAGGTTTCTCAACTACCTCCATCAACTCCTCTTGGTTGGGTTTAGTTAGTACACTATTCTGGCCTTTTACATTTGGAGGTGGCCCAGAGCCACTGGTTTCCTTTGGTAGAGGCGTTCTTGATGTACCTCCGAGCACTGGCACTGGTGAGGACTCGGGCCCAACCTGCACTGGAGGGGGACTAAACTGGTCTCTCAGTCTAGATGAAGCTGGAATGTGCTCCTGAAAGGATAAGCTCGCTTTCTCCTTTGGTTCTGGAGAAAACTCCATTCTACTTTGCCACAAAAGAGATTTAAAGTCCATCCCAGGATGTGGCGAGGAGTCAGATTGAGACCTCTGCTCAGGAGATACGCCGGATTTCAGTCTAGGACTTGTAGACAGCCCGCCCTTGTTTTGTCTTGCTGGCGATCTGGATGTCAGATCAGCCACTGGAGATGAGGACCTGGACTGATCACCCTCAGGAGGTGTTTGAGACTTGCTCTGTAGAGATGGTGACTCAGAGAGACCCTGTCTTTCTTCTGGACTTGAAGTGTCAGATGTGTTATCTGGTGAAGTTTGGGACGGTCCTTTCTGTTGCAGCAACGAGGTGCTAATAAAGGAGCTCTCGCCTGGCGGTGGGCTAGACTTTGCTCCTGAACACAGTAAAGAGCCTAAACTACTTTGTCCTGTTGAATCTTTAGCATTTTCTTGAGGACATGGTGACTCTAAGGCAGAGAGACATTGCCTTAGTGGAGTTTGGGGCTTTACTTTGGGGCCTGGTGGTGTAGACCCTGAGGGACTGAGTCTTGGTGGTGTCCCAGGTGTCACTCTATCATCTGGTGAGGAGGGCCTCGAATGGCTCTGCCTTGGCAACATTCTAGGCTGCCCCTTGGAACAAGGAGACTCTGATCTGCTTTGCCTGGGCGGTGTTCTAGAAGTCACCCTACTAGGACTGGGTGAAGAGGAGCCAGAGTGGCTTCGACTTGGTGATGTTTCCACCTTCGCTTTGAGTGGAGAAAATGGCCCCTCAGGGTCCGGTGGTGATCCGGAACGGCTCCGCCTGGGGGGTGTAGACTTTGCTGTGAGGCGGGGTGATGATCCAGATCGACTCCGCCTTTGTGATACTGCAGAGTGTTCGTTTTCCTGGGGACTGGCTGTGGATCCTGGCCTTTGCGGTGTTCCAGATTTCTGTTTAGGAGGTGGAGAGCCAGAACAACTTCCTCTTGATGGGGTTCTTGATCTTGCTTTAGGCTGAGATGATCCCGAGCGGCTGCGTCTAGGTGGCGTCTGAGACTTCTGTTTAGGGCACGGAGAGGACCCTGAAAGACTTCGCCTCAAAGACAAGCGAGATTTTGCTTTGGCTCTGGGTGAAGAAAGGGACCTACTACGTCGTGAAGAAACGCGAGATTTGTTCACGTCTGGGCTGGAATTGGACCTGCTCCTTCTCTGAGATGTTCTGGATTTGGTCTTTCGCTCTGATGATGAGCCAGACCTGCCTCTTCTTTGTGGGGTTCGAGAATGAGATCGTCCCCGCCTACCTAGACTTCTACTACGGGACCTCCCTCGTCTTGCTGGTGTCCTAGACCGAGATCTCCCTCTCCTGGCTGGTGTCCTAGAACGTGACCTGCCGCTGCGCCTGGCTAGCGATCTAGAGCGTGACCTGCCACGTCTGGCTGGGGTTCTGGAGCGTGACCTGCCTCCTCTCCTGGCTAGTGATCTACTACGAGACCTCCGCCGTACAGGTGACCGGGTTCTAGACCTCCGTCTGGCTGGGGTTCTAGAGCGAGACCTCCCCCGCCGGGCTGGCGTTCTAGACCGGGACCTCCGTCTGTTAGAGGTTCTGGATCGAGATCTTCGCCTGGCAGGTGTTCTAGACCGGGACCTACCCCGCCGGGCAGGTGTTCTAGAACGAGTCCTGCCCCTGGTGTTTGGAGATCGAGAGTGTGATCTGCCCCTCCTTGCTGACCTAGACCTTACTCTTCTCTGAGCATTTCTGCTCCGGGACCAGCCTGGCCGCTGAGGAGACCTAGAGCGGCCTCGTCGCTGGGGGCTTCTAGAACGTCCCCACCTCTGAGCAGACCTAGACCTACGCCACTGAGGGGACCGAGACCGAGAATGGCCTTTCTTGGCAGGACTTCGAGATCGGGATCGACCCCTCTTGGTGGCAACTGGGCTACGGGACCTCCCCATCCTACGGGGAGGAGTAGGCGAATGTGATTTATCCCGCTTTGCTCTGCCATGGGATCGACTCTTGGAGGTGGGAGAAGATGAAACCTCTCGGCGGGACCCAGGAGCTGGCACAGGTTTCGGGCTTTCAGGGGAAGAGCTGGCATGCCGAGAAACTTTGGTAGGTTGAGGGGATGGTGGACAGCTCTCCGAGGAAGACGACTGGGGAGGCTTCCCAGGAGACTTAAGTGGTGAACGGCCCCGGGTTGGGGAGGCCTCAACTGGGGGTTTCACTGGCTCCTGACTTAAGGGGGTTGCTGAAAGGGGAGGTGGGGAGCTGCCATGTTGCTCAGCAAGGAGCGGTTCTGGGCCAGTGCTGCTCCTCTCCGGGGAGGGGCTAGGTCGAGATGCAGATTTCTAAGAATGGAAGAGAAAGTAGGGATAGGGACACGTAAGCACCAAAACTCATCACCACTAACATCCCAACACCCTTTCCAATGCAACTTTCCTTTCACGCAACCCAATGCCCCGACTGGGCCTTCCTCCCATAGCAGTACTGCTCAATCGACAGCAAGGAATCACACAGTACAAAGCACAGCAAGGATAACGTAGACACACAGTCCGTTACCCCAAGGGGCTTAAATTGTAGACCCAGGCAAAAGGTCAACAGCTAATGCACACTGTACCGACAACCACCACTACACAATGCTGTAGTATCAAAGAAAAAGCATCCATTTTTAAGTTGAAAGAGAAGCAATTTCCCCAAGTGGGTGGCATCTGACTTCACCCTTGCAGATAGGTAACTAGATCAAAATAAAGAAACGGTGTGGACAAAGGCAAAGGTTTCAGAACGTGATTTGTTTAAACAATGAAAATGTTGATCTGAAATACAGGAAAGAGAGAAGACCAAATTATAAGAGATTTAAATAAGAGTTAGAAAGTAATGGGAAGTAAAAGATTTTAAAGTGATCTCACTTAAAAGTTTAGGAAGATAACTGGAAAATGAGCTGGCAACTGAATGGGAGATGGAATATGAATAGGAGATAGAACTTCAAGAGAGTCATTCAAATACGCTACCTATCAACTGAGACAAGAATGATTAGGTCTTGTATTAGAACAGAAAATATAACAGAACTGAAGTACTTCAGAACCATTCCAGAATACTGCTTCCAGACTCTTAAGCATCGAACCCTGTGGATGCTTTTAGCAAACATGGTTTAAAGAAACTTCTGGTCCAATTCTACCTGTTTCTGTGTATAAAGACAGCACACAACCCTATTTTTTGTAGTGAAGCTTAAAAGTAAACTCTGATGGTACTTAACAATACAAAAGAAAATTTTAATTTATAGCTATCATTTAATAAAAATGCACAAAAATCCCAAAACGTCAACATCTCAACACAATCGACGTTTTCTCCCACTGCCACTCCTGCCACGTCACACTTGCGTCCTAAACTTATTCCCTTGCAGCCCCTCAAGTACCCCTAACTGAGGGAACATACCTCCTTCTTTTCTCTGTCTTCCTGGGGGCTGCCGGACTGCTTCCTGGAGGGCTCTGGGCTGCCTGTGTGAGTGGGACCCAAGTCCCTGCAAGATGCCTCTCCCACCCCTTGGCGCCCTGACTCAGGGGAAGGGCTGCGCCCAGTCAAAGTAGTTATATGGGTCTTCGCTGCAGTACTTCGAGACCTGAAGGAGGTAATTGAGGAAGGGGCAGGGAAGGAGGAGTCAGGTCAAGGGAGACTAAAAATCCCCTCCCAGGCTCCCGTCCACCTTGCTGACTGTGCAACCCTCTTCCAAAAAGCTGCCTATGTCACAGACTCAAATTGTTCACAGGAAATTCAAGTCCAGTCCGCTCTGGTCCTTCTCTTCCCAACACAGCCCAAGAATGTTCTCCCCTGGCCCAAAACCTCCCAACCCTCCACCCAACCACTTCCCTACCTGCTTCATTCACAACTCACCTCTGAGCCCACCTCCTTCAGGAAGCCTTCCCCGATTAAGGAAGCCAGGGTAAGGGTTCCTTCCTCCCCCAGACACCACGAACAAGCCCCCCCAACCCCTATTCTGGCAGTCCATATACATCGGAACAAAACAAAAAATAATAAACAGAAATAAAAAGAGAAGGGGAAATGTATATGTCTGTCCATCCTGTAGCCTGTCAGCTCCTAGAGGGCAGGGACCGTGTCTTCCGAATGGTCTGTGCAGCGCCTAGCACACCGTGGGCGCGCAATAAATATTAAATGGATTAACCCGCCAATCCCTCTCCCCCCTGTTCCTTCTGGACCACCCCTTACCGACTGCGGGACGTATCAGAAGAAGATGCAGAGTCAGCAGACGTGGAACGGTGAGCCCGGCGGCTCTTAGGGGCTGGGGTTGTACTTCGAGACCTGAAATCAAGAACCAGCATAGTTAAAGGTGCTATCGCACCTGTCCTGGGCAACCTTCACCCAGTCCTCGCCCTACTAACAGCCCATGCCGTGACTGAGCCCCCGGCCCCACGGATGGAATTCATCCACTTGCCAAGTGCATGCCTCCCAAACCCACATCAATCCACTCACCTCTTCCGTTTCTTGTCTTTAGATTTACGCTTGCTCTTTGGCGTGGGGGACCTGAGAAGCAAGGCAAAATGGTGAAATCAAAAATAAAATGGAGCGCATCAAGGACAACCAAGACAGACAATTCCTGGAGCTTTACTCCAAGAGGCCACCAAGCAATGGCTCAGCACCCACCCCATACCACTATGTCCCCTAGGATCCAAAGGGTTCTCACCTGTGCTTCCGCTTCTTGGACTCAGATTCAGACCTGGGGTGGGGTGGGGGGGGTGTTGAGGGAGGGAGAACATAAATCAATTGCTAGGCCTGAGCTCACCAAGCCTTCCCTACCCACTCCAGGTGGGCCCAACCTCCTGACCACCTACCTGTGCTTCTTCTTCTTGGAGCTCTTTTTCCTCTCCCGGCGAGGAGAGCTGCTCTCTGATCTGCTAAAGATGGGATGAGAAGCATGGTCACTCTACAGGGCATCTATCCTGGCCCTCCCTCCCTCACAATCCATCCAGACAAAACCCTACCACCAGTACCAGAGGCCCCAGACCTAGGTTCAGGAGTTCGCTTTATTCTCCAAGAGGTAGAGAATACGTTTTTACATCGACAAACCTCAAAACGGGCACAGGGGAGAATCTCAAATAACCAGAATGCTGATAACCAGTTTAGCAGACTTGACCCTTTCCCACTGAAACTTGTGTTTGTGCGCACACACACACACACACACACACACACTTCTCTCAGCAGGGACCTGACTGGTAGCTTTTTCTCTTGACAAGTCAGTCTTCCTGTTTTCTGGAAGCAAGAATTGTCAGTTTCCAACGGATCTGTCCTGGATGAACACAGAACAACTTTCCAGCAGACTTACCGTCCCCTGTCTTTCTTCTTTTTCTTCTTCTTTTGCTTTGGGGTTGGTGAGCGAGAACTGCTGGACTCTCGGACAAGGCTACAGAAAAAGGAAATGAATGAATGGTAGGATCAAATTTCTTCTACACATTTCACCTTCAAAAAGAATAGAAAACATAAGACTATGGTAGTAAATCAACAAAAAGAGCAAGCTGCTCAGAACTGGGATAGGAAGCTCATGGTGCAGGACCAGCTGGCGTACCTGTAAGGTTTGGGAGGCTCTGGAGCTGGCTGTTTAGCTTCTCGAGCTCGACGCTGAGGATCAAAAGAGCTGCCGTCCACATAGGAATCACTGATGCCAAAGGCAGCACGGAGTCGCTCATTCTTTTTCTCATTCAATTCAGCTAACTGGTGAGTCTCAGTTACACTAAGGGGAAAAAGGCCAAAGTCTAAAGAGCTAGGAAACAGGGCAGAGCCACAGGACAGAGTGCAAATTCAGAACAAAAACGTGTAGCAAGAGTCAGCTGGGTCTGGGATATGGACTGACAGTGGCAAGCAGGGAAGGTGTCAGGCGAGAAAGGATGACAGAAGTAGCAGCAGCGAAAGAAGTCAGAAAGGGAAGAACACTCACGCAGGCCTCTGCCCCTGGGCCTCCTCCTTGCCCCCAGGGTTCACATCTTTCTCCAGCAACATGAGTCGAAAGGTCGCCACTTTTTCCTGAATTTGCTGCTCCTCGTACCTGAAGAACAAACCCTCTTCAGGATTAGGGCTCCATTGGGCACTTTCCCGTCACCAAGTCCCTGTTTCCCTCATTCTCAATAGGCCCCTGCCCTCCCCAAGCACAGTTTTCACTCACTGTCACCCACAGGCCTTTCTCAGTCGTCTGCTTTTACTCCATGATCTTTCTTCCCCATCTCCCTACCCCTCCTAGAACAGTGGATTTTAAACATGCTACACACTTCAGGGGCCACAAGGGGGAAAGCTCAGCAGGCAGAGTTCCAGGTGCTTCCTCTTCCAACTTCTACACGTCTTACACATTGAGTGGAATTCCAAAGCCAAACATTTGCCGAAGTTTGAAAACCACTGCTCTAAAAAGGTTTTCTGCCGAGCCCTGCTTCATTTCCAACATTGCCCTTTCCCTGTCCAGCCCCAGATCCCCTCATTAGGTCACTCTTCCAAGTACTGCCTCTGCCACCTTCCAAAACTGTCTCAAACCCCAAACCCATTCATCTGCCTCTGCTAGACCAAAGACAATGCCTGTCAGCTTACCTAGCTCACCTCTACCACATTTCTGCATTTCCAGCTCTCCCTCAAAGTAAGTTTGTGTTCCTCGATGCCACCCCCCCCTTGTCCCAAGTGTCTCCAGCCAAATGATTCAAAGAGCCCCTCAGTCTCCCATCTCTGTCCCTAAATAGTTTATATTTCCCCCTTGTCTCCTGCTCTAAACTATCCCTGGACTCCTTTTCAGTCTCTAACACATTGACCTTCTCCCCACTCCAGTTCTTCTCTGGACCTTTCATCCTGCCCTATGGGCCCTCTGCTCCACTGAACTCCCCCAGCGCTCAGCTCTGCACCCCTCGCCCTCCTCCCTCACCCCTGCTCTTCCATCATCTCCTCCAGCTCGAGGCATCGCAGCTCCACGCGCCGCTTGCGCTCGTGGTCCAGGATGTCAGGATTAGGCCGCTTCACCAGGGCAGCCTCCAGGCGCCGCAGCTCCTCCTCGCCCTTGTAGTCAGGCCGCTCACCGCGGCGACCCCGCACCAGGGACAGGTTGCGCTGGACGTAGCCGTTGGTGCCGCTGCCCCTGGGCGTCGGCAGCCCGATCCCGTTGTACATGGCCCCGTGCCCGGGGGGCACCACTGCTCCTGGGGGGCAGCGGGGAGACACGGGTCAGGCCCTGGCCCCACACTAAACCACCACCCAAGACTTGGCTCTCTTTCCGTATCTGTCTCCATGCTAAGCCTCCTCTTACTGCCCCTCCTTCCCTAACTGGGTCTCCATCATCAGTCCTGCCCACACAGCTTGCTTTTCCGCCAAACCACAGGCCAGCTCTCCTCGCCTTCCCTGTGGCTCCTGCTGCACAGAACTCGAAATCATGCCTATTGCAGCTGAACTGCTTCCTTCTTCCACCCTAGACAGAAAGACAGAACTTCCTTCAAATCTCTCCACTATCCCTTTAGCGTCAATATGGACAAGTGACCTCTCTTCCTAACCTCTAGGAACTGCCTCAGGCCTCCCAACACACCACAACCAACAAAGGACACAGATATGGGGCACTCGAGAGTCTGCAGTCCACTGTGAGACTATGAAAGGGCCTAAAACATCCAATGCCTGAGCAAGTGGACAAGTTCAAGTAACCTAAGAGTTCAGTGCAGCCTAGTGTCTATGCCAGAATGAAAGCCAGTCTGCAACCAGGGGGACTGTGGACACATAATCCTCTTATGCTTCACCTCCCAGGCAAGGGCTGTTTCCTTGGCCTCAGATATTTATAGAGTTCCTCTCAACAATCCCTACAGAGGCTTTTTCCTTTCATTCCTTCCCTGTCTCACTAGCTCCCATCCAACAGTGCCTGTTTTCCAATTCAACACTTTATTGAATTGAAACCCATCCAACTAGCTCCCCCCTGTGGCCACTAACCCTTTTCTCCACTCTACCCTAAACTCAGCCCCTCACTACGCGTACCTCGTTTTGTGCCCGACTCTTCTGGATTTCCCTACCAATCCCCTCAACATCTGTCTGGTCTGTCTCTTCTGCAGCCTGCAAGCCTACTCCCCTGCACCTCAGACCAGGTTCTGGACTCCCCACTTGTTCCTACCCCCCAGCCCCAGCATGGCCCTCCAGGTCCCAGTTTCTAGAGTTAATCAGTCTAGCCTTATCTGCCACTACCTCCACAACCCCGTCCCCAATAGGTGACAAACCAGGGGCAAAGTCCCAGTAAACAGGCCCAACAGAGAGATTAGGGAAAGTAGAACCAAAAGAAAAAAAACTGGATAATAAGGGAATGTTCCACTTTAAGAACTCCCCCCCCCCCGAAAAAAAAAGGAGGCATCCTTCAAATAACTGGAGAAAGATTACCAAACAGAACACCAAAGGGAGAGGCTGCAAAGCAGGGAGATCTGCAATTGTTCCAAAATGCCCCAGAGAAGGCCCAATCTAGGAAAGCTAAAGACAAACGTACAAGAAACCAAACCTCTTAGAACTTGAGAAATGGGGCGCTGTCTCTGTTTCCATCTTGCTCTCTACCCCGCCTCCCTGAAGCCCCTCCTCCCTGGTGGAAGGCTCTGGACCCACACTGGAGACCACCCCCCCCTCCCGCTTCCGGGAGAGGAAACCAGCAGCTGCTAAGCTAAGGGTATTAAGTCACAAGGAATTGGAGAACGCGGAGAGACCAAGCCAAAAAAACAAAAACCCCAAACCGTGGTATACACGGCAGTGCTGAACGCACAAAGGGGAAGACAGAGCTGCCAAGAAGAGAGCCTCCAAACCTACAGACACAACCCACCGTAAAGCAGGGACTGCTAAACGGGACCCCACAGGCACACAGTCTAAGTAAATAGCAAGGCTGCAGAGGAAGACAGAAGGAAAATGTTTTCGGGGGAGTGGGGGTGAGGAAGAATCATCGGGTTGCCAGATAAAAAATTAGGTAGAGGAGAGCAAACTCAATACTGAAAACGCTCAAAAAAACGGACCACCAACCAAAGGGGGGGGGGATGGCCCAAGAATACCCACCCAGGAACCAAGGCAGGGCCCCGAAGCAGCTGCGCGGCCCTAAGCCCACTCAGTGAGCTAAAACCACCAAGGAGACTTTTTCTGAAGCCGTTTCGGTGCAAGACCAAAGTGCCGAGGCGCCGAGTGGACACTAAGGCTGGGGAAAGGGCGCGCGGCGGCGCTGCAGGCCTGGCCCACTCGCGTCCGGAGGGGGCGTCCTCTCCCCGGCGAGGGCTGCCCGCCGCCCGGCCTCAGGCCGACTTCCGAGGAGGGCGGAAAGGGGCCTACAGCAGCACGTGGCGGCCCTCCGGGGTCGAACACCCGACAGCGAGACACAAGGTTAGCGGCTCCAACCCACCAGCGGCTCCTGGGACACCCCGTATAAGGTCGTTACGCGTCGGAACCGACTCGATGGCACTGAACGACGACAGCGGCCCCCTCCAGGCCCTTCAGAAGCACCCCACTTGTGACCGAGAGTAACGACCCAAACGGTGCGACCCTCGGGGCGCTGGTTCCAGGCCCCGCCGCCGATTCCGGCCTCGCGGCCGTGGGGGAGGGGCGGAGCGGCGCCCCGCAGTCTGGGAGGGGCGGGACGTCGACGGGCAGGCCCCGAGGGGGTTGCGGGGGGCCTCCAACCACGCGCAGGGGGCGCAGCCGGGAGCCGAGCGGCGCCCAAGCCCGACGGCGGCGATGCTGCGGGGGAGGGGAAGGCCGCGCGCGCCGCGAGAGCCGGGGGAGGAGAGCAGCAGGCAGGCGGGCGAGGGCGTCCGCCGGAGCTAGGGACGGCGAGCGCGCGTGCGCGTGGCGGCCTGAGCCGTTCTCCGCGCGCCTGGGCCTCGCGCCGTGGCCGCCCCTCCCCCACCCAACTCGCGCGCTCCCTCGCCCTCTCACCCGCCGCCGCCGCCTCCGCCCGCCTTCTCCGAGGGAAGAGGTCCCGCCGCCGCTACCCGGGCTCCTGAGTGGCTCGGGGTCTGGAGCCGCCGCTACTGCTGCTCCCGCCGCCGCGCCGCGCTGATTGACCCGCCTCGGTCACTGCCGACGCCTCTTCGCTTCCTCAGGGGCCGCAGCGGGCTCCGACTGCGCCACTCGTACCCCGCCTGGGCCGCGCTGTACGTCAGCACGACTCTCTCGCGTCACCACGCTGCCAGACGTCGCAAGGCCCGCCGGGAACCGTAGTAAGCTCCGCGGCCTTAAGCGCAGTCGTGTACATGCCACCGGGAAATGTAGTTTCTTAAGGCCGTAGAGAGGTTCAGCCTTGAAGCAGAAGAACTGCAAGTCCCATCGGCCAGTGCGAAGAAGATTGCGAAACCGGCAGTGTACTCCGAAGGCCTTCCGTCGGAGTGGGGGAGGGGCACAGGGTTTGGCGCCACATCGACCCGCAGCCTTGACCCAGAGCTTTCTGGAAGTTGTAGTTCTGATGTGCCGCGGTACCCGTATGTGGCTTCAGCCCGGGGCACAGCCGCCATTTTGTCTTCCCACCTTGTGCGGTGATGGCCCAAACCCAGAGGAAGTATGCTTCCTTGCAGCTTTGGGCCTACTGGAGAGCGACCCCGCAGACACCATCTTTGAGAAGGTGCCTCAGACCGCAGCCGTTTTGAGGCCTTAGGGCATAATTTTGGTATCTGTAGCTAGGGTGACTAGGCAGGAACACAATTTTCCCATAGAGAAGCTGGGACGTGTTGTATGTGAATGTGTACACACGTAAATATGGAGTAAGCATAAGCACTCCTAAATTGAACAGTTTAGGCACTGTCTCCTGATAATATATTTTAAGGACTTTCAGGCCCCCACAGTGCTTCTGAGAAAAGTCCAAAGTTTAAATCTGACTCGTCACTTGCTAGCCGACCTTGGACTTTTGGTAGCTGTCCTGGTTATGTTCAGTCTTTGCACCCTTAACAGGACCTAGCTCATAAAAGCTAAACGTGTTGCCCAGCGTCTGTTCCACTTCATGTCAGTCTGTGTGCTGTCGACGCTACAGGGGGGGTTCCCGGACCAGCTGGTGGGTTTGAACTGCCAGTCTTACCCAGTGCTTGTCCTAGAGCGCCACACCAGGGCACAAGGCAACCCCATAGATCTCCGAGTCGAATTCCTCCTAGGGTTTTCTGGTAGCGTAGTGGTTACGAATCGGGCTGCGGGCCACAAGTTCAGCAGTTCGAAACTACCAGCTGTTCCACAGGAGAAAGATGAGGCTTTCTGCTCCCGTAAAGATTTACAGCCTCGGCAACCCTGTACAGGGTCACTATGAGTCAGAACAGTCTCCACGGCACATTACAACAACAATCTTTATAGAAGCAGACCTTCAGGCTTTTCTTCCGTGGCACTACTGCATAGGTTCCAAGCCCCAACTTTTTGGTTAGCTTTGTTGTTGAGTGGAATGGAGGCCTACTCATAGTGACCTTGTATAGGTTTCCAAGGCCACACCAGGACACTTATTTTGATTGGCAGGGAACTAGCCTGGCACATAAACCAAACTAAAACCTAATCCACTGCCATCGATTCCATTCTGACTCAGAGCTACCATATATAAGGTTTCCGAGACTAGATCTTAAACCAAATAGGCAGCCTCATTTTTGTTCAGAAGAGCAGCTGGTGGATTTGAACTGCCGACATTTTAGTTAGCAGTCCAACACCTACCTAGCACCTTTTAGGAGGCTTCTTGTTAGGTGCTGTCGAGTTGGTTCGAACCTAAGCCTCCCTAGATGTACAACAGGATGAAACGTGTGTCGCTGACTTCCTCATAGTTGCTGCTATACCTGAGCTCATTGCGACTGCCAATCCCTGTCGTTGGGGGTCTCGCTGGCCCTCCACTCTACCAAGCCGGAAGTTTTGATTCCGAGCATAAGGTCCTTGTCTAGCCATCAGTCTTGCCCTAGATATTACCACTTCACAGTGCAGGGACCTTAGGTGCAAAGGACACACTCCACTGCTGGCTCTCCTTTCTCAGTGGCTACAGGCCCCTCTTTCTCTCCATTCACTTCTCTTGTCGGCCACAGCACTGGGACACTCCCTTAGTAGAATCAGGGTTGTGCTGCAATGAAGGGTAGTTCAGCCCACCCTTAGTCCTTATCACAACAAATCACATCTTTTAGAACCATCATTGCCTTGTTAAATGTACTCCCAAACCACCAAGAGCCATAGCCCAGTCAAGCTGACATAGATTTTGGAGGAACATAATTCAATCTTTTTTTACACCTGTCCACAGAAAGAGATTTCTGTGTATTTCTGGTGCTGCAGCAGGGAAACCCTGTGTTTGTGTAGGAACTAGGTCTTCAGCTGAAATGCCCACGAAATTGCCCTGATCTTGTCTCCTTGAGCTCTAGCACCTTTGGCATTGCCTCATGATCTGGATGGACTTCTTGGAAACCGACCAAGTGTCTTCATCTTTCTGAGAGTGAGGGTGGACATTTTTTAATCCTTCACCAACCCCAGCAAGACCCTTTTCTATAAGCAAATTCCCAGTGGTAGTCTTCACTATATTTATTGACTATTTTGTGCTAGGTCCTACATGCAAATCAGGTCCTGGTGTGGCACTGTAGGATAGGCACCGGACTGCAAGGTCGGTGGTTGACACTCACCATTCTTCAGAAACCCTATATGGGGTCGTAATGAGTCAGAAACAATTTGAGGTACTGACAGCAACAATAGCGCTGTGGAGTAAATGTTATTCTCCTTGTCTTGTGGGGAAAACAATGTATTCCCTTACACAGCCATAATACAATGATCAAAGCCTGCAAAGTAACCCAGAATCAGGATTGTGATCTAATCCGTAGACTTTCTTGAGAAGCAATTGTTCTGATAGCATGTTCTATAAACATTCAAAACAAAACAAAGCAAAAACCACTGCCATCCCGTTCCGAATTAATAGCGATCCTATAAGAAACTCCTTTGATTTTCAGGGACCCTGCATTTTCATGGGAGCCGACACCTCTTTTCTCTCCCACAGCATCCTCTATAACAAGAGATTCCAAGATCACGTGAGCTCTGCAGTCTCGTGTCCTGGTTCCCATTCTCCACCATCGTGAATTGTCTTTGTGTCAACTCCAACTCACGGTGACCCTGTACGTGTCAGAGGAGGACTGTACGCCCTCAACGGAGCTTCCATTGGCTGAGTTCTCAGAAGCAGATCACTACAGCTGTCTTTTGAGGCACCTCTGGGGGGCCTTGAACCTCCAGCAGCCTTTCAGTTCGCAGCTGAATGCATTAACTTTGCCCCTCCCAGGGGTTCCCCTGTCTTCCTTTAACCTGAGTCAGTACCTGAGTCTTCCTTTCTCATTTGGGTCCTTGACAGTTTTCTGAAGAATACAGGCCGTTAGTTTTGTAGAATGCAGGATTTCTCTGCACATACATTCTCCCTGCTCCCTGAAACCCCTAACAGGCCAGGTGGGTGCCCCACTCTGGGTTCGGGGCTGGAGGGCACCTGGGTAGAGTTGGATCAATGCCCACCAACACTGGATGCTGTGTGGTATCTGGGGAATAAACAGAGACCCTGAAAAATGCCTAATGGGCAGTCTCCTAAGATGCAGTTTTGGTGGTTGAGTGACATGCCAGGCAGCAAATAGAAGAGTGAAGAGACCTGAGCCCAGTCTCCCACCCAGTCTGTGGCACTTAGTCACTGCAGACGGAAAAAACTACAGGCGACTGGCTTGACGCTGTCACGGCACTTGACAGACTGTTGTTGTTATGTGCCGTGGAGTCGGTCCCCGCTCATAGCGACCCTGCACAGGGTTTCCGAGGCTGGAAATCTTGACAGGAGCAGAAAGCCTCATCGTTCTCCTGCAGAACAGCTGGTAGTTTTGAACTGCTGACCCTGAGGTTAGTAGCCCGATTCATAACTGCTACGCCACACAGACTATACTTTTTACACATTGAAGGTTTGTGACAACCCTGCATTGAGCAAGTCGATTTTCCAGATGTATGTGTGCTCACCTCCTATTTGTCACATTTGGTCGTTCTCACAATGTTTCCGTTTTTCCATAAGGCTGCTCCTCAGAAACGCTGCACAGGAACCCACTCCACTGCTCTTAACAACACCACACACTTACTAGACAATGACCAAACCCAAGCCCACTGCTGTAGGATCAGTTCCAACTCACAGAGACTTTGTGTAGCATTTCTGAGACCGTCACTCTATGGGACCAGATAGCTCTTTCTCCCAAGGAGCAGCTGGTGGGTTTGAACTGCAGCGCCTAACTCACAGCGCCACCAGGTTTCCTTTAATAGATTACCCACCTCGTAGAGACTCTACAGGGCTTCCAATCTTTACCCAGCAGAAAGTCTCAACTTTCTCCTTTGGAATGGCTGGTGGGTTTGACCTGCCAATCCTGCAGCTAGAAGTCCATTGCTTATCCTACAAGGCCACCAGGGCTTGTGTTAATAGACTATGTTGTTTAGTGGAGTGGAGTCGGTTCCAGGTCATAGCCACCCTGTATAGGGTTTCTGAGAAGCAGCTGGTGGGTTTGAACTGCTGACCTGGTGGCTCGCAATCCAGTGCTGATCCCACAGTGCCACACCAGGACTTTTCTGTGCACTTGGAAACAAACAAGTGCAGGTGACCCACTTCATTAAGGCGATTTGGAAACAACCCAACCTTTTGGTCAGCTGCAGAACATTTACCACTTCCTAATACATAACAGATAAATCATACTCATTGTAGAAAACATTAGGAAAACACAGAAGCTGAAAGAAACCTAGACAGACCCACTCCGGAGGTAACGTTTGCGCGTCTGTCCTCCTCAGAGTAATAGTCTAAAATACAATGGTCGTAATTGCTGCAAAATAGCAAATATCTTCGGGATATTTTGTGGCCTTTTTTCTCCTCCTCACTGAGCCCCTGCACTCTAGAAATCCCTGCTCCCTACCGCCAGCCCGTCTGAGACATTGGAGCTGCGCTGGCGCCCCCTGGTGGAGCTCAGACCCTAACAGCTTAAGTAAGGTCCCGGGAAGGATGAGAAGCAAAAGTTCCCAGGGTATCCCCAACCCCTCAAATACATCTCCACCCCACCCCACCCCCCACTCACCCCCACCCCCGCCACACACACACACACACACCAGCTTCGGGTAACGATGGGCGGAGCCACTCCCATCCTGTCCCTTCAATCCTGGACCTTTAGGCCCTGGAGCTGACATGTGACCGAGGGAAGCTAGGCAGGCACAAGCAAATAAGCAGGTTCGATGATCCAGTGCTAGGGAATGTGTACTCAGAGGAGGAGTGTGTGGAGAAAGATCCCTGCCACTTCTGCAAGGGGAAGCCACCACCTCAGGAAGAAGGAGAGCCCATAAAGCCAACACTTTGGCTTCCTCTGTCAAGATGCCACTGGGTCTCAGATGCATCCTCATCAAAGGTAGGTCAGCCGGCCTGGAGTTTCAGGACCATAGTCTAAGCGAATAGTTGAACTATCAAGGTAGTTCACAATGTGTTCTACTTCCTATTTTGGTGAGCCAGTGGCTGTGTCTTAAACGTCTGTGAGTGGCCATCTAAGGTGCGACCAGTGGGCCCTCCTGGTCTGAAGCAAAGATAGTGGAAAATCAAAGATGCATGGGAACATTTTGTCCAAAGGGTTCCTCCTAGTAAGGATTCATGCCCTGGAGCAGCAGAATCAGATTCTCCAACTCGAAGTTAAGGAGAAAAAAACGAACTTTTATTAGAAGGCAGCACTAGTGGACACTCAGCTGCTCCTCAGGCTATCTTAGTGGGGCTCTACGTGTGAGCAGAATACTCTGTATACTTTTCACTTGCCTCAGATGCATGTGAAAGTTGGACAATGAATAAGGAAGACCATAAAAGACTCGGTGCGTTAGAATTACAGTGTTGGTGAAGAATATTAAAAGTACTATGGACTGCCAGAAGAACAAACAAATCTCTCTTGGAAGAAGTGCACTCAGAAGGCTTTTTAGAAGGTAGGATGGCAAGGTTTTGTCTCTCGTACTTTGGACATGTTGCCAGGAAGGACCAGTCACTGGGGAAGGCCATCATGCTTGGTAAAGTGAAGGGTCGTCGGAAAAAGAGGAAGACGCTCAAGGAGATAAATTGACACAAATACAGCGACCGTTGTGAGGACGGCGCAGGACCAGGGCCTGTGTTGTGCATAGGGCCGCTCTGAGTCCAAACAAACTCAACGGCACCTAACAACGACAACCACAATACACTTTTACCCTAGAATGCACACTCTGGGGGAGGCACCTACTTACCAGGTGCTTTGCATTCCGAAGTCACAAGAGAATCATCAGGTGTGAATTCGGGCAGCTGTAACAATCAGAGCAAACATCAGAGGAAGAAGGCAAACATGGCAGAGCTAGCTAAAAACCTGGAGTAAAAGAGCTCAGGGCCAGATGACAGTGCTTTAATAGGTTACCAAAGGACAAGGGTGAGTAGGACACGCAAACCCAGTGCCCATAACCTTGAGACCAGAAGAACGGCAGAGTACCTGTCTACACTGGCAACCCCTCAAACAGGTCCTGGGGAAAGTGGGAGAAAAGGTGGAATAAAAGTTACCGGGCTGTAAGACAGGTGGTTGTTGTTAAATGCTGTCAACTTGATTCCAACTCACTGACCCAGTATAGCGTTTCTGAGGAGTGGCTGGTGAGTTTGAACTGCCAAATTCATGCCGTACCCTACACAAGGTCGCTGAGTCACAACCGACAACGGCGCTTAACAACAACAACAACATAAAATGAACAGTAACACCAGGGAGGTACATGTTCCTTGGAACAAACAGTCATATGAGATCAGAGAGCAGCATTGACCCAGGGAGAGAGCTCAGAAGGCAGGAAGGGACAGAAAGAAGGAGGAATGGAAACAAACAAGGAGGAAGTAGGAAGAGTGATGTGCATTGTGAGGATAACAATCGATGTGGCAAAGCAGTGTTGAAGGAAAGTCAGTTTTCTCTGTATACTTTCATCTGAATCACAATTAAAAGTTAAAAAAAAAACCAAGCTTATAGCCAAGGTGGGAGGTAGAGGAAGACAGGGAGGCAGGAGGTAGGAAAGAAGAGAGGAGAGTGGAGGAAGATAGATAAATGGTAGTACGTTCTGCCAAGTGGACTTTTAACTCATAGTGGCCCCAGAGGACAGAATAGAACTGCCCCATGGGTAATCTTGGTTACCTAATACTCTACTCTGTAACCTTCATGAATGCAGATTGCCAGGTGCCTCTCCTGGGAAGCCACTGAGCATGCACGAACAGACAACCTATCCATTAGCAGCTGAGTGTTTAGTCAATGAGCCACCAGGTTTCCTAGATAAATCAATACAGAGACAGGTAAGTAGGTACAGAGAGAGACAGAGATCGATTCAGCGATAGGCAGGTAGGTAGGGTTAGAGAGAGAGAGATACAGAGATTGGTGACCAGAGAGACAAAGATGGATACATAAATGAAGATATAGACAGAGATCTATTGATCCTGTGGGCTTCCCTGTTCCGGGTAGACAGCAACTGACTCCACCTCCCCGGCCCACACCTCAGAGCTATTGAAACCGAAATTTGCTTCCAGGTTCTAGGATCAGTCTCCCTTTCCCCCGGGCAGGGGATCCAGGCCTGAAGCTCCCATCGGCGCATTTCAGTTCTGACTTTTAGGAGTCACAAAGCAGCAGGTTTCATTCTCCAGCTTCTAGAGGCTGCTCTGAAGACACTGGCAAAAAGCAAGACTTCAGGAATTGACAGAATACAAATCGAAATCTTTCAACAAACTGATGCAGCACTGGAGGCCCTCACTCATCTAGGCCAAGAAATTTGGAAGACGGCTACCTGGCCAACTGATTAGAAGAGATCCCTTTTTGCGTGCTCATTCCAAAGAGAGGTGACCCAGTGGAATGCGGAAATCATCAAACAATATCATTTACTATCCTCGGAAACCCTGTACAGGGTCGCTATGGGTCGGACCCGACTCGATGGCACTTAACAACAACAACAACAACATCACATGCAAGTGTGATATTGCTGAAGATAATTTTACAATGGCTGCAACAATGTGTCTACAGGGAACTTCCAGAGGGTCAAGCCAGATTCAGAAGAGGACCTGGAATGAGGGACATCAGATGGATCATGAGTGACAGCGTAGAATACCAGATAGATGTTTGCCTGTGCTTTACTGACTACGCAAAGGCTTTTTAACTGTGTGGATCATGACAAACTATGGATAACATTGTGGAGAATGGGTATTGCAGAACACAGCATTGTACTTATGAGGAACCTGCACACACATCAAGAGGCTGCTGTTAGAGTAGAAGAAGGGAATACTGCATGGTTTAATATCAGGAAAGATGTGCACCAGGGTTGTATTCCTTCACCATACTTATTCAATCTGTATGTTGAGCACATAACCAGAGAAGCTGGATTGTAATAAGAAGAGTTTGGATTATAGAAAGATTCATTAACAACCTTTGATATGCAGATAGCATAAACTTGCTTGCTGGAAGCACAGGACTTGAAGATCAAAGACTATAGTCTTCAATATGGATTGCACCCCAATGTAAAGCAAACAAAAATCCTCACAGCTGGACCAATAAATTAAAAACTTGATGAGCAGAAAAAAAGATTGAAGTTGTCAAAGACTTCATTTTGCTGGGATCCACAATCAACACTCATAGAAGCAGCAATCAAGAAATTCAACAGTGTATTGCATTAGGCAACTCTGCACAAGACCTTTTCAGAGTCTTCAAGAGCAAAGATGTCAGTTTGAGGACTAAGGAACACCTGACCCAAGCCTCATATACACGTGAAAAGTTGGACAGTGAATAAGGAGGACCTTAGGAGAATTGAGGAGTCCTGGCGTGGCGCTGTGGGTTAAAGCGCCAGACTGCAAAGCCGTTTGAACTGCAAGGTCAATGGTTCAAGCTCACCAGCTGCTCCTTGAAA
>NW_006408775.1:2417004-2418710 GCF_000296735.1 Chrysochloris asiatica
GCTGCTTCAGAGGAGCTAACTTCTCCAGATTCTAAGCCCCAATGGAGAGCAACATGGGCCTGTATGGGGTCCAAGTGGGGGAGGGGCCAGGCTGCAGACCTGTTTGAGGGCAGGGGGAAAACCCGGGGGATTAGCCCCATTGGGTGACTGGATGAGCATTTTAGCTTGCCTCCTGGGCAGAGAGGGCAGGACTGATTTTTAAATTTTCCTGTTCACCGGAATGGAGTGTGTGGGAGGGAAGGTGACTTGGGGTTTTATTCCTGCAGGGACGAGAGAGCTTCTCACTGTGACAACATGCCAGCGCCAACTGGAATTTTCGCTAGCTACTTGGTGAGTGGCCAGAAGCCCCTTCTTGGTCAGCCAGGCCCTGGCCCCGTCCGGCCACCAGCACTGGGGACAGTCAGAGTAGGAGACAGAAAATCTCCCTAGGTGACTGGGTGGGCACAGGAAGTCTAAAAATGCCTTGTCACCTGGAGGTGGGTGCCCCCTCCTGCTCTCACCTGAAATGGGGAAGCCACAGACCTGGAGCTCTTGAGGCACCTGTGGGACCCTTTAGCCTCCATCCATTACTATCTGTCTGTGTGTGACAGGGTCTCAGGTGAGAACTCTTCAAGAGACCCAGGTGTCAAGCCCCCTCCCCCGCCCCACCTTGCAAGAGGGTACAGGTCTTCTCTGACACTCCCATCAGCCCTGAGGAGGTGTCCACTGGCCTGTGGACAGACAAGCTGAGAGCTCAGAGCACTAAGTCACAGCTCTGGGGCCACCAGCTGTCCCTGTAGAGGGAGGAGAATGCCAGCATCTGGCTCAGAGCCTGGAGGGGTGTGGCCATCTCCAGGGTCCCTATCCTTGTCTCTGGTCCCTGCCCCAGTGTCTTCCCTTGCCCTTGTCCACATTTCCCCTCCCTACCCTCATCCGTGTCATCCCTGTCCTCACCTGTCCCATTCTTGACCCTTCCAGAAAGGCGGCGGTATACTCTTGGATGTCCTAGCAGTGTGTCCTACTGCATGTGTGGTGGTCGTGGGTGCTGCTGTAGTTGTAACTGGACTCTACATTTGGAAGAGAGAGAGAGAGAGAGAGAGAGAGAGAGAGAGAGAGAGAGAGAGAGAGCGAAGACAGGCAGAGAATTTTGCTCCCCCTAGGAATTCTTCGGGGGGAGAGACAGAAAGACAGTCTGAGCAAACTGACTTTTCCCAAAGGAGCACCTCACACAGAGAGAGACAGGGAGAGAGGTGGGGCTGTTGTAGCCAGAAGGGACTTCTGGAAGAAAGAGACCGCTGTTACTGCAGATGCCGTTGTCCTCACCCAAAGGAAGACAGACAGACAGACAAGGAGTGTAGTTGTTGCAGAAAACCACATCTGGAAGAGAGAGAGAGAGTGAAAGAGACAACTGTCATTGCCCAAGTCAGCATTTCCCAGAAAAAGATAGACAGACAGACAGACTGCACTGATGTGGTGGGAAACTGCATGCAGCAGAGAGAGACAGAGAGACAGAGAAAGACAAATAAGTTGGGTAAAATCAGCATCAGGGACAGAGAGACAGACAATGCTGTTGTTGCAGGAAACTGCATTGGACAAAGAGAGACAGAGACAAGTATGTTTGCTGAATTCCACTTCCGGGAGAAAGAGACAGAAAGGCAGAGAGGGAGAAAGATCTGGTGGGCAGAAACCCCACCTGCCAGTGAGAAAGAGAGACAGGGAGAGACAGC
>NW_006408775.1:2419825-2426716 GCF_000296735.1 Chrysochloris asiatica
TAGTTCAAATTCACCAGCTGCTCCTCAGAAACCCTATACAGGGTCACTATGAGTTAGAATCTACTGGGTGGGTCCACAACCACATCATCTATATGCATTACAATTTGCTTATCCAGTCATCCACTGGTGGGCACTTCAGTGATTTCTAATTTTGTTAATAAAGATGCAATGAACGTAGATGTGCAGATATCTATTTCTGTAACTACTTTTAGGTCAGAAATGTAAATTCTTGTGAGCAGATTTGTAGATCACAAGGAAGCACCCTACCACTTTCCATGATGGTCGTAACATTTTACAGCTTCGCCAACAATAGGAAAGGGTTTTTGTCTCTCCACACCCTCCCCAACACTCATTGTTATATTCATAATTAGTGTCATTTCATCAGCGTGAGCTGGTACCTTGTAGTATTGATTTGTTCATGATCATGAGCATCTTTTCATGTACTTGTTGATTATACATTTTTAAACAACAACAAAAAAAATCTCTGTTGCTGCTTTTATTGGGCACCTACTATGCATCTATTTGTACAAATGGCATCATCCACTTGAGGTAGGCCGGCCTGCAGAAATAGGCTCTGGCCCCCATGTCCCCCAGGCTCATAGCTCTTCCTGGAGCAAAGTTCACATTCCAGGAAATAAGCAACCAAGGACATCAGCCTCATGGGCTCCTCCAGGCTAATCTGTTCCTGACCCAGCTCCTGGAGGGAACAGAGCCCCCTAGCTAATGAGCTAATGTTTACCGGCTTCGGCTTCTGTAATGTTTACCGGCTTCGGCTTCTGTAATGTTTACCGGCTTCGGCTTCTGTAACGGCTTGCTTGCATGCTTCCCTGCCTGTGTTTGAACCAATCAATCCCATGTAGCCACATGAAGCTGTGGGCCCCCACTAACCAATCCCAAATGAACTCATGTATGCAGCCCTGTTGTAGTCGTTAAGTGCTGTGGAGTCGGTTCCGACTCATAGCGACCCTGAACATGGTTTCCAAGGCAATCTTTCTCCCACAGAGCAGCTAATAGTTTCGAACTGCTGACCTTGCAGTTCGCAGCCTGATTTGTAACCACTACGCTACCAGAGCTCCTTGTATGCAGCCCTATTCCCTATAAAATATCCTCTGAGTACAAATCCATAGTACAATAAAGCCCTTCCTTTGTTACAACCGTGTGGCGTTGGCAACTCCTTCAGAGTGTTAGCACTTGGGTTACTTAGGACAAATGTGTGAAAAATTACCAATATGTTAAGGAAGTCAGGGAAAGGGGGTTGAGGGAGAGCCTTCTGAGAATCAGCTGAATGTTTCACAGTAGCTCCTGTTACTAGAGTATTTCAGCATTTTGGTGTTATGCTCTGTTAAATACCCAAAAGAAAGAATTGGTAGAAGGAATGGGAAAATGCTAAATATTCTAGTGCTCAAGGGGAGAGAACCGTAATCTGCATTTCTTATTCTAACCATAGGCACTCTTTCTGCACACTTAATACAATTTTGTTCTCTTTCCTATAACTGTTGCAAAACCAGCAAACGTCACAAAATGAAGGCAAACATGGCTCTTAAAAATGTCTGTTCTGTTGTTGTTAGGGGCCATCCAGTCGGTTAGGACTCCTAGCAACCCTCTGTGTACAACAGAAGGAAACTGTCAGGTCATGCGCCCGCCTCACAATTGTGGCTGCATTTGAGCCTTAGTGCTGCTGCCACTGTACCAATCCAGTTCCTTGAGGTACTTCCTCTTCTTTTTTCAGAGCCTCCACTTTTTCCCTTCTCTAGGAACTTCTCCCATCTGATAACATGTCCAAAGTACGTGAGACAAAATCAACAATCCTCTCTTTTAAGGCGCTCTCTGCCTGTACTTCTTCCAAGACAGATTTGTTTGTTCTTCTGGCATCCCTTGTTATTTTCAATATTCTTCATCAAAGGCATCAATTGTTCTGTCTTCCTTATTTACTGTCCAACTTCACAAGCACATGAGGTGACTGAAAGTACCTTAGCTTGGAACAGGAGCATTTAGTCCAAAGCAAAGATTTGCTTTTGAACACTTTAAAGAGGTCTTTTGCAGTACCATGTTACCCAGTGCAAGACATCCTTTGATTTCTGGAACGCTACTTCTATCCTGCCACAAAATTACAACTCAGATGTCTACCGGTCACGATGGAGTCACTCTTGTTCCCTTGACAAGAGTCCAAGTTTGGCCAGAAGCCTGTTCTGGATGGTTCCTTTTGTCTGGATGGTTCCTCAATGTTCTCTCATGAAATACCTCAGGGGAGGATGATTACATCGTGGGGTCTCTGGCCCCATTCCCCACAATTTCCTGGGGCTGCCCCTGCTGTTGAGGGCTGGCCTCTGAGGCAGTGCAGTGAAACGGGTCCATAGACTACTTCCCACCCCACCCCCAAGTCAGTCCTGGGCTTTCTTAGATACCTAGGTGTGTTCCAACAGTTTTCATTTCAGTCAAGGCGAAAATGAAATAAAATATAATCCGTGTCTGTGGCTTCAAGTTGTGGTTAAGTGCTAACGTCAAGTCGGTTCCATCTCATAGACACCCTGTATAGGGTTTCTGAGGAATGGCTTGAGACTTTGAACTGCCAGCTTTGAGGTTCAAACCGAATTTGACCTTGAGGTTGGTGTGGCTTTAAGTAGACCCCTGCTTTCTGAGTAAGGATCATGTATGTTGTTGTTGTTAAGTGCCATCGCGTCGGTTCCAACCTATAAGTTTTCCAAGGAGCGACTTGCGAGCTTGAACCACCTACCTTGTAATTCAAATGGCTTTGCAGTCTGGCGCATTAACTCACAGTGCCACATAAGGATATATACATATATATATAAAGGAAATGGTCCCATCTGAGTCTGAGGGAGTAGGCCACAGAACTTAGCTTTAATTCCTTCCCCAGGTGAGGTGGGGGGGAGGGACCAGGGCAGGAAGCACCTGTCATCAAAACACCAGGGACATCCCCCAGATGGTCTGTACTGGGACTGGGCAGCCCGTTAGCCTCACAGAATGGGGGTGGGGTGAGATGCAGAGTGAGGCCCTGGTGAGGTGGGGACATTGAGGGGGTGGGAGGGGCAGCGCTAGTCATAGTGCATCCTGGTGTTGGGGTGGTTTTTGAGGTGGGCTGTGGGGGTGGGGCCAAGGATCAGAGGTGCTACCTCTCTCCAACCAGCTCTTCCACTTCAGGGGTGATAAGAAGGTTCTTGGTGGTGGGGTGGGACCTGACTAAGGGCTCTACTGGGCACTGTGAGATATGTAAGGTCAGGAGTTTAGGGATCCAGATGGGGGAGCACATCCCAGATACCTGAGTGTCCTGACCTGGCCATGGAGCAAAGGAGGCTTGAGAAGGAGGTCCAGGAACAGAGGGGCAGGTGGAGAAAAGAAGAGTCAGTGAGGAGGGGAGGAGGAGGGTGAGGAAGGAGCGGAGAAGAGGGAGATCATATACAGTTTGAATGTCTTGTCTTTTTAAACAACAGTTTTCTAGTTTCATCTATATGTATCGACGTAGCTAACAGAAATACTACAAGGAGGTGGTTTTAACAAACAGACATTTATTTTCTTACAGTTCAGGAGGCTAGAAGTCTGAACTCGGAGCGCTAGTTCTAAGGAAGGGGGAAGGTTCTTGACTCTTCTTTACCTTCTATTTCTTGGCTCCTTGAAGATCTCATGTACGATCTATCTTTCCCCCACCTCTGCTGGCTTCTCTGTGCCTTATCAGCTCATTTTATATCTCTCATATTGATACGGTCTCAGTAACACAACAAAGAAAACCTATTCTCAACTGAGATGACAGCCACAGACACATAGGTTAGGATTTGCAATACGTACTTAGGGGGTGGGAGTGGGACAGGGGATGCAAGTCAATCTATACAGGAGAAAGATGAGGTTGTCTGCACTGGTAAGGATTTACAGTCTCAGAAATCCTAGAGTTCTGCTCTGTCCTATAGGGGTGCTATGAGTCGGAAAGGTTACTCACAGCAGTGAGATTTGTTTTTAAATTCAATCCATGACACACCCTCGAAGAAAATAAGAGTTAATCAGCACATTTTAAACTCTCTACATTGTTATTGCAGCTACAATGGGGTCTAGAACCTTTATTTCTAGGTAGCGGAGTTTGTTTCAGCGACGTTCCTACTAGGTGTGAGCAGGGATGAAGGCCTGGACCACAGAGAGAGAATGCCAAGGGGTGGAAGGAAGCAATGACTTCAAAGAGCTGCATCAAGTCCTTCATCCGCTCGCTCCGAGAGGTGACACGGCTCAACAACACAGTAAACAAATACTATCTCTTCCTTCGTAGTGAGAGGGAATAAACCTTGCGGAAGTCCATGACTCTCAGCTAAGCAGCGTTTCCCCTTGTACTAAAATGGTCTCGCCCAGGACCCGAATCTACTGCGCAAGACTCGCAGACGCTCCACCCCCAATGGCACGCCCAAATCCGAGCGTGGCCCCGCCCCTTTCTCGAGGCCCTGTCTCGTCCCCCGACGCCGATTGGCCAGGTCGTGGCTTCGCTCAGCGCGGAGAAGACCCGGAGAGCGTATTTTAGCCGAGGAATTGGGCTCATGGCCCTGTTGCGCATACTCGTGGCGTGACCCCTTCCTGAGGTGACGGCCCGAGCCGAGGCGGCGGTCTACGGCGCGGGGATTGAGGGACCCGCCCCGGCTCAGTCGCCGGAGAAACAGGCCCCCGCTGCCGTCGCCGCCTGGCCGGTGCCCGGTGAGGATGGGCCCCAGTGGGTGGGAAAAATTCCCGGCTCCGCGACGTGGACACATTCCCGGCAGGTTTCTCCGGGGGTCCCACGGGGCTGCAGCTGCAGAGGGTGGGAGATTCCCGGCTCTGCGTCCGAGCCCACAGGTCGTCCCTTTGTTCCTCACCGCTCTTCCTTAACCCCCTAACCCACCGACCCCTCCGCTTGAACCTTGATACCCCAAAATCAAGGAGCCCCGCTTTTGCCCGCCTTTCTCGATCGTGCCTGCAGACCCCACTCCACTCCCAACCCCTCTTTGTACTTGGAAGTCCTGATTTAAAGATTTCCTGGAATATTTTTGTCTTTAAGGTTTAAATATTGTCTCAGAATAAGAGTTTCCAGGCTTCATCCAGCCTCAGTGGCTCCGGAAACTCTGGATTCCGTGAAATTTTCAAATTCTCTTCTGCACACCTCTCCCCTTTTGATCTGGATTCTTCTCTGGAGCTTTTTATTTATTTATTTATTAATGGTAACAGGACACTATCCAGTTCTCGTGACATGGCAAAGGAGGCAGTTGTCCATGGATCACCCAGGAACTTGGACTGTACCCGTCCTGTATCCACTGTTAGAACTCCTAGAAAAAATTTTCACTGATCCTATTCCACAGATGAAGGAGCTCTGGTAGCTTACTGGTTATTAGTCCGGCTGCTAACTTCAAGGTAGTTTGAAACTACCGGAGATTCCGCGGGAGAAAGATGAGGCTTTCTGCTCCCATAAAGATGTGCAGCCTCGGAAACACTACACAGGGTCGCAGAGTCGGAACTGACTCCACGGCACACCACCACCAGGACCATCCCACAGATGAAATTAGTCCCGAGAAAGAAAGGGATTGGCCCTCGATGTTGATGATGGCAGTATTGTGTGGACTGGAGAGTATTTCAGTCCCTTGTATCTGACAATAATACTGTATAGATCACCGGCAACCGCCAGGCCAGGCTTTCTGAACCTCATCAATAAGGAAATTGAACCTGTGTTCTTGTCTATTGTTGCTAGTAGTGGTCACTTCAGATGTCACACATTGGTCAGCTTGCAGCACTGTTTGTAGTTCAGAAGTCCAGAGTGGACCTCATTGGGCCAAAGTCAGGGTGTAAGCAGGGCCTACAGGGGGGGAATCTACTTGCTTTCTCCAGGTGGCACTGTGGTTAAGCACTGGGAAGGGCTGCAGTTGTGACTCCATGGGAGAAAAAAACCTGGCACTCTCAGCCCACAAAGTTAATAGCCAAGAACTGCGGGGCTGCTCTCCCCTGTCCTGTGTGGTCCCTGTGAGTCGGAATGGACTGGGAGGCATTCCTTGATTCATGGTCCCCTGCTCCATATTCAGAATCAGCCACATCAGTCCCATCTCTCTGGCCTTATTCCAATGCCCATCTCTGATCCCACTCTCGGCTCTCTTCTGCCTGTCTTGTCAGAACCCTGGTGATTGGGCCCAGGGACATGGTCAGAGGGGGTGACACCAAAATGACTCCAGGGCAGTAACTCATCACCTCCCCTCCCCCCATCACCCACCACTGGAAGTGCAGTGGGGTGGGGGCCAGCCCAGGTGCCTGCCGCTGGACACAGGAAGGTTTACATTTCTGCTGTGAGGAGACATTGGAGGTGGGGAAGTGTGACCCCATGAATTTTCACACTAGTGAGGCCACTGATTCAGCCTACTCAGATAATCCAAGATAATCTTTTGAGAGCTCACACACACAGCTCTCAAATTGATTTCGACTCCTAGCGACACTCCAGGACAAAGTAAGGCACTTGGGGCTGCACAGTCAGAAGTGTGAATCCAGCAATCGCTGGGAGGGAGAAAGTTAAGGCTTACTGCTCCCGCAAAGCTTTACAGCCTAAGAAACCCGAAACGGAGCCTCTATGGGTTCGAGCACACTCCACAGCACACAACCACCAGGACAAAGTAAAACTGCCGCCAGGGTTTCTGAGGCTTTCATCCTTCCAGAAGCAGACGGCCACACCCCTGTTCCTTAGGCTCCAACAGCCAACCTGGGTAGCAGAAGTGTCGCGCGCCCTCGCCGATAAAGGACGCGACAAGCAGGATTCTTCTGACAGTAGTTTATTGTTACAGCTCTTCTTGCGGTTACAGCTCTTTCAGCGGTGGCGGAGGACGACGTTGGGCAAGGGAGTAGCAGGAGAATATATACTCTCAAAGGAAGGCGTGGCGGGACATGACT
>NW_006408775.1:2429521-2435785 GCF_000296735.1 Chrysochloris asiatica
CGGGACATGACTGGTTACATGATTGGTTAATAGAAAAATGCCTAATTAGCATACAACGAGTGGAGTTCAGCGCCTAATTAGCATACAACGAGTGGAGTTCAGCGCATGCGCGCACGTGGAGAAAGACAAGGAAACAAGAAGGAGGAAGTTGAGGTCGGCGCCATCTTGTAATGGCGTTTGTAGCTCTCAACACAGAAGAGCGCTTAACTACTGTGCTTAACTACTGGACTCCGATCTCCTGGTGAACAATGTGAATTGCATCTGCTGCCTTGATCCCTCTTTGCCATGTAAGGTGACAAGAGTCACAGGTTCCAGAACATGGATGTCTTCGGGAGGCATTTTCCTGCTTTCTCTCCCCCCTGGCCCCCCAGAGTCCTAGTATGACACTATGGGATAAAGCACTGGACCGCAAGGTTGGTGGCTCAAACTCACCAGCTGCTCCTTGGAAACCCTAGACAGTTTTGCTATGAGTTGGAACTGACTTGATGGCACTTAACAAAACAACAATCTTGCCTCCCACACATCTGATGGTGTCTTTGGGGCACCAGCCAGTTCTTCAGTGTTTGTCTCCTCATTGTTAAGTTTGCACCAACCAGTCTCCATGGTGACCAGCAAGCAGGAGCTCTAATGTTCAGGCCCCTTAGACAGTGGGATCTCACTGACTGTGCATATCTGGGACTGACTTTAATGCATAGTTGTCATTAGGTGCCTTCGAGTTGGTTCTGACTCATAGTGTCCACCGTACACCAGCATGGAAAGTTGCTCAGTCCTGGGCCATCCCATTTGGTGCTTTGCTTGAGTCCATTGCTGTAGCCTCTATCGGTCTATGTCATTGCAGGTCTGCCTCTTTTCACAGACCCTCTACTTCACCGAGCATGATCTCCTTTTCCAGAAACTGGCTCCAAAGTTCATGTGACAAAGTCTTGCCATCCTGGCTTCTAAGGAGCACTCTGGCTTCACTTCCTCCAGAGACAGATTGGTTTGTTCTTCTGGCAGTCCATGGTACTTTCAATATTCTCCTCCAACACCATAACTCAAATACGTCAATTCTCTGACCTTACTCACTGTCCAGTGTTTCACATGCATATGAAACAACTGAAAACACCGTGGCTTGGGTCTGGGGTGCATCTTTGCTCTTGAACACTTTAAAGAGGCCTTTGTAGCATGTTGTGTGCTGGTAAGCCGTTTCAGACTCATAGTGAACCTGATAGGGTTTCCAAGAGTAGCTGGTAGGTTTGAACTGCCCGACCTTGCGGTTAGCAAGGTTAGCAGTCCAGTGTTTATTCACTTATCCTATAGTGCCACACCAAGGCATACCGTACAGTATAGTTATGATCAGATAATCAATGAATATGCATGACCGCATCATGCCCTGTCCCCTTCCTGAAGTTGGCTGGCTAGGTGAGGGTCCTCTGTGACCCCTACTTGCTGGGGTATTTTAAAGAAACGGAGACTGCCTTAACTGCTCAGGCTGTTTTCAGAAACCAGATACAAAAAGCCAAACTTACTGTCTTGATCCCACAGATAGATACCCTCTTTTTTCTGAGCAATGAATGGACCAACAGAAACAAGTATGTGAATACACACAGCTGGTTCAGAGTGTCATGATCCAGTAATAGATAGTCAGCGAAAAACAAACTCACCCATTTCCACCCCAGTAACATTTTGGTAATACCTTGCTAGCTGACCTTCCCACCACGGACCCTGTAGGACCCCTGCCCCATAGGGTTTCTGAGACTGTAACTCTTCAAGGGAGCAGACAGTCTCACCTTTCCCATGGAGCAGTTTATTGGTGGTTTTGAACCGCTGACCTTGTTAGCCCAATGCTTAACCCACAATGCCACCAGAGATTGCTTGTTGACTTTAATCCATTGTGATTTGTAAAGGTCTCTGGGTGGTGGGAACCATTTGCTCTAACAGGTTGATGATTTGAACCCACCCAAGAAGACAAAGTCAAATATTACAAAAAATGTGCAAAGATCTGGAGTCAGAAAACCAGAAGGGAAAAACACGCTCAGCATTTCTCAAGCTGGGGAACTGAAGAAAAAATTCAAGCCTTGACTTCCATTATTGAAAGATTCTTTGGACAAATTATTGAATGATGCAGAAAGCATCAAAAGAAGATGGAAGGAGTACACAGAGTCACTGTACCAAAAAGAAATGGTTGATGATCAACAGTTTCAAGAGGTAGCATATGATCAAGAGCAAATGATCCTGAAGGAAGAAGTCCAAGGTGCATTGAAGGAATTGGCAAAGAACAAGGCACCAGGAATTGATGGAATAAAAGAAAGTGAGGTGGCACAAGAGGCACTCACTCATCTCTGCCAAGAAATTTGTAAGACAACTATCTGGCTGACTGGTTGGAAGAGATCTTTATTTGTGCCTATTGTAATGAGAGGCGACCCAACAGAATGCAGAAATCATCGGACAATCTCTTTGATATCCCATGCGAATAAAGTTTCACTAAAGGTAATACAGAAAGGGCTGCAAGCATACATTGACAGAGAACTTCCAGAGGTTCAAGCTGGATTCAGAAGAGGATGTGGAATGAAGGATATCATTGCTGATGTCCAATTGATCTTGGCTGAAAGCAGAGAATACCAGAAAGATGTTTATCTGTGCTTTATTGACTATGCAAAGGGCTTTCAATTGTGTGGATCATGAAAAGCTATGGACAACATTGTGAAGTACGAGTATTCTGAAACACAATTGTGCTCATGAGGAATCTGTACATGGACCAAGAAGCAGTTGTTCAAATAGAACGTGTGAACACGAATGGTTTAAAATTAAGAAAGGTGTGCGACAGGGTTGTATTCTTTCACCATACTTATTCATCCTGTATGCTGAGCAAATAATCCGAGAAGCTGGGTTCTATGAAGAAAAATATGGCATCAGGATTGGAAGAAGACTCATTAACAACCTGCGATATGCAGATGATACAACCTTGCTTACTGAAACTGAAGACAACTTAAAATATTTGCTGATGATCAAAGAGCACAGCCTTCAGTATGGATTACATCTCAATGTGAAGAAAACAAAAATCCTCACCACTGGACCAATCAACAACATTCTTATCAGCGGAGTAAAGATGGAAGTTGTCAAGGACTTCATTCTTCTTGGATCAACTATCAACACTCATGGAAGCAGCAGTTAGGAAATCAAACGATGTATTGCATTAGGCAAATCTGCTGCACAACACCTTTTTGAAGTGTTGAAGAGCAAAGATGTCAGCTTGAGGACTAAGGTGCGCCTGACCCAAGCCATGGTATTGTCAATAACCTCAGATGCATGCAAAAGCTAGATATTTGACCGTAGAAGAATTGATGCTTTTGAGTTATGGTGTTGGAGGAGAACATTGAAGGTGCCATGGGCTGCCAAAAGAACCAACAGATCTGTGTTGGAAGACGTGTAGCCAGAGTGCTCCTTGGAGGCCAGGATGGCCAAACTTTGTCTCTCCGTACTTCAGATATATTGTCAGGAGGGACCAGTCACTGGAGAAGGATATCATGTTTGGTAAAGTGGAGGGTCAGAGAAAAAGAGGAAGACCCCCAGCGAGATGGATTGCCAAAGTGGCAGCATCAGTGGGCTCAAGCATGGCAACAATTGTGAGGTAGGCCCAGGACTGGGCAGTGTTTCGTTCTGTTGTGCATAGGGTCGCTATGAGTTGGTACTGGCTTGATGGCACCTAACAACAACAACATCAGGTCCTAGTGTGGCACTGTAGGTTAATGTGCTAGACTGCAAAAGTTGTATGAACCACCAGGTCAGTGGTTCAAGCTCACCAGCTGCTCCTCGGGAACCCTATACAGGAAAAGAGAGCTCCTCCCTTTGAGATCGGTGGTGGTGATGTGCCACGGAGTTGGTTGGACCCAGTACAGGGTTTCCAAGCCTGTAAATCTTTATGGGAGCAGAAAGCCTCATCTTTCTCCCACGGAATAGTTTTGAACTGCTAACCTTGAGGTTAGCAGCCCGACTTGTCAAGAAAACCCTGTGGTATCCGCTACATGGTCAGTGAGTACAAGGCTCTGGGCTCCTAGTAACTCCTAGTTAGAAGTACATTCATCACTCAACTCCCCCCTCCCACCCCCGGGGGCTTCAGGTGGGGAAAATGAGGCAGAGATAAGGAGGAGATACATTGAAACGGCCGCTAGAGGTGCTGGCAGAGCAGAACCCCCCACAAGGTTTCTCCCTAGCCTTGACCCTCCATCCATCCTGGAGCCCTGGACCTCTGGGCCTCCATTGGTGGGACCTTGTCTCCTTCACAGGAAGTTGCCACTGGGCCCCTCAGGGTCCGTGACCTGGAGGAGGAGCTAACATCTATCTGCTGGCCTGGGCGTGGCCTGTGGGCAGCCTGCTCCCAGGATGCCCCTGACCGAGCCCAGAGAGCGGGAGGGTGAGAGCATGCGGGCTGGCCAAGAACCTGCCCGACAGCCTGGCATGGACGTCGTCCCTGCGGCCCCCAGGATACCTAAGAAGTTCTCCAGGCTCGTCCTGCTCACGGCCTCCAAAGACAGTGCCAAAGTGTCTGGGGCCAAGCGCAAAGGGGTGCACTGCATCATGTCCCTGGGCGTGCCCGGCTCTGCCACCCTCGCCAAGGCCCTCCTGAAGATCCACCCCGAGGCCCAGCAGAAGATGGAAGCCACATCCCAGGAGCCTGAGCCCAAACGAAGCAGGCTAGACACAGGTGAGGGTGGGGCTGCCTTCCCCCCGCCCAAGGGGCTTGGTGTTCTGGGAGCTGCTGCCCCCTGCTGGATGAACCGGGATAGTTAACGAGCCAACAGGTGCGGGTCCGCCTTCCCCTCAGCTCCTCCAGGACAGGCAGTCTGAACACCCACATCGCTCAAGTTAGGGAGCGCTGGGTGGCAGAGCTGTCTGGGGTGGGGGTGGGGGTGCTGCAGTGGTCTGAGTGCTGCAGGCTTGCTTGGGGGTAGGAGCCGACAGCCCCGGCTCTCTGCACTCGCCTTGGTTGGGACAGATGTCCCATTCTCAGACTCTAGGCTCTGCTTCTATGTGATGCTTGACCTTTCCTGGACGGAGACAGGGCCTCTCAGAGACCAGGGACCCCAGCCTCCAGCCCCCCAGTGCAGAGGGCACAGCTCATGCTGTTGGGTGATACCCAAAGATCAGTCCTACTTGAGTGTCTTTATCCTGGGACCAGCTGGTTCCTCAGACCAGTCCCCAGTGACCTGTGAACAGGCTGTGCTCAGGGTCAAGTTGTCACCCTGGGACCACCAGTCAGTCCCCTGCAGAGGGATGGAGGCTTGGTGTCTCCCTGAGAAGCAGCTCTGCCTGGAGTTTCCAGCTCACGGATCCGATTTACACAGCCTAGTACTTGGTTCTGTAGCTCTAATTCATTTGTCCCCAACCTCTATCCTCCATCCATCCCAGAGCCCTGACCTTGCCCAGTGAGAGGAAGAGAAGTTAACACCCATCTGCTGACCTGGGCATGGCCTGCCAGAGGCCCCCCCACCCCCTGTACATATGGACAGAGGGTCAGTGCAGGACCTGAGCCCCATGGGCAGTCGTGGATCCCCCGGCCACCTACCCTGTCTGTACCTCTATACCTTGGTCCCAGGTCTCCCCGCCTCACACCCAGCCCAGTCCTGGAAGTTGGGGTGACAGTAGCTCTTCTGTGTTTTGCTCTGTTGTGTCCAAAATATTGCTGGAAGTAACTACCAGCCTTTGGGTCCGAGTCCCTGGCGTCAGCCATCACCCTAACAGGTACAGGCTTCTGCTCCTGGCTTCCTGGTACCAGGTAGAGCCCAGGACTTCCCCACCCCAGTTCCTTTGATGGCAGCCTGACCCATCCTCTTCTTTTCCAGATGCAGAGGAAAAAGGTGACTGACGTTCATCTGGGCAGCTGCCCCCAGTCCCCTGGGTGGAATGGGAGGAGTCCCCACCATCCAAGGAGGGTCAGGGTGTGTGTTGCTGGCAGCACTGCCCTTAGTGTGTCGTAACCCTGACAACGATGACTTCCCAATCCCTGCGCGTCCACGTAACCTTGACAACAGCACAGCGTCTGCGTTCATGCTTAGTGGTGAACTCTACAGAGGGATACATGAGGGGGGGAGGGGGCTTAACAAAAGTAGTGGAAAAATGGAATGAAAAGATAATGTAATTTTTCCACGAGTTTTTTGAAGGCTCTTTGGGCAAGATCAAAAGGGCCTAGGGCCCAGTCACCCTTGGATTTTCACTGTGGACACTCTGCTTTTTTTTTCTTTTAGATCAAGCTTGTTACTTTTGTAAGCAAAATTCTGTCCCCCC
>NW_006408775.1:2435885-2438718 GCF_000296735.1 Chrysochloris asiatica
CGGGACATGACTGGTTACATGATTGGTTAATAGAAAAATGCCTAATTAGCATACAACGAGTGGAGTTCAGCGCCTAATTAGCATACAACGAGTGGCGTTCAGCGCATGCGCGCACGTGGAGAAAGACAAGGAGGAAACAAGGAGGAAGTTGAGGTCGGCGCCATCTTGTAATGGCGTTTGTAGCTCTCAACATCTCACCCTTTTAAGTTTATAAAAAAGAAAACAGGAATGCTCCACCGAGAAGACCCTTGAGACCTTGATTCCCGTGCAATGGGAACCTGAGCCCTGGGAGGTATCATAGGGCCATACAGCGCCATCCTGGTGCTATGGGAACCTGAGCCCTCAGGGAAAAACGCTGCTGGCGTCTCAACGCTGGAGCATGTTAATCCAAACTTGAGGTGAGTTTCCTTGTTCCACGGCAAGCAAGGCCTGGACCATTACTCGCTGGGCTTTGGCATGATTGTTTTTGAGGCGAAATAACAGCCAAAACAGTAAGAAAACCCCAGCAAACAGAATGCATCCCATTGTTCCCACACCGGCCCATTCCTTGAAATGGGTGAGGGTTTGGGTTAACCAAGACGAGAAATTTTCTGTAAGTCCCGAAATCTCTCTTCTGTCGAAACAGTGTCATGGAACTGCTGGTTTAGGGACAAACCTGGGCATTCGGACAATGGTTGCAGATTCATACAGCTGGGCATCCCAACACATGGCATATGAACAGTTCTCCTCATTTTTACATACAACAAATAAGAAAGGGGGCCATACACATACAGGGGTAGGGTTATATGATAATCTTTTTGATATTAAGTCTCCTTCTGTATCCGTTTGCCGGGGATTATAGGTACCATTGGGGAATTTCTTATACGTAAGCTGTCCAATCCACAACGACCCTCCTAGTATCATTGCCATAGGAGTTATGTCACTACAACTCCCCTTCTCCCCGCATAATAGCCATACATCAAAGGGATTGATATCAGCGTTCATCGGGTCCATTTCTGTAAAATTACCATACCCATCCAATGGGAAAAAGGAAAAAGATGAGTTGTTAATGGGGTGGGCTCGGCGACTCTGGCAGCCTGTCCACGGGATAATGCTAGGATACTTTTCCGTGTGTCCTTTACAAAACGGGGCGTAAATGGGCTGTTGCTTCCTGTTGGACCTGTCTTCAGAAGAAGGCCGAGTTTTAGGCCACCATCCGTGTAGGATTGTTGCATTACTGATCCATCCTTTGCGGCTTACATCGGCACCTAGTCTTTTATATTCTAAAGCATACGAGAAATTACCTAAAACTATGCAATGAGAGGATGTGGTTTGATTAATTGTGAAACAAAGAGTACCGTTAGTTGTCCAGTCCATGGTCGAATTCACTGGGGCAGTTTCGTTGTTATAAGGGAGATAGGCAAGACCGAGGCTTTCATTCGTAGTGAAGAATCGTGGAAAAACTTGGGCATCATGCGTGACCGGTAGGGGGAGAGGAAACGTCGTCATTATCCCCCATCTGATTTCCTCCGTCTTTACCAACGGCATCATCATCAGGGCAAGGATCCACCAATTCGGGTTCATCTTGTTTCACGGTCCTGGTCAGTCTTGCTGGGACCCAAATGGGATTTTCTTGGTCCTGCGGAAAAACACAAACAGCTCCCCTGGATCTGATTAATATAGGATCCGGGCCATTCCATTTGTTAGTAAGGGTGTCCTTCCATTTGACTATGTCCTTAGGTAGGCCCCAACGGGGTTTGGACTCCTCCCTTTTGTTTAGCTAAGTAGGTTTTAAGGGTGCCATTTGCACGTTCAACTATACCTTGTGCCTGGGGATTATATGGGGGGTCCGGCCCATATCTATCAGACTCGTACCTGGCAGCTTCTTCCTCTAAATCAACCTGATCCTCTGGATCTTAACAAAAAAAATAGATGTTTGTATCTACTATTTTGCCCTAAATCCTCTTCCTCCCCGTCAGAAGACGTCTCTTCTGTGGGGGGGGAATCAATTCTTAATTCTTCAAAACACTCGAGATCAGGGCAAAGTTTTTCACTAGTTTCTTCCCTTTTCAACTTCCCTTTTTCTTTGCCGGGAGGCTTCCTTAACGGCCCTTCCGTTTTATCCCCTCCCTCTGTTTCTGACATACTATCTTGATGATCCATTAGAAGTTTTTGTCCTGCTCTTATTTGTTCCTTACACTTCTCATCTTCGAGGCAGGCCTTTACTAATTTATAAATGGGCCAAGTGCCAGGCTTCAATTTTCCTTTTTCTCTTTCTGTCTCAAAATCCTTTCCTAATTTGTTCCATGAGCCTCGAGAGAGTGACCCAGAGTGTAGAAACCACGGGGCTATGCGATCTACTTCTGCCAAAAAATTACGAAGCACTTTGTCAGATATACGGAGCCCTCTCTGTTTCAGCAACGCCTGCATTGCTTCTAGGATGGGCTTCATGACTTGGTTTCCCATTTTCCTTTTAAAGCAGAAGCAGCAGATGGTGACAAACAGAGCCCACGGGAATATACAGATTGCTAAAATGATATAAGGATCTAGCATGCCTCTCAGAGGAGTTCCTTACCTTCCGCGGTGTCAGTTCTGAATCCTTTTCCGACGAGCAGCCGGGGTCCCTCTCGTGGCCCGTCCACCGGGACGTTCGGCAGCGTTCCCGGGTTTTGGCACCAGTTGTCGCGCGCCCTCGCCGATAAAGGACGCGACAAGCAGGATTCTTCTGACAGTAGTTTATCGTTACAGCTCTTCTTGCAGTTACAGCTCTTTCAGCGGTGGCGGAGGACGACGTTGGGCAAGGGAGTAGCAGGAGAATATATACTCTCAAAGGAAGGCGTGGCGGGACATGACT
>NW_006408775.1:2445070-2447089 GCF_000296735.1 Chrysochloris asiatica
AAAAAAAAAAAAAAAGGATTCAAGGATTCAAAGCAGTTGTGCTTCATTCCAGCATGGACAGATTTACATTCCAGGATTCCAGGAGCCCAGCTCCAATCCCACCCCACCAGGCCCGCACCTGGACCTTCCGCCACCACCTGCTTCTCCTTACCTGGTTTTCTTCATTCTCTGAAAATGCCCCCTGGGCGCACGGAAAGGGATTCTTTGGAAAATGTAGAGTTTGGGGGACCTGTGTCTTTAAAAAGTGTTTTTCGAATTTCATCATTATGGACAGACTGCCTCTTAGGAAAACTGAGCTATCTGAGTACTTCTCCCCCTCAGTTTAGACTCTAGTAAGTAATATTTTAACAGCATCACCGTGATAACATTGACACGGTCTCCTGTAACCCGTAAGATGGAAAGTTCTTTTGTCTGGGTTGTATCTTTAAATGAACTCCATGTTCCCCTCCGAGGTTTCGCCTTTCCAATGTGTTCTGAGTCATATTCTTGCTGAGTGGAACCGCAGGGAAGCAGGGCTGAAGGAGAAGAGGAAGTGGGCAGGAGAGGAGGCAGGCTGCTCGTGCGGCGGTTCCTAGGGCATCGCCAGACTGTCGAGGCCTGGGTGAGTAAGAGAGGATCCACTGAGCAGCCACTGGGCAGTCTCAGAGGTGGTCCAAGCTGCTCCAGGTTTAGAGTGGGCACTTTGGGGTTATGGCCCCCAGTGAGGGGGACCCTGTGTGCTCCGTGGCCCCGGGAGGCTGAGTGGGGAGGGATTGAGGGCGGGGGCCCTTCCGCCTGGGGCCTGAGTAGGTGCCTGGTGTCTGCTGATTTTCCTGAAGGGCTCCAGCTAAACACCCTGGGTCTGGGTTAAGTGCTTGTTAAGTGCTATGGAGTCGATTCTGGATTTATAGCGGTCCTGTGTAGGGTTTCTGAAGAGTGGCTGGTGGGTTTGAGCCGATGGCGGTGGTGGTGGTTATATGCCGTGGAGTGGATGGCCTTACGTTCATCAATTCAGTATTTAATCCTACTGCGCCACGCCAGGACTCCCCAATATGATTAGTCCTTTTTTATCTGAAAAACTTTGCACTCATCTCCAAGTTGAAAAAGACAACGTAACTTTATCCTGAAAGGCTGGGTGGGCAGTGTTCCTTCCCCCACAGCCACATGCCTAGAAAATTACCACGGAGTCAGTGACACCACCCAGCTTCCCGGCCACAGCCTTGGCGACTACCCGCCACTGTCTCTGTAGATTGGGGTGGGGTGGGGTGGACTAATTGTGATGGGACAGGAAGTAAATACTGAAACTGCAACTTCCTTTTAAACAAGAACTTTGGTCTTTCAGCCAAAAAGAAAAAAGTAATTAGCAGTCATTAAAGAAAAATGGCTGATTATAAAAAAAAAAACAGGATAAATGATATAGTTCTGTCATCTGGACATAGTATAACACATTTAAAAATTAAAGAAAATAATTGGGAAGATAGGGTTCATATTCTGAATGTATCTTTCCATCACACAATACCTTCGTTTGTTGTGTTAAGTGCCATTGAATCTGTTCAACTCAGCGGCCCTGTGTAGGGTTTTGAGGCTGTAAGTCTTTGGGGAAGCAGAAAGCCTCATGGATACCCTACACCATTCATGTTACTGGCTGCATACTATTCAGCTACGTGGATACGGCCCTTGTCATTTATCCAACCATTTCCCATGTTCAGTGGATACGATAGTTTCTGGGACCTGCGCTGTCACAAGCAGCCCTTTAAAGAACCTTGTATTCTCCTTGGATGAAGAAGGGTAATTGTTTCTGAAGGGTGGGGGACACATTGCTGGAGATTTACTACCTCAGTGAGCAGGAAGGAGGCCCAGGGCAGTGGTGTCACTAGAGGGCTGTGGACAGCAACCCCTAACATTGTCAAGAAGGGTGACATCAATAAGACCCCAGGGTCAAGGGCGCCCACCTCAGCCCCTCCCGGGCTCCAATCCTGCAGAGAAAGGCCTCCGCCTTGTTTAATGGGAGAGGTAAAAGTCACGTGGACGAGGCGGGGG
>NW_006408775.1:2447189-2496338 GCF_000296735.1 Chrysochloris asiatica
AGTAAGAAATGCCTAATTAGCATACAACGAGTGGCGTTCAGCGCATGCGCGCACGTGGAGAAACTCCCACAGAGCAGCTAATAGTTTCGAACTGCTGACCTTGCAGTTAGCAGGCCAACACGATGGGCTGGCTGCTTGGGGGGGGGGAGTAGGGCCAAACTGCTTGCCTGGCCTCCCCGCCCCCTCACAGACGGGTAACACCGAGGTGGAGGTGCCAAAGTAGGTGATACCATCCCTAATAATGCCACTGGTCCAGGGGGGTCTTATTTAAATCTCCCCACCCCACCCCACAAGGAGCTCTGGAAGCGTCGTGGTTACGAATCAGGCTGCGAACCTTAAGGTCAGCAGTTCGAAACTACCAGCTGTTCTGCGGGAGAAAGATGAGGCTTTCTGCTCCCGTAAAGACATACAGCCTCAGAAACCCTTAACAGGGTCGCTATGAGTCGGAACCGACTCCATGGCACAGAACACCCCCACCCCCCGCCCCACACCTTGTCCTGTGAGTGGCTCCGCCCAGGGCCCAGCTCAAAGCTTCAAGATAGTCCAATGCTCCGCCCCCGGCAAGACACCGCCCAATCCCGGGATGACCCCGCCTGCAGTGTTGAGGCCGCGGCTCGACGTCTCACGGGAAAGACCCGGAGAGTGGAATTCGCCCAAGGAATCGGGTCCGCGGTCCTGTGCGCATGCTCGCACAGAGCCTGCTCGGGCGTTCGGAGAGGCAGGCGCACCCCTGCGGGGCGCGCGCACACCCGGCGGGCATCGGGGCGGCGCGCGCGGGCACGCGGCTCGCTCCCGAGAGGGTGGGGGCGGGGATCCGGGGTCGAGGTGGCCGGAGGGGCCTGGACTGCGAGGTCGTCGCCTGTGGCTGCAGCGGCCGAAAGCCCCGCTGCGGCTTGGTCGACGGAGAGACCGGGCCCCGCTACCGTCGCCGCCCTGCCGGTGCCCGGTGAGGACGGGCCCCAGGGGGTGGGGAGGGTCTCTGGTCTCGCGGCAAGGACGCCCCCCCACTCTGCCTCTCCTGGGGCTCCCACCGGGCTGCTGGTACGGGGATGACCCCAGATCTGCGTCCGACTCTCAGATCGCCCCCTTGCCCTTCACCGAGACTCACCCCCCTTCTTCCCGCACCTCTGTACCCCTCCAATCCACGTACCCCTCGGCTTGAGCCCTGACACCCCCAAATCAGGGAGCACCCCCATTCGCCTGTCTTCCCCTACCGTGCCCAGCCACCCATGCTGCCCCCACTCCACCCTCAACCCCCCTTTGTGCTTTGAGGTTCCAGTGACCTTGCATTTTTGTACTGCTGTTACACCCCTCTTTTTACTTATGTAGATAGTCTGTTATGACTTTAAAACTTTTTTGACTCGTCTTACACTGAGAAATACTTTTTACACGCATACGTGGTCCTGAGAGCTCTATTACAAAACACAGCTTAAGGGGCCAGATTTCCCCTTACCCCTTCTGTCCTATTCTCTGTTCATCCCATCCCATTGTGTTCCCTGCCTTCCATTTCATTCCTTTCCAAAGACTGCTGATGACTCATTAAGTTGATCTCCTGTGGGTTTGACCAGAGTTTGGAAGTCAAGCTTTCGATTCAGCATCAATATAAAGGTGTTTTTACTCCTTGCATTTGGAGGATGCTGAGCTCTCAAAGTGATATGCAATCTTCACTTCCAAAATAAGGGTTTTTTGTTGTTTATTTTTACTTTTGACACGTCTGCTTTTCAGGGTCAAAGGCAATTCAGGCGACTTGACTTGGATCTTCTGTTTCAGTGCTATTAGGTCTGTTTGCTCTGGGCATGATGATGGCGGGACTTGTGGAAACGAAGAGGGAGCGTGGGAAGTTGGGGGTGTAGAGTGTGGGCTGATGTGTGCTGAGCCATGGGATCTGGAGACAACTTATTGGGGAGAGAAATCATTAAAGTGGATCTTTGAAAGATTAGCTTGTATGCACACTGTACGTGGAAGCTGTAATCTACTGTTAACCAAAGCTTGGAGGTTCGAATTCGCCCAGCTTTGCTTTGGGAGAAAAGACTTGACTGACAGTCTGTTCTCATAAAAATGACAGCCTCAAAAGTCTAGGGGGCAGTTCTGATCTGTCAGACGGGGTCACCATGAGTTGAGAAGGACTTGATGGCAGCACCCAACAAGAACAGCTGTGTAGGGAGAATTGGACTGTTGGAGCTGAAGCCGGGGAAACCGTTAAGAAAAGGTTTACGCAGCGAGGGGGTCAGCTGAAGAGGAGGCAGTGAGGATGAAGTTCTGAGGTGATACAGGAGAGAAGAGGTGGAAGATGAATGTGAGCTGACCGAGAAGGAGCAACGTTGGTTAGGTAGCCAGTTGCCTTTAAGCCGACTTTGACTTCTGACAGCCCTAGGTCCTCCTAACTGCGCTCCGTAGGGTTTTTAATGACAGACTTTAGGATGTAGGTCACCAGGCCTTTCTTGCAAGGTGCTCTCCAGACACGCTGAGTCAGAATTTTGAAGGTAAAATTCTGGAGTCAGGTGTTTCTTTTATCCTATGCTCCCAGGTAATTCTTATGTAGACTGAAATGACACACACACAGAATGCAAAGAAGGGCTTCTTGCAAACCATACTTGAGGTTGTTACGCAATTGTACTCATTGCTGTGTTCATTTCTTGGATACGATCACTCTTTGTTGTGGGGTGGGGACTGTCCTGGTGCACTGAAGGATTTTAAACAGCATCCCTGGCCTCTGAGCAGCAAATAACAATAGTGCCTCCTCCTCAATCATCCCAACCAAAATGTCTCCAGACAAATGTCCCCTAGTCCCCTCCCAGTACCACGGGACAGACTAGAACTGCTCCTAGGGTCTCAGACAAAATCGTCATGGGAGCAGGCAGAGCACCTGGTGGGTTCAAAACTGCTGACCTTGCAGTTAGCAGGCCAACACGATGGGCTGGCTGCTTGCTCAGTGGAACCTGAGCCTTAGCCGTATGTCTCCCTGATGATAAAGAAAGGGAGTCTATTCATGAGGTTATTTTGAAAAGAATCTTGTTGTTAGGTGTCCTCTGACTATAGCACCTCCACATAGAACAGTGAGACGCTGTTGGATCCCGCCTGCCTCCCCATCACAGTCGCTGCTATGTCTGAACCCATTGTTGTAGGTAGGCCCCATCAGTACGTGTTGTTGAGGGGCTTCCTCCTTTTCAGTGATCCTCTGTTACATAAACCCAACTTCAAATCCATACGGAGTTCATTCGGACTCATAGCAACCCTATCGGACAGGACAGAAGTGCCCACAGGATTTCCAAGGCTCTTACCTTTACGGAAGCCGACTGCCTCGTCTATCTTCAAGGAGCAAGGAGAGGCCCATGGCTTGTAGCCACTGACTGACCTTTTAGTTAGCAGGCAAGCACTTAACCACTGCGCTAGCAGCTCTCCTTCACTCCGCATTTAACATGGTAAATATTAAATGTCCTAATGATAGTCATTCAACTCTTGCTGGATGGATCGTAGTTCAGCTGGGGGAACGGAAACTCCAGGAAGATGTCACCTGGGAGTTAAGTGTTTCACTATGGTGATGGGAGAGTCAAGAGGCCACACAGGAAGTGGAGAGACATTGTGGAGATTAGCAATGGCTAGAAGCTGTTGGCACAGCCTGGCTGGCCGGACAAAGGAAGGACAGGGCGAACTGTGAAGCTGGAATCGGGGGCTGGGTGGCAGCTGGAGCCTAGTGTGGACAACACTGAAGAGCCAGGTAGCCTTGGGGTGTCTCCTGGCTCCCACACTGTGATGCAAAACTAGTGGGGTTTGTTAGGAAGACAGGCCTTGTGCAACCTGCGTCTGAAAGGTCACAGCCTTGAAAATCCTATGGAGCAATTCTTTGTCACTGTGAGTCAGAACCGTGGCACCGGACAACAGCAGCCAGTTGGTAGGGACCACGTGATGCAGCTGACTGCAGGCTCCGAGGGCAGAGCTCCCAGTGCTGACTCTCTCCTTAGCTGTGGTATCCTGAGCCCTCCATCTCCCTAAGGGTAGAGGGGACAGTGAGGACGCTGGAAGGATCACTGGGTTACAGCAGAGGCTATCAAGGTCTTTGCTGTAGGATTTTGTTCCTGGTGTTTGGATTCTATAGACTGGGCCCAGAACAAAGGAGGTGACTGAGAGGGATCACTTCTCTGCTGGGTGTGGACCAGAGAGGTGGGCACAGTGCCCTACTCTGCCCCTCCCTCCTTCCACCAGGCAGTGTCTAGGTGTTCCTTTTCTCTGTCAACTTCCGCTGCATCTGTCTGTCCATTTGAAACTGGGATTATTTTAAATGAATTTTAGACTTTAAAAAAGTCAGCAAAAGGAGTACAGAGAATTCCCGTATACGTTTCCTCCACTTTCCTTGGGTGTTAGCGTCTTACCCACCAGTGTGCAAGACGCAGACCCAGGGCTGATAACTGTTGTTACCTCAAAGCAAACCCTTCAGCCTTCACCGCTTCCCCCTGATGTTTTTTCTCTGGTCCAGGATCCCACCCAGACTTAACATTGCATAGAGGGGGAGACCTTGTTTCCTTCCGAGAATTACAGAGTTAAAGAAAAAATCCATTATTTGGAAAGAACCTTTCCATTGTAAAAAGGGTTTCATGCACATTTAAGAAAAGCTAGAATCACTGTCCTTGACGTTGTTTTGTTACATTGCTTCCTAGTCGACTTAAAGGGAGCACTGGTGGTGCTGTGGGTTAAGCGTTGGGCGGCTAACTGAAAGGTCGGCGTTTCGAACCTACCAGCTGCACCGCAGGAAAAGATGGGGTGCTCTGTTCTTGCACTAAAGATTTGTAGCTTCCACCTCTGTCCAGTGGTGTTGCTGTGAGTCAAAATCAATTCAACAGCAGTGGTTAGCTTTTTTTTTTTTTAAGTTATGAGCATATTCAGCCCTAAAATGAAATGAAGTTCCCATACAGCTATGGCTTGGATGGGTCTCAAACATGGTGCTGAGTGTTGCAAGTCCTAAGTAAAGGACAAGAGTGTGATCTCATTTACGCCAAATCCTGGATCAGGCAAGTGCAGAAAGACTGGAAATGGAGTGGTCATTACCAGGGTATGCAGGGATTGGAGAAGGGGCATCACTGTTGAGGAGCGCACCCAGTATCTACCTGGGATGATGTCACTTTGAGAAAAGGATGTTGTAAGTGCGCTGAAGTTGACTTGACTCACAGTGACCCTATGTAGGCCTTCTGAGTGTGGCTGGTGGGTTTGATCTGCTGACTTTGTGGTTAGTATTCCAGTAGCGGATTCCCACAGCGCCACACTAGGGCCCTTGGAATGGACAGTGTCACTGAATTATACGGTTAGTTCAGATGGCAAACTTTGTGCAATATAGAGTTTGCCACAGTAAAATTTAAAAAAATTTAAAGTTAGAAGTCAGTAAAATAAAACTAGTCAATAACAGGTATGACCTGAGTAGAGGAAATTGCAGACAAGTGGGTTGAGAGCTGGTGTTTTGGGGGCCGGGGGGATAGCCTAGTTTAGCATAGGAAAGAGAGCTAAAAGATGGATTGGACTTTGTAACTAGTAATTGACATAAACAAAGCACAAACATTATTTATTTATTTATTTGGAAGCCCTCTTGAATCATTTTTTCCCTAAAGGGGAAAAACGCAAATTTTTGTTTTGGAAATGGTGTATCATGAATTTAATGTTAAAGGAACAACATCGCCATCGTGTGGTCTTCTGGAATATTGATGATAAGAATTTACTTGGGGATTTTTGTGTTTATGTTGTTAAGTACCATGTTCTGACTCATAGTGACCCTGTATAGGGTTTCTGAGGAGCGTCTGCTGGGTTTGAGCCGCCGACCTTGTGGTTCAAACCGACCTTGCGGTCCGTTGCTTATCCTCCAGTGCCACACCGGGACTCTTTTGTAACTATGGAGTTGAAATTACATGATGTTTTGATCCTTCCCAAGGGCTCCACGTGGTCTGCAGGTGGGGAACTTCCCTCTGTAATGGGGAATAAAGTAGCAAGCAACATGTCTGAACATGTGTGACTATATTTTCATAATTTGCTGTGAGCTCTTGAGACTTTTTTGTTGTGAATGTTGTTTATCCGTGGTTAATGTCATTTGACCCTTTGTTTATTTTGACCTAGTTGCATTTTGGAAATCCTACTAACAGAAAAGCTCAGTTGCAGCATGTGCTCTGGTGCTGGGACCCCTCCTGGAGTTGTGGACCTTCAATTAGTTGGGGATAGTGGGGGCCTGAGCCGAGTTTCTGTTTTGAGTTCAGAGGCGGTCTGACAGGCTAGGAGTCTTTTAGCTTGTTTTGGAGTTCCTTACACAATAATGGAACCCTGATAATGCAGGGGGTTAAGCATTCGGTTGCTAAGTAGAAGGTCAGAGGTTCAAACCCACCAGCTGCTCCTCCAGAGAAAAGTGAGGCAGTTTGCTCCTGTAGAGATTTAGAGTCTCAGAAAGCAGGTGGAGCGGCCCCATTCTAATCCACAGGGTCACTAGGAGCTGGAAACTACTCAAGGACAGCAATTGGTTAGGGTTTCACAACTATGTGCAGTTCCCGGTGGTATAAACTGTTAACACTCCCAGCTGCCAGCTGCAAAGTCCACACACCGGTACCTCAGAAGAAAGGCCTGGTGATCTGCTTCTGAAACCTCGGCCACTGAAAACCATACGGAGCACAGTTCAGCTCTGACCCACATGCGCCCTGAGTCAGAATTGACTTGATGGCAGTTAGTTATATGACATCCTGGGGTGGCACTGTGGGTTAAAGTGCTGCACTACAAAGTCGGTTTGAAGTGCAAGGTCGGTGGTTCAAACTCACCAGCTGCTCCTCAGAAACCCTATACAGGGTTGCTATGGTTGGAACCGACTCGACAGCACCTAACAACAATAAGTTATATAGTTTTATAAGCTCTCAGATCTGTAGTCATACACACACGTAAGTGTTCTCTCCGCTACTGGAGGACCTCTTACCTGCATGGCTAATGGTCTGGGGTCTCCTAGGTGAGGGGAGGGGTCCCATTGCTGATAGACCCCTCAAGATTACAGGGAACATGAGGGTGTCCACCAATCCAGAAGGAGTCATCCAAGGTTGAGGTGTCCAGTGACCCAACCATTGTGCCTATGCCCTAAAGGCTGTGGCAAAGGCAGGCAGATGAGGAATGAGGGAGGAGGCTCTGGGCTGAGGGTTACCTGATGTAATTCAAACAAAACAGTAGAGACCCCGTGTAGTTTGAACTTCAGTCAAAACTCCAGTACTTCTGTCTCTGAGCATGCCTCACCGGGGCCCCAGTGCTGCCTGGGACAGAGCTGCAGTTCTGAGGACAGGATTCCAGCTGGCAGCCACTAGGGTGGCTTCGAACTCTCCGGACGTCTGAGTCCTTGTGACAATCAGTGCGTCCCTTCTAGTGTTAGACGGCACGTGTGAATGAGATCCTGGTGCTCTGCTGGCTTGTTTTTTCTGTGACAATTTAAAGATGTTTGGAGGCAAGAGAACAGCTGTGTGTAAGCACATGCCCCACCCTGGAATATGTCCCTGGTCTCAGGTGCAGGGGCCTGACCGGATGTGGATCCTGGCCAGCCAGCCAGCCACCATTTTCTCTGTACCTCCCGACACAACAATGCGTGTGGGTCCTGACTGAGCCCATCCTGCAGGGCCTCTGGTTCCTCCATCTCCCAGCCCTCCCCACCGTCTCTGGCATTGCCTCAGACCCACCTGCCCTGGCGCCTGGCTGCCGTCCTACTCCGAGCTTGCGCAGATGGCACCAGTTGTCTCGGAGTTGATTTTGATTCATAGTAGTCCCGTGTGCGCAGAGGGCAATGGCTCCATAGGGTTTCAAGGCTGCAGCCCTTCAGAAACAGGTGCCTCGTGGGTTTTAACTGCCAATCTTTTGGCTAGAAGTTGGGCATATGACAGGTGGCACCACCAGGGCCTCCTTCCCTGAGCTTGGGTGCCTTGAACGCCCTCTTTCCCCTTCCTCTGTCAATTCTGTGTCATGCCAAACCCAGTTCCCCCATTGTCTCTGTGGAAAACCATTCTCAGCTTACCTCCCCAAGCCCTTCTCTGATTCTCAGGGTCCTCCGTGCCCACTCCAGTCCTAGGACTTGCAGCGGGGACTCCAGATGGAATTGGGTCACATTTATTTTACAGTGCCGGCCTCTCACGCAGAACCTGAAATGTTAGGACTATGCAGATGCTTGTTGGCTGAACTGATTTGGAACTATGGTGGGAAAGCCAGCAGCTGCCATCTGGGGGTCAGGTCTGTCTTTCCACTGGGAGGACTGTCTTCCCTGGAAGGCGAGAGTGTGGCTCGTGGAATGGCCAAGGCAGGCTTGATACTGCACGGTGCTTGCATGGTTGGGGGCAATGCTAGGCAGCTGTGGGTGAGGGGATTTTAGCTCTGTTCTTAGCATAGAGACCCAAGAACCTTGATTGTCTAAATGGAAAGACCAGGAAGGTAGCAAGGTTGGCAGCCTGAAGCCTTCCTAACAGAAGGAATGTGGAGAAAGGGCGGAGCTGGGTAGAGAACAGAGTACTTTCCAATCATGATAAAATCTATATGCTGTTTCCCGTGACTGTGAAGAGACTGATAAGAAGCTTAAAGACATCACTCGACACGGATAACCATGATAAAATGCTGAGTCCCTTAGGGATAACTTCATCAAAGTATTCAAAAGCAAAGAATCGTTCTGAGGACTAAGGTGCATCTAACCCAAGCCACGTGTTTTCTATGGGACAGCTGGGCACCGAGTAAGGAAGACTGAAATCAATGCCTTTGATTTATGGTGTTGGCCAAGACTGTTGTGTATCCAGAGACTGCTAGAAGAGGAAGACGCCCTGTGAGGCAGTGGGTTAAGCATTGGGCTGCTAACTGCAAGGTCAGCAGTACAAACCCACCAGCCAGCCGCTCCTCGGGAGAACAATGAGACTGTCTGTGTCCGTCAGGATTGACAGCCTCAGAGACTCTGGGGAGCAGTTCTACTAGGGGCGCTCTGAGACGGAATCTGCTCAGCATTAGTGGATTTGGTTTGGTTTTGGCCAGAAGAATGAACAAATCTGTCTTGGAAGAAATACGACCAGCAAAGTGAACATGCTGAGACTTCACCTCAGTCCTTGGGCCGTGTTATCAGGAGGGACGCATCCCTGGAGAAGGACATCATGCGTGGTCAAGTGGAGGGTCAGTGGAGAATATTGAAACAATCCACTCAAACACAGGAACAGTTGTGGGGCTGAAACAGGACTGAGCAGTGCCCCGTTCACTTGTGTGAGTCAGAGTCCACTTAACACCAAGGACCAGCCTCAGTTATTCAGAAACCACACTGGAGAGCGCCACTCAGCCTTCCCGCGTGAATGAATGGGGCATTGCTATGTCTAATTACGGAAGTCTGAAAATATTTACTTCTCATTTTGCTATTTCTTCTACTTAATATTGGAGTCCTGGGGTGGTGCTGTGGGTTGTTAATGCACCAGACTGTAAAGCTGTTTGAACTGAAAGGTCGGTGGTTCAAGCTTACCAGCTGCTCCTTGGAAACCCTATACAGGGTCGCTACGGGTCAGAACCGACTCAACAGCACAATAACAACAACATACTTAATATGCTCGTACCCCTTGTTTGGCCATAAGCCCTTTCCATGTGGTCATCTGCAGAAGGCAGGGTCTATAGATGGCATTCGGTAGAGAACGACCCGTAGGCCTGCTGTTTCATCGGGTGATTAGGAGTCACTCCATCTGTCCAAAAGCTGGGCTGGACCACTTGTCAAGTATTGATTATCTGGCTCTGAGAACTGTGTGGTAGATTGGCAGGGAGGTGGAGAAGCTTGGAGTCCTGGAGTGGCGCTGTGGGTTAATGCGCCAGACTGCAAAGCCGTTTGAATGCAAGGTCAGCAGTTCAACCTCACCAGCTGCTCCTTGGAAACTCTATACAGGGTTGCTGTGGGTCAGAATCGATTCAATGGCACTTAACAACAACAACAGAGACCTAGAGGAGCCCTGTGTAGTGTGGTAGGTTAATATGATGGAGCAAAGTCGGGTTGAACCACAGGGTCGGTGGTTCAGGCTCACCAGTCTCTCCTTGGAAACCCTAGACAAGGTTCCTGTGAGTCAGAACTGACTCGATTGCACACTTTTCTGGTGGGGAAACTGAGGCAGAGATACAGAAGGGATGCACCAAACCGGGAGAGGCGCTGGCAGAGGAGAACTCCCCACAAGGTTTTCTCCCTAGCCTTGATCCTCCATCCATCCTAGAGCCCTGGACCTCTGGGCCTTCATTGGTGGGACCTTGTCTCCTTCACAGGAAGTTGCCACTGGCCCCTCAGGGTCCGTGGCCTGGAGGAGGAGCTAACATCCATCTGCTGGCCTGGGTGTGGCCTGTGGGCAGCCTGCTCCCAGGATGCCCCTTCCTGAGCCCAGCGAGCAGGAGGGTGAGAGGATGCGGGCTGGCCAAGAACCTGCCCGACAGCCTGGCATGGACATCGTCCCTGCGGCCCCCAGGATACCCAAGAAGTTCCCCCGGCTCGTCCTGCTCACAGCTGCTGGCCACAGCAGGCATGGACTGGGCTCCAGACCCAAAGGCGAGCACTGCTTAATGTCCCTGGAGGTGTCCGGCCCCACCACCCTGGCCAGGGCCCTGCAGATCCTGCCGGCCCAGGAGCATGGTACCATCCCACCAAACTCTTGGGCGCCTGAGCAGAAACGCAGCAGGCTGGACACAGGTGAGTCCCCACACCTGGCTGGCTGTCAGAGATCAGGGCACTGGGGTCTAGGCAGAGCTGGCTACTCTCCACACATCCCCTTTTCCAGCGGGTGTGTTTCTCCACTGTGAGCTGGGCCTAACTTTGTCTCTGACCACTGGCGTCTCTCAAGCCCAGGGATGGAAACAGTCCCTTAGGAAGTTCCACAGCAGCTTTGAGAACCAGCATCCAGCCTGGTCACCCCTGTGGGCTCTGTGGGTCCCCTTCAGTCCAGGGAGGCCCGTAACCTGTCCTTGCTCTCCTGCTGGCTCCTCAGCTGACGCTCTCTCTCGCCTCTACAGCCCTCAGACCCCTGGAGTTCCTGAAGACCCCGTTTGGGGGTCGCTTGCTTGTGCACAACTCATTCCTGTACAAGCAGGAGAAGGTTGTGGGGGACAAGGTGTACTGGAAGTGCCGCGAACACACCGAGCGTGGTTGCCGGGGCCGCGCCATTACCCGGGGCTCACGGGTGACGGTGATGCGAGGTCACTGCCACCCTCCGGATGAGGAGGGGCTGGAGGCACGGCGACAGAGAGAGAAGCTGCCCAGCCCAACCCTGCCAGAGGATCAGGAGGAGGAACTGCTGGAGGGAGTGGGCCCGTGGCTGTGCCCCGAGGAGCCGGCTCCCAAGTTGGACAGGCGGGCCCCAGAAGAGGACGAGGGGCTCCAGACCCTGTCTCTGCTGAGTTTACCCCCCAAAAAGCGTCCAGCCCCCGAGACAGGTGAGCTCCCTGCACTCCTTCTCTGCCCTGAGTCTCACAGGGAACCCCCCTCTGAGCCTGCGGGGAGGTGTGGGGAACTTTGAACAATATCAACATCCCAGTAGTGTTTCCACCAATGAGGCCAGACTTCTGCTCCTACAGCGGCCGCACACACAATAAGCAGGGATCTCAGGCCCTTCTGGAATGTTCCACTGCGGCGGGTGGGGGTCTGGTATGGGGGGGTCCAGAAATCTGAATTTGAATGTCATAGTTACTCTCTCAAGTGGGAGCCCTGGTGGCGCCATTGTTAAAGCGCTCTGCTACTATTCAAAAGGTCAGTGGTTCAAATCCAACAGCCTCTCCCAAGGGGAAAGATGGGCAGTCTGTTCCCATAAAGGTTGCAGCCTGGGAAGCCTGTGGACCAGTTCTGCCCTGTCCCTCGGAGTCACTGAGTCAGACTGGACTTACTGACGCCCAGCAATGACAGTCACTGGAGTCTGCCCACGGCAGAATCTTGGCTGATAGTCCCTTACCAGTTGCCACTGCGTGTGTCAGAATAGAACTGTGCTCTGCAGACTTCCCTGGCTGAGCTCATTGGAAACAGATTGCCAGGTTGTTCTTTCAAGGCATCTTTAGGGCCAAACCTCCAGCCTTGTGGTTAGCAGCTGAGCCCATTGGATTCAGGGTCCTCCCTGGTCCACAGTATGACCTCATCTGAACTTGATTCCATCTGCAAATTCACAATTTCCAAAAAGGGTCACATGTGCACATACTAGGGCTTAGGACGTGAGTATAGCCATTTTGGGGACGTAGTTCAGTTATAGGAATGTGTCTGGGGTTCCTCCACGTCTGCCCAGTTTGGGGGAAAGGGGATGCCCATGGGCTCACTCTCCCCACGGTAACTGCCTGCCCCCCCCACCCCCACCCCCAGATGAGGTGCGGCCCTTGGAATTCCTGCGGACCTGCTATGGGGGCAGCTTCCTGGTGTACGAGTCCTTCCTGTACAAGCGGGAAAAGGCTGTAGGGGACAAGGTGTACTGGACATGCCGGGAGCACGCCATGCATGCCTGCCGCAGCCGGGCCATCACCCAGGGCCCTCGGGTAACCATCATGCGAGGCCACAGCCACCTGCCTGATGTAGAGGGTCTGGAGGCGCGGCGGCAGCAGGAGAGAGCCATGGAGTCACTGCAGGCCGGGCCGGGCGGCCCTGCAGACACGCTGCTGCGAGGTGTGGGCAGTCTCTTCTACCGTAGGGGGCCTGGACCTCTGACGCTTACCAGGCCCAGAACCAGGAATCGCACCAAGCCCAAAGATCAGGGGCTCCGGAACCAGCCCCCAACCCTGCAGGGACCCACAGCCGAGAACCAGGATTCAGACACAGGTGAGTCTTCATCTTCTGGACCCTACTCGCCAGGAGCTGGGCACAGCCTCAAGGCAGCTTCCCAAGGTCCAGGGCTGGTGGGTGACAGGGTCAGCCAAGCCAGCACCAGCCCCGCTGCCCCTGCTTCCCCCACTCCCCTCCTCGCACCCCAACTCCTGACCATCTCTGCAGGTGGCCCGGAGTTCCTGAGGACCCCCCTGGGGGGCAACTTCCTGGTGCACGACTCGTTCTTGTACAGACGGGAGAAGGCGGCCGGGGACAAGGTGTACTGGACATGCCGGGACCAGGCTCGCATGGGCTGCCGCAGCCGGGCCATCACCCAAGGTCCACGGGTGACTGTGATGCGGGGCCACAGCCACCCGCCCGACCTGAGCAGCCTGGAGATTCTGAGGCAGCGGGAGAAACGCCCAGGCCAGGCTCAGCGCGGGAACGCAGGTACCTGGAGCGTGGGCAGTCGGCAGGGACTTGGGAAATAGACAGGAGGCTAGGACCCTGTGCCTGGCACAGTAGGTATCTCCCCTTGCCTTCCTGGAACCTCATTCTTCCCTTTCCTCACTGCTCACCTTATTCCTTCTTCCCTAAGGGTGGTGGTCCTCAGCTGACGGCTTAGGCCAGCCCCGCCGTTCAGCGGGGTCCCCTTCCTCCTTATTAGAAAAGGAATTTGTAGTGTTTATTGTGAGTTGTCCTCAAGTGGGCCCGAGTCACAATGTCCTTCAGTATAGGAGTGACACGTGCCTGGTCCTGTGCCGTCTCGTGTCCTTGGTGAGTTCAAATCCACTGAGTGCTCCGGTCAGTTTAGCTCCTGGAGCATGCCCCTCCTTTGCTGACCTTTTCCCAGTGATTTTCTAGGCCTCGTGGTGTCAGTTAGCAGTCCTGGTGTCGCACTGCAGGTTAATGCGCTGGACTGCAAGGTCCGTTTGAACTGCAAGGTGGTTCGAACTCACCAGCCACTCCTCTGTAAGAGTTGGAACCGACTCGACGGCACTTAACAACAACAACAGTGGTGTCAATAAACCAAAATCCTGTTGCCACCGAGTCGATTCCACCTCATAATGAGCCTGTAGGGCAGAGTGGAAGACCCCCGTTCGGTTTCCCAGGTTGTAATCTACGGTAGCATACTGTTACAGCCGAGAAGCAGTGGATGGTTCAGAACCCCCACCGGTCAGTCAGTTAGCAGCCCAACACTTAACCCCCTGTACCACCAGGGCCCCTGTAGTTGTTCTAAAACCAAAACCCCGTTGCCATCCAGTTGGCTCCGACTTGTAGGGTTTCCGGACTGGCAGCCTTTACGGCAGTAGTAGTAAGTCTCCACAGAGTGGGTGGTGGATTTGAACTGCCGACCTTGCGGTTAGCAGTCCAGTGTTTATCCTATAGAGCCACCAGGGCTCCTGTAGTATTTCTAGGAGAAGTTAATTGCCCAAGGTGGTTTTCTGATTTTTACAGTGACACTGAGTGAAGAGAATTTCCAATACCAAGTACACCCAAGAGCTTAAGTGGCGAAAGGTTGTAGAGGTGACATTTACATGTATCTGACTGTAGAATAAGCTCTGGAATGCTAATTGCAAGGTTGGCGGTTCGAGCCCACCAGCTACCCTGTGGGAGAAAGACAAGGCCTTCAACTCCTGCAAAGATTTACAGCCTCGGCAACCCTATTCAGGTTTGCTATGAGTTGGAATTGATGGCTCTTACCAACAATGACAGCTTCAGCTAAGGGGTCGTGGTAACACACTGGGTTAAGCAATGGATTGCTAACTAAAGGGTCGGGTTCAAACCCATCAGCCGCTCTGCTCCCACAAAGATTCTCAGAAATGCTGGTGAAGGAACTGCTTCCTCACTATGACCCGTAATTAACTTGAAGGCAGTGAGGTGGTTTGTAATGTTTTTAACTCCTGGGGTGGCGCTGTGGGTGAATGCGCCAGACGGCAAAGCCCTTTGAACTGCAAGGTGGCAGTTCAGGCTCACCAGCGGCTCCTTGGAAACCCTAGACAGGGTCGCTATGGGTCGGAATTGACTCAACGGCACGTCACAACAACAACGATTCTTGGTAAAGGAGTCCTGGCGTGGCACTGTGAGCTAAAGCACCGAACCGCAAGTTCGTTCGAACCACAAAGTCAGTGGTTCAAACTCACCATCCACTACTTGGAAACCCTGTACAGGATCACTGAGTCAGGACCACCTTCACAGCACTTAACAGTTCTTAGTAAAAGGCGCTCTGGTAGCTTAGTGGGTTACGAGTCAGGCTGCTAATCATAAGGTCGGCAGTTCAAAAATAGTTACCAGCTGCTCCACAGGAGAAAGATGAAGTTTTTTGCTCCCATAAAGATTTACAGCCTCAGAAACCCTATGCAGGGTCATTATGAGTTGGAACCGACTCCACGGCACACCAGCAGCTCCACCATTTTTGGTAAATGCCTGTCATTGTCTTTAAAGGACCCGTAACTACCTGCCAATCACTCCTTCTACCTGCCAGTTGCCACCAAATTGACTGCGACTCCTCGCAGCCCCCCGTGTGTCAGAGCAGAACTGTGAGCTATGTGGGGTTTCAGTAGAAGCTCCCGAGGCCTGTCCTCTAAGGTGCCTCTGCTTGGACTTGAACTTTGAATGTTTCGGTTGGCAGTGGAGAGCTTAACTGTCTGCACCGTCCGGACACACAGCAGTTGGTTTTCACTAGAGTCACGACGCCCTAGTGTGGCACTGTAGGATAAGCACTCAATTGCTAACCATAAGGTCAGCAGTTCAAACCCACCAGCTACTTCTCGGAAACCCTAGACAGGATTGCTGTGAGTCAGGACCAACTTGACGGCACTTGACAACAACAACAATGGCACCATACAGCTGCTCACCTGACTGGAAACTTCGTCCACCCGGTGGGCTCTGAGTGCCCTGGTCACAGTCATCCGGATAGCCTTGTTGTCTCGTCCTGCTCAGACGCCCCACAGGCCTCTCTTCTCACACCAGCCAGCTTCTGAGCCTTGGGAGCTTCCCTCCACCCTGCCATCTGTGAGCTGTTCCAACTCCTTTGTTACGGCATCTGCATCTAATGTCTAATGATTGTGCATGTGCCAGGCACACAGCAGCCCCCAACTCAATCTTGCCCCCCCCAAAATCAAAGACTCACTGCTGCTGAGTCCATTCCAACTCATCATACCTTTTAGAACAGAGTCGAACGGCCTCGTCTGGTTTCTGAGGCTGTGTATCTTTGTGGGAGCAGATTGATAGACCTTTATTCCGTGGAGCAGCTGGTGGGTTCAAACCTTTAGTTGGCAGCCAAGCACTTTAGCCACTGTACCACTGGTATTGTTGTTAGAGGTGCTGATGAGTCAGTGCCAACTCATAGCAACCATAGGTACAATAAAACACAACACGGCCCACTCCTGCGTCATCCGCTCAACCTTTGTGACACATGAGCCCACTGCTGCTGCCACTGTGCCGATCCATCTCGTTGGGGGTCTTCCTCCTTCTTGCTGAATAAGCTTCCATTTATCCAGTATGATGTCCTTCTCCGGGAACTAGAGACAATGGGTCCAAAGTACAAGAGATAAAGTCTTGCCATCTTGGCCTCTAAAGAGCATTCTAGCTGTGCACAGATTTGTTTTTTCATCTGGTATTTTTAATAGTTTTCTCCATCACCATAATTCAAAGGCATCAATTCTTTTACAGTCTTCCTGATTCATTGTCTAACTTTCACATACGTACGAGGCTTCCATGAAGCGCACCTTCATCCTCAAATTGACATTTTTTGCTCTTGAACACTTTTAAGAGGTGTTGTGTGTGGCAGATTTGCCTAATGCAATACGTCGTTTGATCTCTTGACTGGTGTTTCCATGAGTGTTGATTGTGGATCCAAACAAAATGAAGTCTTTGACAAGTTTAATCTTTTCTCCATCTATCTTGATGATATTTATTGGTCCAGAGGTGAGGATTTTTGTTTTCTTTACATTGAGGCTGTGCTCTTTGATCTTTATCAGTAAGTATTTAAAGTCCTCTTTGCTTTCAGCATGCAAGGTTGTATCCTCTGCATATCACGGGTTGTCAGTGAGTCTTCCTCCAATCCTGATGCCATGTTCTTCTTCATATAATTCAGCTTCTTGGATTATTGGCTCAGCATACAGGCTGAATCAATATTGTAAAAGAACACAACCCTGATGCACACCTTTTCTGATTTTAAACTATTCATTGTCTCCTTGTTTTGTTGCAACAACTGCCTCTTGGTCTGTGTAGAGGTTCTTCATGGGCACTATTAAGGGTTCCAGAATACTTTCCGCAATATTGTCCATAGCCTGTCATGCTCCACATAGTTGAAAGCCTTTTCATAGTCAATAAAGTACAGGTAAACGTACTTCTGATACTCACTGCTTTCAGCCAAGTTCCATCTGCCATCAACAATGATACTCCTTGTTCCACGCCCTCTTCTGAATCCAGCTTGACCCTCTGGCAGCTGCCTGTCAGTTTTTTGTTGTAGTCAGTAGAGCTCCTTAACCTTCCCCAACTCCTTCCAGAGTACCATGTTGAGCTGTGTTCATTATTTCCTTGGGTACGTGCACATATTTAGATCACTGTTATGCCCGCTTTGACAAATGGGTAAGGCTCGACAACTGACCCAGGGGTTCATTTAGACCCACCCAGAAGACGGGCCTGGTGTCCTGCTTCCAGGAGATCATAGCTGAAAATCCTGTGAAACACAGTTCTACTCTGACACGGACAGCAGTCACTGTGAGTCAGAACCAGCGACATGGCAACTTGTCTCCCCAGCTGTCTACCAAAGAGGAAAAAATAGGAGTTGATTTTTTCCACTATATCCCCCCACCCCATTCTTTGACTACTTCACACTTTCTTGTTTTGGTCTCATGACATGAATTTTTCTCCTCCGGCTGTGGCCAGTTTTCCTCCTCGACTCGCTTGTCTCTACCATTTGGAGGGGAGCTACTGGTTTCTCTTTCCGGCTCTCCGCATCCCTGTGGCTAAGTTGTCTCCGGTGGCGGCAGCCATCACGCCCACCATGCCCACCACGCCTTCCTATTGCTCCAGGTGTCTCTGGTGGAGGACCCTCCAGGAGTTTTGGCCTATGACTCCATGGTGTCCCGTCATCTCCCCTCCTTTACTGGATTCTTGGTCTCTGTACCCCACGTCTTTTTTTCCTGTTTCTATGAAATCCCTCCTCTGGTCACCTTCTGAAAACATCTGCATTCTTCCCTCGAGCTTGCTGGGGACCAAGGCTGATTACAGAACTCGCCTTCCATGTCTGTCCAGCCTCCAGGACTGGCTCTGCATTTTCTGCAGTAGTGGGCAGGCAGGGGCACCTCCGCTCTACACTGTGGACCTGACTGATCATACCCCAGTCCTTCCACCAGCTCCTGGCATGTCTAGGACACCAGTCCCCGCACTGTCCCCAGGTTAAGTCCCTGCTCTGTCAGCTCTCCTGGTCTGGGCTCACCCAGACCCTCTGTACCCTGATTATATGCTCACCACCCCTACTGGAACTGCCTGCTAATTCCTTAAACTCAGCAGGACCTGCAAGCCCATGCCAGGCACCTGGGAGGGACACATGAGTGGACAGAAGATGCCTGAACCCTGCAGATCCCGCGAGGTGGAAGGGATTGGCCTCCTCAGAGTCCCAGTCCACCTCCTCAGGCTTGGGAAAGGAGCCACCGGGCAGCTGGGGGCCAGGCTGTGTCCTGGGGCCCAGAGCCATGTGCTGTGAGGAGTGGGTGGAGACACAGGTAGACCGTGCTGCTCCTCTACGCCCACCTCACTCCTGCCCCACAAGACCTGCGTCCTGGGTCTCCGTTAGCCGTCCCCCTGGCCATGTCTGATGTCTCTGCAGGTGGCCCCGAGTTCCTGAGGACCCCCCTGGGGGGCAGCTTCCTGGTGCACGACTCGTTCTTGTACAGACGGGAGAAGGCGGCCGGGGACAAGGTGTACTGGACGTGCCGGGACCAGGCTCGCATGGGCTGCCGCAGCCGGGCCATCACCCAGGGTCCACGGGTGACCGTGATGCGGGGCCACAGCCACCCCCCGGACCTGAGCGGCCTGGAGGCTCTGAGGCAGCGGGAGCGGCTCCCCGGCCCCGCCCAGTGGGAAGGCCCAGGTATGGGCAGAGCTTTTCCTCACAGGTCCTGTCAGCCTGAGCGCAGGCCAGCTGCTGGGACGCCCCCTCTGAGGTCCACTCCTCTGTCTGTCCTGCCTGTGAGCCCCTGAGGGTAGGGCCCCTGGTTGAAAGCTGAGGTTAGTGGTCAGTGGGGGCAAGTGCTCCTACCACCAGAGAAGGGGGCGGGGCGGGGTGGCCATCAGTGGACGGGAATGACCCCGGCCTTAGTGGGGGGCCTGCATCATGCAGCCTGGCCTCTCTGTCACCCCATGTCCCAGGATGCTTGTTTGTTGCCTGGTGCCCTCTTGGCCTCCTCCTCTGTCCCTTCTCAAGCTTAGCCACCCAGCTCCGAACCGCATGAACCCTCACTTCAGCATCCTAAGTTCTCAAGATTGCTTCACGTTTTCGAGTTTGCAACCAGTTGCCAGCTGGTTGAAGGGTCTGGAGCTGAGAACCTGGCTGGGCAGGGGCCCTTCAGGAGAGCCAGGCCGACCTCTGCCCTGGGGACGGGGACAGAATGCAGTCCCGAGAAGTGGAGGAGGACAGGCGACACTTGGGGATCGGGGCCAAGGCCAGGTGTGGGATTCTTGTCCCTGGTGGGTGAGCAGACAGAGCCCCCTCTCTGGTGCCCAGCCATGGCCCTCTGCCCCCTGACCTGCTCCCGGAGGCTCGGCTGACCATGCCATTTTATCCCTCAGGCACCATCCGGCCTCTGGAGTTCCTGAGGACCTCCCTGGGCGGCCGTTTCCTGGTGCACGACTCGTTCCTCTACAGGAAGGAGAAGGCAGCTGGGGACAAGGTCTACTGGATGTGCCGGGACCAGGCTCGGCTGGGCTGCCGCAGCCGGGCCATCACCCAGGGCCCACGAGTGACGGTCATGCGGGGGCACTGCCACCTACCTGACCTGGGGGGCCTGGAGGCGCTTCGGCAGCGGGAGCGGCTCCCTGGCCTGGCCCAGCAGGAGGGCCCAGGTACAGGGGAGTGGGGGATGGCATGTGAAAGGCTGGGGATGTCCTGAGAGTCCCTAGGTGCCTGCTGACCTAAAGGGCAGCAGTGTCAGTCCATCCAGATGTCCCTTGGCAGAAAGGCCTGGGAATCCATTTCTGGAAGGTTCCCAGCCATGAAACCCTGGGTAGCACAGCTCTATCCCAGCACACATGGGGTTTCCAGGAGTTGGAATTGACTCGGTGGCAATGGGTTTTGTGTGTGTCTTGGTCTCTGCCGCCTAGTACAGGGACAGAGCCTATAGTGGTCAGTTACTCTTTTGAGTTCTGGCCCAACCTTCTTTCTAGAATCTTCTACTTTTCCTCTCTAGTGGCACTTTCTCTATGACCTGAAAACACTTAAATTAGTCCCTTCTAGTAATTCATGTCCATGTTTCTTTAATTTTAAGGGCTTTTAACATTTTACTGATCATAGTTCCCTTTGAAAAATCTAATGAAAAAATGCAGGCTGCTAGAGTCCTGGGGTGGCTCTGAGGGTTAATGCGCTGCACTGCAAAGTCAGTTTGAACCACAAGGTTGGCAGTTCAAGCTTACCACTTGCTCCCTCAGAAACCCTATACAGGGTCACTGTGGGTTCGAACTGACTCACTGGCACTTAACAACAGCAACAACAACAGATGGACTTATAAGAGTATGCACATCTGAGTGTGTACTTGCACACACATCACACACATGCAACATTTTCAAAGTATTCTATTTCATCGAGTTAAAAGTGGACTTCGTTCACATAGCCAGAACATAAACCTGTGTTTACAAAGCAGGAGCCCTGGTTGAGCCATGGAGTAAGCATGGGGCTATTACTGCAAGGTCGGAAGAAAGCTGTGGCAGTCTGCAGCTGTAAACGTTCAGCCTCGGAAACCAAATGTGGTAGTTCTGCTCTGCCCAACGGAGTGGCAATGAGTGGGAATTGACTCAATAACTCAGTGGGTTTAGATTTGGGGTCTTTCCAAAGCAGTGAGCCTCCTAGTGATTCACGTGAGCATTAAGGGCCCATCTTGAAAAGCAGGAAAGTGAATCCACATTGTAGAAAACCACTACAAGATGCGATTTCCACTAAAAGCTAGTGTTTGGCTTCAGTCAGAAGCAGAAGGTATGGGTTGCCATTGACGCTCATGGGTTCACCCACTGTGAGTATTATCTTGGATACCAGTTGAGTCTCAACCCTTTTGATGACAGGGTTGAAGAGGAACTATTTATTTATTTTTTAAGTTTTTATTGTAAATTGAGTGATAGTTTACATGGGAGAACATCAGTTTTGCACTCATCCTATCATATTTCTTTTCAGTATAATGATTACAATCCCCTCCGTGCCTCACCGTTCAACATTATTTACTTCTATTCCCTCTGTTTGCTTTTTTGGTGGGGGAGGGTGTACACAAAAACACTCAGGAATATATAATAATTTAAACAACCAAAGGACAAATGCTGTAAGCCTGCCTCCTGGCTGCCAGCATGAAGTCTTTCTCTTTCCATGAATCTAGAGTCCTCGGCTGCTCTATCTCTCCATGTCCTCGTCTCTGCCTCCATCTCTGGTGTCTCTGCTTTTCTGGATAGAGTCCCACATTCTGCTGGTGCTCATCTCCCTTGATGGGCCTAGGGTCCTCTGTTCCTAACTGTAAAATTAACTACTCATCCTTTTATGTTACAAAACTTCTACCTTTACATTTGTGACCATTGCAATTAGTCATAGCAACAGTTACTCACTATTGAATCATAAGAATCTTATTCCCCATCTCCATTCACCAGATCCATCTAGACAAGATGAAAACTATTCAGTGGGGATTCTACCTTCCCCTACACACTCTGAAACTAGACTCCCTCTTGAAAACTTGTAAGCCAGTGTCTTCATGCCTTTATAGCCCCTCCCCCCCCATTTTAGGGAGCTAATGTCTAAATTGCCCATCTCTATCAATCCTGTGTACAGAGGGAACAGGATTGATCCTTGATGTGAAGACTCCTTTCCTCTCAGTTGGTATTTTGAGCTACTACATCCATTAGTATAGGTCAAGGTCATCAAATTAGAGCAATTGACACTTGTTTCCTTTATCAAAAAAATTTTTCTCTTGCACTAGTCAAGTTCTGATCAGCCAGCTATCGAAGCTAGGTTAAATGGGTACTATCTGCAAGTTTGGGCACTCTTGTGCATCTCCCCTGACTTCATATCAGCTGGATGCTTCATTGTCGGCTCTAGCCCTCTGTGGCTGTGTCCTTGTCCATGGGCTCAGGAGTCCCCAGGTCTCACCACACTTCAGACCAACCAGCCTTTCCTCCTCTCTCGCTCATCTCCAGGTCTATGGGGGTCTATGGAACGTGGTCAGACTTAGCCCATATCTTCATTGCTGCCTTTCCTCTTACTTCCACTCACCAGTAGACCAACTTGGTCACCAGCAAGCTTACATGCCTGCTCGTGTGTTCCTTTTGAGTTTTAGTCTCGGAGGGGGGTACCTGAAGGGACTTGATTGCTTGCCTTGATGGCTCTCTTCCTAACAACTTGCTTGTTCTTATAGTAGCCAATCTGACCGCCATTTTTGTTTTGGATTTTTTTCCTGCTGATCTTTCCTTCAAGAAGTATCTTCTGTTCCTCTAGCTGCTCCAGGCTGGTCTGCTTGTCCTTTCAAGTGGGAATGTCCCACCTCAGAAGGTTCTAGATGGGGCTCAGGACCTAAGGTCCTAAACACTACCAAGGCTCCGCAAGAACCCTATTTCACTGGGCAAGTTCTAGAACCCCTTTTAGGTATCCCAATGTTATACGCTGCGGGCAGGCTCACAGGCTTCCTGTAATCATGTTTCCTGATGTTCCTTTTTATACCACTCAAGTGTCTATTTTACAATAGTAGGCAAGGGAAACCAAGATTCATTAGACAGTCAAGCACCTTAATATTATTTCCCCTCTTTTACCCATCCAGACTATGGACTTAGGCAAATTCTTTTTTTTTTTTTGCAAAATCACAGAACGTTTTATTAAACATAAATACCAGAACGTGAAGTGATTGTTTCTTGACATATTCTCTATCTAGAACATACCATACAATTGTATGGAGGTGAACTCCTATGGGCCTCAAATAGCTTGTTGAATTAGGATTCCCACTGACTCTCCAAATCAGTCACTGGGATCCTTATTGACAAGGTGTGTGGTACTGGCTCTGGCAACTTCAAGAAAAGAATTATTTATCCATGTTTTCTTTTTTTTCTTTCCCTCAGAAAAGATAAAACTTCTACCAAAAGTGCAACTGTGCTTCAAGACTTGCTCTCCAGAAAGCCAGCAGCTTTATGGGTAATTGGAATAGTTATTTAATGCTGCATCACAAGCTAGGCAAAACTCAGCAGGTTCTGAAAATACACAGTTTCCATGGGAGAGGAATCTGGGAATGTCTGGGCTGGATGGGGGAGAAGAAAAGATGGCGGCCAAGGCTGCAGTCACCTCAGGGTTTGACCAGGGCTGTGGATCCGCTCTCAAATGGCTTGTCACTCACTCACATGGCTGTTGATGAAAGGCCTTAGTTCAGTACGATATGGTCCTCTCCGTAGATCTATCTGACTGCTCGCAAGACCTGAAGACAGTCAGCTTCCCCCAGAGTGAGTGATCCGAGAGAGCACAGCAAGAAGGAAGCCGCTACCAACAGTCAGATACTCGCTCTTCTCAGGCACATGTGCGACAGTGTTCGTAAACAAGCCTCTGTAAGGTCCAAAGCACTAAAAGCATACTGAATATGTTCTCTGACCACATGAAGAAAATAAGAAATCAATAACTGAAAGAAATTTGGGAAACTCACAAATATGTAACGTTTCAAATGCCACACTCCTACATAACCAACAGGTCAAAGAAGAAATGACAAGGGAAATTAGACAACACTTTGATGTGAATGAAAATGAAGGTATAATATACCAAAACATATGGGATGTAGCTAAAACAGTTCTTTCAGGAAAATGTATAGCTGTAAACATCTATATTAAAAGAGAAGATCTCAAGTCAACAACAATGTGTATTTTTTGTTGTTGTTAAGTGCTGTTGAGTCCGTTACAACTGGTAGTGACCTTGTATAGGATTTCCGAGGCTTTAAATCTTCTCAGGAGCAGAAAGCCTCGTTTTTCCCTCATGGAGTGGCTGGTGGGCTTGAACTGCGGACCTTGTGGTTTGTAGTCCAGTGCTGTGCAGGTATTAAACAATGACCTAGTCCATGGTTATATCTAGGGGAGAGCACATCAGGAGTCCTTGACTGCCTGTCTTGCCTATTCATGCCATGTTTGAATTTTCATAAAGCACATGTGTTTCTCTGTGACCAGGAAAATCGCAAGTGTGAAAGTGGAGAGTGAGTCACCGTGATGCAGAACCTCCTGCCCCGCCAGAGGAGAGGCCCTGTGCTGATCCCAGACATCAGGGATGTCTCATGTCCACATGGGAACCAGCATCTTCCCGCCAGTTAGATTGTGCTTGACAAACGCTTCTCTCCACATTCCCAAGGGCATCGAGAGCCTTTCCCCTCACTCCAGAGGTCACTCCGCAGGAACACTTCCTTGGTGTTCTCGGGCCCCAAAGAACCGTGCTTGGCGTTGGCAGCCTGCAGAGACCTGACTGGCAAGGTTTGAGTGCCGCCCCAGGGCCACGCCTTGACCTCATAAAATGAGATGTCACTGTGGGCACTTGTGCCAGAGTCCCTGCCTGTCACTTGGACCTGTCCTCTGGGGACAAGTATCTTGAGGACAGTGGCAGACAGGCCTCCGTCGCCTTTGGCTGCCCTCTGCCAGGTGCAGCCACGGTTCCTCTCACCTCACAGCGACCCAAACCAGAGGCACCTCACGTCCTCTTTCCCTGACTGTCCCAACTACACAACCCACTGTGCATACCTCCTGGAGGTGGGAGCCCAGCCCAGGGTCTGCAGGCCTCCATGCAGGGCAGACAGCTGCCCACAGTCACCCAAAGGCTGAGGAGAGGAGAGGAAGGTCTGAAAGCTACTAGGAATGCGCCCCATTCCCCCTTAGGTAGCTATGCAGAGGGGCTGGTGAGTCCCTGCTCTCAAGGCCAAGTCCTCCTGCGTGAGTTTTCAAGTTCATCACGACATTCCTTGCCCAGCCTGTGACTGGGAACATGAAGCTGCGAGGCCCCACTCCCAGGAGCCCTGGGTTGTGTCCAGCTGTGGGCTCTACCTCTCGTGTCCCGTCCTCTGTCACTGCTTACACCCTCCCCACTCCTAATAAACCTTATTTTGTTAAATCTCTCAATTGCTGCTGCTGCCTGTGTCCCTAACCCAGGTCTCACTGTAAGTGATACCCCAGGCTTCATTCTGAGGGAGAGCCCAAGCAGAGCTACCAGGAAGGTGGACCCCAAAGAAACCATTATCCCCACTAGAAAGGTGAGGGGAGAAAGCTAAAAGTGGCTGCGCAGTGGGTGTAACCCAGACTTTTTGACTGATGTGGTAACCTGCTTGAACCCCACTTTGCTGGCAGAATTAAAGGCTCAAATATGTAATACCTAGCGCTCATGGGGACAAGGGCTGAATCTGCTTTTCCCTTTGCTACGTATGTAGTCAGTTGGCCTGACCCATCTCGTGAGCAAGGCCCCCCAATTTCTTACTGTGTCCTGCACAAAAGGGGACCCCACTAAATCTGGACGCCTGCCCTCAGAGGAGAGAGGACAGGCTAGAAGGACCTGGGTTTGTTTTAGTCTCTCCGCATCCTGCCTGGGCTCCTTTCTCTCTACTGCCCCCTTGTGGCCTTTTCGCACCTGCGACTCCCCTGGCTTTGGAGATGACCAGGCTGGAGTGGAAGTGTTGAAGAGCAGAGACGTCAGCTTGAGGACTAAGGTGCGCCTGACCCAAGCCATAATATTTTCAATAACCTCATATGCATGCGAAAGCTGGACAGTGAATAAGGAAGACCGTAGGAGAATTGATGCTTTTGAGTTATGATGGAGAATATTGAAAGTGCTGTGGGCTGCCAAAAGAACCAATAGATCCGTTTTGGAAGAAATTCAGGCAGAGTGCTCCTTAGAGGCCAAGATGGCTAAACTTTGTCTCTCATACATCGGACATATTGTCAGGAGGGATCAGTCGCTGGAGAAGGATATCATGTTTGATAAGATGGAGGGTCAGAGAAAAAGAAGAAGACCCCCAATGAGGTGGATTGGCCAAGGGGCAGCATCAGTGGACTCAAGCATGGCAACAGTAGTGAGGTTGGCCCAGGGCTTGGGCAGTGTTTCGTTCTGCTGTGCATAAGGTCGCTATGGGTCGGTACGGACTCGATGGCACCTAACAACAACAACAAGGCTGGAGTGGAGGGGGGAGGAGAGGGGGAATGTCTCAGAACTGGGGAAGGGGTCCCAGGAGGAGACGGCCTTGGTGTTCCAGAGATGAGCCCTAGCTCCTTTCTACCTTCACTCTCCTCTGAAATGAGTAGTTAGTTGCTTGATGTCTGTCCAGGGCAGGGTCAAGGGCTGGAGGTGGGACCCCAGGGTGTGAATGAAGGGGGAGCTAGAAACCCTATACTCAGAGGTCCCTCTGCAAAGTAAGGGACCCCCAAAGCAGGGGTAGGGTGCCAGCACCTATCAATGCCCAGCGATTGGACTAGACAACTCTGCGTTTGAGTACCAATTTAGATGCTAACAGTTGGGTGATTTCAGACTACATAATGGGACATCTCTCAGCCCAAGCTGCCCAGGCGCAAGCTGGAAAATGATCCTGGACACCCAAGGTGTCTGGAGGGGTGAATATACAGATGCTTATGAATCCTGAACATGGGACATTGGAGAAGTGGTGGTAGGCACAGAGTGGAGGCCTTCCTGAGTTCTGCAGAAGGCTCCATGAGTGGCTTGGTTCTAGAGCTTGTGACTAGGATACCCACAGATCTTGGTGCTCTGAGTGGGGAAGGGGGGGCGCTCCTGGTTGGTCCTTCTCTTCCCTGCCCCCTTTCCAGGCCAGGGCAATGAGGCTGGGCAGTCCCTATGGGTAGTGTAGAGTCATGGACCAGCTCAACCAAGAAGACCGGGCCCACCAATCCGCCTGGCTGATCTCCTTCCGCACATTGGGTCACGGGTTACTCCCCTCGTTAGAGGGGCGTCAGGCAGGAGACTTGAGCTCAGGGGGCCGGGAAGCTAGGCGAGTTCGGGCCAGTCTGGGAGCTGAGAGAGGGTTCCCAGAGGAGGGGATGCGGGCACCGCCCTGAGTCCCAGCCCTGAGTCCCAGGGGGTCCACCTCCAAACACCCCCACCCCTTGTGACCTAACCCCGACCTCAGGAACCTCTGTGTGAAGCCTTAACTGCAAGGTGCCCTCCGGCAGACTTACACACTACGCCCCCATCTTGTTTCCCCATCTGCTGGGGGGGAGGGCTGAGGGAGGGGCAGAGACTAGGAAAGATGTATATACTGGCATGACAGCTGGGCAGTGCCCAGATGCGGGCCAGAAGGCTGGACTGCAGGGCAGCGGGTCCGGGTGGCTCTGGGCCATGTACCCCCTCCTCAGCCTCCTTGTCCCACGCACCTGCGCTGGCCTCCCCCCAAGCCCTGGGGGTGGTGGGTGGGCGGAGCTGGGAGATCAGAGGCCTTGGAGGAGCCGGCTGGGGGGAGGGGGCGGGGAATTCCCCCCCACGCCTGCCTGGGCCTGCCCCTCCCCCTCCTCGCCAGGTGGGGGGCGCCGCTCGGGGAATTCCACGGTACAGCGAGGGTCCCAGGGCGGGGGATTGAGGGAGGGGCCGGGCTGGGACGGGACGCAGCTGCCTCCTTAGGCAGACACCAGCTGCCCCTGCCTGTCCCGGGCCTGAGCGCCCACCAGCCTGCCTGTCTCAGGGGGCGGGAGCAGCGAGTCCACTGAGTCAAGACTCAGGCACCCGGGAGCTGGAAGGGACGGCGTGAGCCTGGTCTGACCCTGAATGGGGACTATGCGGGAACGTGCTGTGCACTTAATTAGGGGCTGGAGACCACTGACCCCTGGATCCTTGGGCTGCTGCGGACGGCATTAGGAGGTGTGGGGCACAGTTAGGATTCTGCTGTCTGGCATCGTGGTTATCCTCCTTCACAGACCCACCAGAACCCACAGGGATCCACCTCAGAAGGGGAGGGGGCGAGAAGGCGGCGCCAGGACGCCTGGGTTCCCAGGAGGGGGGGGGGGGGGCGGGCTGGCGAGGCGTCTGGACCTGCTGCTCCGTGCCAGTACCGGGCGGGGCTTCCTGGGCCTCCCTCAGGGGGAGGGAGGAACCTGGGGGAGGGACCCGTGAGGGACGCGGGGGGCGGGCGCCAGCAAGTTGGAAACCGGGGTGAGGGGACCCACAGCACCAGGCGCAGCGGGAGGGGCTGGTGTGGAAGCCATTGCAGGACCCCAAGAACGGCGAGACGAGAGACTGGACTCTGGGGTCAGGGACGCGGGGAAGACCCCTGCGAGGGGACGAGTCAGAGAGTCACCTCCAAAGACAGAAACTCGTCCTCCCCCGGACGGGGAACGTCCCCCAGGGTGGGACGAGGACAGACAGAGGACAACGCCCCTCAGGGTGCTCAGGAGACTCCCGAGCGCCCCCGCAGAGGGGCCCGGGTCGTGTCCTGGGTTGGGACGATGGGAACACGGGTCCTGCAGGGCGTCCTGGCCCTCCTTGTCCTCCCATTACCACCACTGCCACTGCGGGGAGCTTCAGCGGTGAGCCTTCACAGCCCAGGTGAGTGGGGGCGGTCGGGTCCCTGATGTGACTCCCAGGCTCCTGCCCGCCCCCGACGCTAGCCACCAGTGGACAGCCTGGGGACCCCGAGTGGAGTGGGCTGGGCGTGGGGCCGGCTGGGCAGCAATGGGTGTTGGGAAACGGTCTAGTCTGGATCCCCCCAACCCTGCCGTCACCTGACAGGCCTGTCCGAGTGTTTCCAGGTGAACGGCGCCGACTATCGTGGTCACCAGAACCGAACGGGCCCGAGAGGGGCCGGTCGTCCATGTCTCTTCTGGGATCAGACGCAGCAGCACAGCTACAGCAGCTACAGCGACCCCCAGGGCCGCTGGGGGCTGGGCGCGCACAACTTCTGCCGGTCCGGGTCCGGGGCGGGGCGGGGCCTGACACCCCTGGGGCGGGCGGGCATTAGGCGCCCACCTGCAGAGCGGGGAGGAGGGACCAGGCCGGCGGGCGGGCTCGAAGGTGCCGGTTCTCTGAGGCTGGGACGGGGTGGCGCGTTTCTTCCAGCGCCACACCTGCGCTCTGGAAGGGCCTGGGCAGGACGGTCCTTCTCTGATGGGCCACAAAGTACTTAGGCTACACCACTCTGCCCTCAGACGGAAACTCCGCATCCCCATAAATGATAGCTGTCCTAACAACAGCTGAAAACTAAAAACAGCCCTCAGAGCCCCCCTTAGGAACTGACTTCTGAAGACCCCCTTAGAAGTCCACGTCCAGAAACACGTGGGAAACGAGGACTGCTGCGAGGCGAAGATGAGCCTGAAGCTAACCGGGCGCGAACGGGCTGTGGGGGTGGCTGGGGCTGGAGCTCTTGAGTGGTGGGATCCCGACCACTTGCCCCTTCCTCCAACTTCAGGAACCCAGATGGGGACGTGCAGCCTTGGTGCTACGTGGCTGAGACGGAAGAGGGTATCTATTGGCGTTACTGCGACATCCCCACGTGTCACAGTGAGTGGACCCGTCGGGGGCAGGAGCAAAGATGTTGGGGGTTTTGGGGCTGGCGGAGGGACCTGACAAGGCGCCCCTCCTCAGTGCCCGGATACCTGGGCTGTTTCGTGGACTCCGGGGCGCCCCCCGCGCTCAGCGGCCCCAGCGGCACCTCTACAAAGCTCACGGTCCAGGTGTGCCTTCGCTTCTGCCGCATGAAAGGCTACCAGGTACTGGCTCCCCAGGCCATAGACTCCACCCAACTCTGACGCCAAACTTGGACATTGATTTCTGGATCTCCTACCTAATTTTCCCTCTCCCACCCCGACTCTACCCCGAACCCTTGCCTCTGCGGTCACCCATTCTGTGTCCCCAGCTGGCGGGGGTGGAGGCCGGCTACGCCTGCTTCTGTGGTTCAGAAAGCGACCTGGCGCGAGGGCGTCCAGCCCCAGCCACCGACTGCGACCAGATTTGCTTCGGCCACCCTGGCCAGCTGTGTGGTGGCGACGGGCGCTTGGGTATCTACGAAGGTGAGGAGTGGGTGGAGACTTAGGGGGTAGGTGATGGGGGGCTTTGCGTGAGGTCCAGATGTAGGAGATAGAATTTGGAAAAGGAAGATGTGGGGCTGAGGGCAGGGCTGAACCAGGATAATGAGGGCGGGGTTTGAGGAGTGGCTGGCAGGCCTTGCTTACGGCGAGGCCTGATGAAACTGGGAAAAACCTAGGGGCAGGGCCCAAAGAGAGGTCTGGGGGAGGAACCTACTGAAGAGGTTGGGAGGGGCCTGCTCTGAGGTTAGCTGATGGGTGTGAGGCCAGGCGGGAGGAGACAACTGAACCTGGGGCTGTGGAATGTTTGGGCGGGGCCTACGTTTGGGGGCGGAGTCTATTGGGATGAGGGGTGTGGCCTGAGTTTGAGAGTGGTGTTTGAGGAGGGGCCTGTGCTGAACCAGAGGGTAAAAGGGTGGAGCTTGAGGACTGATTGGACATGGAGTTGAGAATGGTGTTAAAGACAGCGTTAGGGGCCAGGTACAGCGGTGGGGCGCGGTGAGGCGTCTCTGACCGCCTGCCCCCGGGCTCCGCAGTGTCGGTGGGTTCCTGCCAGGGGAACTGGACGGCGCCTCAGGGCGTCATCTACTCCCCGGACTTCCCGGATGAGTACGGGCCGGATCGGAACTGCAGCTGGGCGCTTGGCCCGCCAGGCACCGCGCTGGAGCTTATCTTCCGCCTCTTTGAGCTGGCCGACCAGCGTGACCGCTTAGAGCTGCGCGATGCCGCCTCGGGCCGCCTACTGCATGCCTTCGACGGTGCCCGCCCGCCGCCGCCGGGACCCCTGCGCTTGCGGCCCACCGCGCTGCTGCTCACTTTCCGCAGCGACGCGCGCGGTCATGCGCAGGGCTTCGCGCTCACCTACCGTGGTGAGAGGCTCGCCCCGCCGCCCGGCCCCCCCCCCCCCCCCGCCCGCCCGCCCCCCCCCCGCCCCCCGCCACACGGCCCGGCCTCACCCATTCCCTTCTCCGCAGGCCTGCGGGACGCTCCTGAGGAGCAGGCGCCCCCCGGGGCCCCGGTGCAGACCCCCGCGGCGTCCTTTGATAGGGCCAATGCGAGCTGCAGCCCCAGGCCCGGAGTTCCCAAGGCGGCGATGGGCGGTGAGGCGGAACGAGAGAGGCGAGAGGGAGGGAGTTTGGGGTGCGGTCCTTCCCACGTCCTCATGCGTCCATGTCCCTGCAGCCCGGGTCTTCTCTTCGGTGACCGCCTTGTCGGCCCTACTACTTCTGCTCTCGCTGCTGCGTCTGCTGTGCCGAAGGTGCAGGCGCTGGGTCCCAACCTGAGGGCGCAAGCGGGGCACTGGTGGGGAGCCTGGGCCGCGAGAGTTCCGGGGTAGGCGTGGGATGGCAAGAAGGTGGGAAGCCGGGGTGGGCTCCGGGTCCAGCTGACGTCTGCTCCCTCCCTAGGAACTGTCTGCTGGCTCCGGGGAAGGGGCCCCTAGCATTGGGGCCTTCCCGGGGATCAGGGAGAAATTGGACCGTCTGGTACCGTCGACCGCAAGGGGTGGCCCTGCCTTGTCCTCCTGCGGATCCCCAGGCTGAGGGTCCAGCCGCGGGCTACCGGCCTCTTAGTGGATCCAGCCAGAGCTCGCTTCGCTCACTCATCTCGGCTCTCTGACTAGGGCCCTGGGAGGTCCATCTAAGCCGGACGGGTAACACCTAAAATGCTGTACCACATGCTACCTCCGCCTTCCGCCCCTTTATGGGCAGCTCGGCCTCTGGTCATCTCCGGGAGGCCAGAGTCGGAAAGGAAGATTCTGGTGCTACATCTGGACCTGACCTGACCCTGGGGTCCAGATGTTTAAGGACAAAAGAAGCAAACCCTTCCATGAGCTCCTTGTGGGGAAGGTTTCTCTAGTTTCAGGGGTCTGTGGGACCACCTGGACTACTGCCTTCAGGGAGAGGCCAGAGATCAACACTAGTGGTCAAATGAACAGCTACAGACTTTGAATAAAGGACCTTATTTTTATTCAGGTTTGGGCAAGTTGTTACGCGGTGGGAAGCAACTAGGTAAATACGGAGTGCGGGACGCGAGCCTCCATCCATAATAGAGCTGAAAGTTGGGTGTGTCTATTCAAATGAAGAGGGCTTGTTCCGCTCTCTGCGTTTTGTGATGTGGTGTGCAAGGCCCGGGACGGCTGCGAAGCGGTGGGATGGTGAAGTCACCTGCTGTGGGCATGGTCATTGCAGAAGGGTGCCTTTCTGGACCTGGTTCCGGTGAACGGGGCGGGGGAGGGGGGAGCTGGCCTTTAGGCTGACCTTTCACCTCGCACCTCCTGCCTCTCCCTTCTCCACCTTTCCCGCTTGCCCTGGGCGGGGTCGAGGGTGCGCCTCGTGGGTGAAAGGAAGAGCGAGTTGGGCCGAGGGCAAGCTCGGAAATGCCTGATCTGAAGGGCGCCAGGCACTGCAAAGGCCTGGGCATCTTGCTGCGCTCCGAGAGTTGGGCCACTGGAGAGATCGCCCTGTGTGGGAACTTTGTCCAGTACCATTCGAACCGCCCCGGGACTGCAGCACCTTGGACAGAGCCTGGGCTGCGGGTGGGCTGGGTGTTGGGGCTGCGATGGTCAGAGTTGGCGCCCAGCGGGCGGGGACCCAGGGTTTGCGGGGACAGCCTGGGCGCACACTGCTGAGGGATGTGTGGCGCCGGGGCTGCCACCGGGAACTAGAACTTCGGGTCACAAGCCGAGCGTCCCTGATTCCAAAGAGGCCCGGATTGCATAAATTATGCCAAGAGGCCAGGACCTGGGCGGGCTCGCCCCACTAGCTGCCCCAATTGGACGCGGCCGCGTTTACGTCAAGAGCCTAGCGCGCGAAACGCCCGCAGCTGGCGGGGGCGAAAGCCGGGGCGGAGCCTGGTGTCCCCTCCCGCGTCCGGCCGCACCCGTCCGCGGGGCTGCGGCGAGACGACCGGCTGGCTGCTGCCGCGCGCTGTCCCTGCTTGGAGGCTCGGGCCCGCACTGCGCTCCATCGCTGGTGCGTCCTCCACCCTTCCCGGAGGCGCGGGGACGCCGGGCTCGCGCGTGCGCAGCGTTGAGGGGCGCAGACCAGGACCACCGGGCGGCGCGTGCGCGGACTGGGCCCGTGCGGCCGGCTGGGCCAGGGTATGAATGTCCCGGCGCCTCCTCGGCGCCGCTGAGCGTGAGGTCGGCGAGTGGTGCCCGCAGGCCATGGCTTTCCTGGCCGGGCCTCGCCTGCTGGACTGGGCCAGCTCGCCGCCGCACCTGCAGTTCAACAAGTTCGTGCTGACTGGGTACCGACCGGCCAGCAGCGGTTCGGGCTGCTTGCGCAGCCTCTTCTATCTGCACAACGAGCTGGGCAACATCTACACTCACGGTGAGCCCGCGCCGGCCGGCCCTGGTACGGCCAGGAGCCGCGGTGACAAAGCTGCCATTGTCCGGGTCAGCGCTGCCCGCGCTTCCACTCTCCCGGCGGGGCCCCGGGGCAGGCGAGGGGAACATAGTGGAGACAGCGCCCGCCTAATCCCTCTGAGCCCCGAGGAAGGAACCTGACGTCCAGCTCTCAGTAATCTAGGCGCCCTGGGCACCCTCCTCTACTGACACCCATCCAGGTGATGGGTGTTGACTGGGCGAGGAGAGGCCCAGGAGAAGCCCAGCCCCTCCCCGCGTGGCCACCCCCAACCCAGCAGCCCGGAGGCTCCGCCTGGTGGCGGCCCTTCCCTTTTCCCCTGCAGGCACCCGGCCCCTCCTCCGCGGCCACCCCGCTTTGCTGACACAGCCCTGCCCGTCCTTGAGCTGCCCCAGCCGGCAGAGGGGCCCGGCACGGCCCAGTATGGGGAACTGGCCAGACTGGGAAACCGGCCCTACCAGACCCCAAGTAGAGTATGCAGCCAGTAGCCCCAAGGCTATAGGGCGCCGTTTGACTCCGTGGAGGGCAGTCCCAAAGTATCCTGTCAGAAGGGACCTGGGCTGGGGAGCTCAGTGTGGGATTCCATTTCAGAGAGCAGAAGGAACCAGCTCCTGGAGGGGGTGTCTGAGGAAATAGGACAGGCTTGCTTCTCCTGGCTGGCCCTGCCCTGCCCTTTTCTGGAAGACAAAAAGGCCCAAATCCTGTTTCTATGCACGTTTACATAGAGTACAGGTCATAGGGGTCAGGAGGGGCAAGTAGGCACGGGTCTGCTGTTACTGCCCACATCCTATTCAGCTTAAGGGCAATGACTGCTTACTGCTTCTGATGACCTGCCAGGTTAGGGTCCCTTGCTTGGGTGTGTGTGGGGGGGGGGGCGAGCAGCATATGACAGAGGGGTGAGCGCCTGCTTACTGCTTCTGATGACCTGTCAGGTTAGGGTCCCTTATTTGGGGGGGGGGGCTTGGGGACAGACTGCTTGAAGTGGTCCCACCCCATCAATTACTGGGTTCGCCTCTCCAAGCCTGTTTCATAGTTCAGTGGCCTACTTCCCAGGACTGAGCCTGTCCTGTGGTCATCTGACAGTGTTATTGTATTGTTTTTAGACCGAGGTCTCCGTGGGACAAGGCTGCCCCTTGTCCAGGGCTTGTCCCCAGAGCAGGCTTGGTACTCGGCATTGTCAAACAGCTCACTGTGTCTCTTCCCCAGGACTGGCCCTGTTGGGGTTCCTGGTTCTGCTGCCTATGACAGTGCCCTGGGGCCAGCTGGGTAAGGACGGTTGGCTTGGGGGTACACACTGTGTGGCCTGCCTGGCGCCCCCCGCAGGCTCTGTGCTCTATCATCTCTTCATGTGCCACCAAGGGGGCAGCCCAGTATACGCCCGGCTCCTCGCCCTGGATATGTGTGGGGTCTGCCTCGTCAACACACTTGGTGAGCCACCACAGGGTCTGGAGGGGGAAGTGGTGGGTGGAGGAGGGGAAGGCATACCCTACAACCTGTGCCCCTCTCCCCCTCTCCTCTGCAGGGGCCCTGCCCATCATCCACTGTACCCTGGCCTGCAGGCCCTGGCTGCGCCCAGCCGCCCTGCTGGGCTACACCATGCTGTCAGGGGTAGCCGGTTGGAGGGCCCTCACTGCCCCTTCCACCAGCGCCCGTCTCCGCGCCTTCGGTTGGCAGGCTGGTGCCCGCCTCCTAGTATTTGGGGCCCGGGGAGTGGGGCTGGGCTCAGGGGCCCCAGGCTCCCTGCCCTGCTATCTGCGCATGGACGCCCTGGCTCTGCTCGGAGGGCTGGTGAATGTGGCCCGCCTGCCTGAGCGCTGGGGGCCCGGCCGCTTTGACTATTGGGGCAACTCCCATCAGATCATGCACCTGCTCAGCGTGGGCTCCATCTTGCAGCTGCACGCAGGTGTTATACCTGACCTGCTCTGGGCCGCCCGTCACGCCTGCCCACCGGACTGAGTCAGCTGGCCTGAACACCTTGGGCCAATGCCACCATGATTTCCTCCTGCTGGTCTGCAAGGGGCTGGCTCCCTGGATACTCCCTGCAGGAGCTCTCGTGCACCCCTTCATTCTTCATGGATCAGCCTGCTCTTCCACCAGCTCTGCCCCTGCTGTCTTCCAGGGCACTGCTTGGAAAAGAACCATGCGCGCATGCCCTCTGGGCCTGAGTCTACTCTCTGGGCCCTGTGAGGGTTGGGCCAGAAGAACTAGGAGGCATGTCTTGCTGTGACAGTTGGAGTTACAACTTGCTGCCCCTCTCATTTTGTCCCTCCTCAGCACCCCTACACAGACCTCTCTTGGGCCCCCTAGCCCAGCCTCATCCCTCTCCCTGCATGCCTGCCCTCCCAGCAGTCTGCAGAGTCGGGATCTGTAGGCAGCAGGACTGGCCTCTTCATTCAAGGACTAAGCCGGCACTGGCCCCTCTTGTACTGAGATGCTGCAGCTTCCGGGCATAGAGACACAGAGACGTGCATGACCCTGGGCGTATACCCAGGAGGCTGAGGGCCTGCCTGCCTGCCCATTTGCCCACCGTGGGGATGTGCCTGCTCAGGAAACCTGCTTTGCTCCACACAGACACTTGGCTCCCAATTCTAGGATGCTGGCCCAGGGCCCCTAGGCTCCACACACGGCAGGGCTCCTCATCAGGGCCTTAAAACCCCGGGCAACATCAATAAAAGGAGCAGGAAGCAATATGTTGCCACCTGAGCGCTCTGGGGTGTGCCCAAGACTCAAATACCTTTATTAGGCACACCAGGCAGCTTTGGGGAGGGGCAAGGTAAAAGGTTAAAACCACTGAGGTGGGGCCCCAGGGCTCAGGTAGGGTCCAGGGAGTCCTCAAATAGGCTGAGGAGGTTCCGGGGCTCAAAGGTGGGGAAGGGGCTCTGAGGAGCTGCTGAGTCGGTGTCACTTAGGTCCAGGGGGTCCCTGAGGGGAAGAGAAAAGATAGAAATGAGAGCCATCCCCACATGCTCCCATGCACCCCAACATAGGGATCCCATGCACCCCTATAGCTCCCTGGGCTGACTCACCCAAGTGTGTACCTGCTCTGCCAGGGGGCAGGGGAGCCACTGTGGGGGGTGGACGTGCTCCCTGAGGTCCTGGCCAGCATGGCCTGTGGCGTCATCAAGGGCCTGTGCAAGACAAGAGACCAGCAGGGTGCTGAAAGGGGGTGGGGGTTTGGGCAGTGCCATCAGCTGTCCTGGCTTCTGACCCAGGCTCCCGCGTGACCCAGCCTCCGGAGGCTCTTGGTGCACGGGGAGAAACAGCTTTACAACTTTAGTGCCCTTGAGCCAGCCCAGGCTCCATGGCCACCTTGCTCCCTTCACAGGGGGGCTTCCCTTTGCAAGGGGGCTTCTGCTGGGCTGGCTTTCAAGTGAACTCTGCTCAGTGTAGTGGAGCTGCCATCTCACATTGCTCTACAGAGTCCCCGGGAGCAGAGGGGGAATGACATTCCTCCTGAGAACAATCTCATGGTTGTTCATAGCTGTTTTTCAATTCCAGTCTTGCTTCACCACCAAGAACCCCAGGATGGCAGAAACTCCTCTGGGGACTCTTCCCCCACCCAGTTCCTGGCCACTGGCTAGTGGAGTGGGGGCTGCACGGCCTCATTCCTGGCAGTGAGGGTCCTAGCCCTGCCCCCGGGTATGCAGTGTCCTCTGCACAGCACTGTAAGAGGAGTCTATGCTGAGCTGCCCAGCCCCACCTCACCCACCCGAAGCTGTCATCCTCCCAGTGGCTGCAGAAGCTGCTGTCCAAGAGGAAGCTGCCCGGTGGTGAGCCAGGTGGTGTGGCTGGAGGGCCAGGGGGCTGCAACCAGCTGGCAGGGTGGGCCAGCCTGTGGCAGAGCCAGCATAGCAGAGCAAGCAGGGCCTGCAATGAGAGGGCATACGAGGCTAGAAGGTGCCTGGGACAGTGCAGGGGGCGGCCTGTCTGTCCCTGTGCCCACTGGTTTACCTGCCACAGTGCCAACCCTCGGCTCAGGGCTTCGGCCGCCATGTACCACAGAACGCTCCAGGGCCTGGGTTCCCGGAGCATGGGCAGGCTCAGCAGGGACTCCGCTGTGGTCCGCAGCGTGGGGTCTGGCTCTAGCATGATGGTAAGGGCGTGGCGCAGCTCAGAAGACAAGCCTGGGTGCAGGGCACAAGCAGCAGCATGTCAGGGGGCCCCCAGGAGCTGCCCTCCCCACTGTGCCATACTCACTCCCCTTGGTGCCTCCACTCACCCGCAGTGAACTCGGGGGGCAGGTACCCCTGACGCAGCTGCTGCCAGCCCTCACCACCATGAGGCAGCTCCACGTTACAGGCCACTTCCAGGATGGTGAGGCCCAGACTAGTGGGGTAAAAAACAGCCAGAGACGGAGCAGAGCTGGCCTCAGGACACAGACCCCAGACCCAGAGGAAGGTGGGAAAGGGTCTCTGAAACCCATCACTGGTCAGGAATGCACATGACTGAGCATGCCCCCTGGGAAGTCTGCCAGCCAGCCCACTGGACAGGTCCTACGGCTACCGTGGTTACAGGTTGGCCTACTGTTACTAGGAGCTGCTAGGCCATTTCCCACTCCCATGACCCCGTGTGACAGAATAGGGTTTCCTAGGCTGCCATCTTTTCGGACGGAGCCCTGATGATGCGGTAAGTTTTGACTGCTAACCACAAGGTCAGAGGTTCAAACCCACCAGTTGTTCCAAAGGAGAAACAGGCGGTTTGTTCCCATACAGATTTGTAGCCTCAGAGCCTTATGGAAGCTCCACTCGGTCCTGCAGGATTGTTATTGTCTCAATTGACTCGGTAGCAGTGAGGTTTTAATCTTTACTAGATTGTTGTTGTGAAGTGGTGAGTCGGTCAGTTCCAACTCATAGCCACCCTGTATAGAGTTTCTGAGGAGCAGCGGGTGGGTTTGAACTGCTGACTTTGTGGTTCTCAGTCCAGTGCTGATCCTATTTCGATGGCCACATTTTTCTCTGGCAGAGCTACTGGGTGGGTTCAAACCGCCAACCTTCTTGGTTAGCAGCTAAGCTTTAACTGCCTGGGATACGAGGGTCCCTATGACTGTTGCCGATGATTGAATGCCATTATCCAAGGCCGTGTGGGATGTGGACCCCCATGAGTCATACTGCCTGCCGCAAGCCCAGCCATCTCACTTGCCAACTGTGGGCCGTGGCTGAGTCCCGTACCCACTGTGCCTGCCTCACTCCTGAAGAGCTGTTATCCTAGGTCATCGACAGAGAGCACTCTGGAAGGAATGACACTTAAGGGTCTCTGACTCAGGAGGGCCCTTGACCCCTCTGCGGCGGCCCCACCCACACCCTGGGCACAGGGATCTGCAGTCCGGGAGACTCCTCATCTTTGGGAGTCACCGTCTCTGCTGACCACCCCCAGGAGGGCCCCACAGCCTGCCACCACACCCCCACATCCCGGTCCTCACCTGAACACGTCTGCCGCCGTCCCATAAGAGCCCTGAAGCAGCTCAGGGGCCATGTAGCGGGGGTCCCCTTCTTGGGCCTCACCGGGTCCGACAGTGCCCAGCTCCACCAGCAGCCCAAAGTCACCCAGCTTGCAATGTCCCCGTGGCCCCAGGAAGATGTTGGCGGGCTTGATGTCCAGGTGGACCAGGCCTTGACCGTGCAAGTGGGCCAGGGCCAGCAAAGTGTCCCGTAGGTAAGCCCAGACCTGGGCCTCGGGCAGGCCGGCACCCCGGGTCTCACAGTACTGCTGTAGGCTGGGCCCGCACAGCTCCGTCTGCAGGTATAGCAGGCCACCCTCTTCCCAGGCGCGCTCCAGCCGCACGCAGCATGGGTGCTGTCCCACCTTTTCGTGGCCCCCCACCTCGGCCAGCTTGCGGGCACGGTCCTTAGGGCCCCGGAATGGTGACATAGAGCGCTTGATGGCGTAGAGCCGGCCGTCTTCCTTGGAGCGCACCTAGAGGGGAGAGCTCCACTGTAGATGGGGTGTCATCTCTGGGTGGGCAACCTACTGCTGTGGAATTGGAGTTGGCTCAGACTCCTGGTGACCCTGGGACAGAGCAGACCTGCCCCAGAGGGTTTCCAAGATGGAGCCTTTACTGAAGCAGACTGGATCTGTCTCCCACGGAGTGGTTGGTAGGTTCCAAATGCTGACCTTTCAGTTAGCAATGCTTAACCCACTGTGCCAGCATGGCCTCTCTTGCTGGCAAATGTCCTAGACGCCCCACACTGCTGCAACAGTGCAAATGACACATTTCCTTCAAGAGGGCCTTGGAAGGGGAACTCAGTGAGCCAGAGGGGCGGCAGGAGAAGCAACAGTGTGACCCTGTCGTGTCAACAAAACAGGTGTTCAACCAGACAGGTGGAGAGAGAAGGGTCTGTAGGGAAGCATCGCCACCCTCCAAGGAAAGAGGATAATCAAGGCACCTGTGCTGTGTGTAGGGAGCCCAAGTAGCACGGAGGTTACAGTGCTTGGCTGCTAACCCAAAGCTGTCCCACCCACCAGCCGCCCCACAGAAGAAAGGTGTAGCAGTCGGCTTCCATGAGGGCTGATAGCCTTGAAAACTGTCCTAAAGGGTCGCGATGAGTCAGAACTGACTTTTCAACAACAGCACAGGAGTCAAATAGTACTTGGGGCAAAGCAGCCTTTTTAAAGACAATATAAATGATTGATTGGAAAATTTTAGTTTTAAGGCGCAAAAACGGGAGGGAGGAAGGCAGGGTGTTGCCTGAGTGTCTGCCAGGTAGGGGGAGGGTGGGACATCACAGCGGGGGCTGGCGCTGGGGATCAGGAGCACAGGCCAGGAGCCCCAGCATGGTTGGCTCTGGACAAGGGCATACTGTGCACTGAGGGGCATTTGGAGGGTCTGTGTGGGAGTTATGAGACGGCAGCCAAATCAACAGTGAGGCAGGGCTGGGGAGAGAATGGGGAGCAGGCTGCCCTGGTCTCAGTCCTACTCACCTTGAACACCTCTCCATAGGAGCCTCGGCCCAGGCGGCCGACCTGCTGGAAACACTGCTGGAAAAAGGACTCAGGCCGGCTTGGGTCATAGCTTGAGCTCTGCAGGGGCTCTGAGGCCTCACCCCGAAAGGACACGCTCCGGGGCCGGGGCTGGTGCCAGCCTGGGGTCCGAGAAGGGAAGAGGCGGCTAATGGGGACGCTGCCCTTGACAGGTGGCCGGGGCGGGAGGCTCCGACTGAGCCCCTGGGGCCTCTTGAGGGAGAAGCCAGGTTCTGCATGGCGGAAGTAGGCAGGGACTGGAGCGGGAGTACCACTCAGTGGTGGCGGGGTACCCTCCGTGGGTACCGGCATGACCAGTGTGGGAGGCTCTGCAAGAGACAGAGGGTGGAGGCTGATCACAGGACAGCGTGTCCACTCAAACAGCACCTGGTTGTAGGGCGGCATCCACGCACGCAAGTACTCCTCTGTAGACGACTGAGGAAGCACGAACCCCTGCCAGGAAAACACAGAGCTCCGCATATACCCACACAGGAGCACATGGTGTGGGCTGTGCTTTGGAGGATGTACAGGCACCCCTTGGAGATATCAGCAGTTCAGTTCCAAACCACTGCAATAAAGCAAGTCACGAGAATATTTGGGTTTCTCAGTGCACATATAAGTTTATGTTGTGACATGTGTAACTAAAAAAGGGGTATAGTTTATCTTTCATTTCAGGAACAGAGGATCCTAGGACCATCAAGAAGGAAGAGCATGAGTGGAATGTGAGATCCTACCTAGAAAAATGGAGACAGCAGGGACAGTGGCATGGAGAGACAGAGCATCTGTGGGCTCGAGGCCTATGGACTGAGAAAGGCTGATGTCTTTGAGCAGGAGGCTGGCTTGCAGAATATGTCCTTAGGACACTTAAATGAATATCTATTTTTTGTTTTGTATGTGAACATGTTGTCTTTTTGCTTTGTTCATCTGTGAAATTTAAGATGTAAAAGGGAAGCCACAGGGAGGAAGTAGGAAAACTGTTGAGATAAAGCAAAGCAGATCATTGTTGAGTATAACGCTAATGATCCTGTCTGTTGATTTCACTCAGTTCACAGTAAAAAGTTTAAATAAATGAAACAAATGGAGGGGGGGGGGAGTTTCTTTTACACTAGCCTGTAGTCTATGAAGTATGCAGGATGAGAATGTTTGAAATACTGTGAGAATGACCAAACGGGACACAGTGACACCAAGTCAGCACATGCTGCTGGAAAGATGGATCTGATAGACTTGCTCAGCACAGGTTGGTTACAAACCTTCAATGTGTAAAACATGAGTTCATCACTTTTAACCGTAGTCAAATTGTATGAGATAGAAAGATGAAGTAATCCAGGTCCACGAGCCTGGGATAAAGCGTAGGATAGGCACTGGACTGCCAACCACGAGGTCAGTGGTTCAAATCCACCAGCCACTCCTCGGAAACCCATCCAGGGTCGTTCTGAGTTGGAACTGACGTGACAGTACTTAACAACATCAATTATTTCTTATTCAAAAATTAAAATAAAGCTGATTTCCAAAAGTTTCTCATTTTTATCATAGTTACGATGTTATATCATAGTTCCATCAAAAGGAGCCCTGGTGGTTCTGTAGGATAGTCACTGGACTGCTAATGACAAGTTCAGCAGTTAAAACCCACTGGCCACTCTGAAGGAAACGGTGAGGCTTTCTGCATCTGTAAAGATTTGCAGCCTCGGAAACCCTACAAAGTGTCCCTATGAGTCGGAACCGACTCAGTGGCCTGGAGTTGAACGGTTGATGTGCTGGCGCTAAAACTTCTGGCAGGAATTCCACGTGCAGAATGTCACGGCAAGGAGCTCACATGACCTTTGCCCCAGTGGTCAAACAGGTGTAACTGTGGTGGAAACTTTTTTTTTTTTTTTTAAGAAACAAACTCTGGAAGTGGTCCTCAGGGCATCGCACAAACGAAGATGCATTTATACAAGAAAATCTACTGAATGTATTTCTAAGAACAGTAAGAAACTACAGCATTTGAGCCAAGATCTGCTTCCGCCTTCCCACCCACCCCCAACTCAGCGCAGAGCAGCTCCATTCCAGGTGTCTGTAACCAAGAGGACAAGACTCGAATACAGACCTAGACAGGTGCTCTAGCACTGATTTTTGCCCCAGCGTATTGTTGAAAACAACAACAGTGCAATCAATTGGTAAATAGAGGCGCCCAACAGCTAGGTAGGAACAGGTAACAAAAGCATCAAGAAGCCTGCTAAACAAGAACCCTATCATCCCAGAGGCCTGTGCGTGGGCCCAAGATGGCACCCTCTGAGGAGCAATGCCAGGGGCTTCACTAAAATAGTCCAGCCAATAACTGAGAGAAAGAAACATACCATAACAGCTGCAGAGGGAAGGCAGGCGGGAATCAGCATCCGGAGTTGTTACAACATTCATAGGAGGGGGCTTCAAACAGTCCATGGAACAATGGAATGAAAAGATCACGGAATTCTTCCACTAACCTGATGAAGCTTCTTTGTATTATCTAAAATGCCCAGTTCTCAACAACAACTAAAGTATGAGAAGTGCAAGGATGCTGAAAAGTCTGACACATATCCAGGGGAAGCAGGCCACAGCAATTGTCCATGAGAGAGACCAGATGTCCGTCCGATTTAACAAAGATTTCAAGTAGCCATTACAAATAGGTTGGACCAGCTACAGAAGTAAAGGAAAGTATGATGATGGTGGTTTACCAACTAGAGAGGATCAAGAAAGTGACAGAAATTATATATACATATATATATGTTGTTATGTGCTGTGGAGTCGGTTCCAACTCATAGCGACCCTGGACAGGGTTTCCGAGGCTGTAAATCTTTATGGGAGCAGAAAGCCTCATCTTTCTCTGGCGGACAGCTGGTAGTTTCGAACTGCTGACCTTGTGGTTCGCAGCCCGATTCATAACCACTACGCTACCAGAGCTCATATATATATATATTGTTCTTGTGAAGTGCCGTTGAGTTGGTTCTGACCCATAGTGACTCTGTATAGGAGAGACTGGTAAGGTTAAACCACCGACTTTACAATTCAAAGTGACTTTAAGGTCCGGCACATTAACCCACAGCGCCACACCAGGACTCCATTTAATGCAGTGTGGAAAAACAAAACAAATGAAGAAAAACCTGTCAATCAAGTATCCCATATTTAGCAAAACAATCATTTAAAAATAAAGGCAAAATAAAGACATTCTCAGATAAACAGGAAAAGAGTTTCTAGCAGACGACCCACCTGACAAGAAATACTAAAGAAAGTTGTTCAGGCTAAAAGCATGTGACCCCAGATAGTAATCTGAGACCATATGAAAACAACAACAACAAAAAATACCAAAGAGCAGTAGTAAGGCAATTATAAAAAAGTACGACATCTGCCTAGTTCTTCTCTGAACTCATTCAAACAGCGATTGTCTAAAACAATATGGATAATAATATGTTGGGCATATTCAGAAATGTCATGTATTTGAAAATACCAGCCAGTGGAGATGGGTGGGGGCCAAACTGGGGTGGACTCTAACGACACCCGATGGTAACTCAAATCCACAAAACAGAGAACCAGAAATGGTAAATAATAAAACACATCCAGTAAGCATATACTAGCTCTCCCTTCTTCTCTTAGCTTCTTTAGGAAATTAAAGCTTTAAATATACAGAGGAGTCTTGGTGTGGCACTGTAGGATAAGCACTGGACTGCTAACCCCAAGGTTGGCAGTTCAAACTCACCAGGCACTTCTCAGAAACCCTATATAGGGTAGCTATGAGCCAGAACTGACTCGAAGGCACTTCACAACAACAAATATTTGGAAAAGCATTCCATGCTCCTGGACTGAAAGATGCATATAGCAAAGATGCAATGTTTCCCAAACTGATCTTCAGATTTGAAGATATTGAAAAGATGACTTCATAGAAAAACTCAAGGGACCTAGAATAGTCAAAATAATCTTGAAAACGAAGAACAAAGTTACAGGGCACACACTTGCCAACTTCAAGGCTTAATACAAAACGATGGGAATCAAGATGGCACAGGCATACAACGAGTGGAAAAGAGGAACAGAGAGTCTAGAAAAAAATCCTCACATTTATTTATGGTCAGTTAATTTACAACAAGGGTACCAAGACCATTTCAATAAACAGTGCTGGGATAGCTGGGTGTTGCTGATAAGTGCTGTAGATTCTGACCCATAGTGATCCTGTATAGGGTTTCCAAGGAGCAGCTGGTGAGCTTGAATCACTGACCTTGGAGTTCAAACGACTTTGCAGTCTGACGCATTACCCACAATGCCACACCAGAACTCCACGCAAAACTCATGAAGCAGCAAAACCTGGCCAGATCTATTTTTCCCTGAGTGTGACTATTCATAACTTTCATGGCAAAAATATTTGTGTGATTGATTTGGGGGCCCCTGTCCCAGACCCACAGGGGTTGTTATGGAATTTGTGGCAGATGCCATATGATCTTTCTAATATCTGAGACATTTTGAATTTCAAAATGCATCTAGCCCCAGGGTTCGGTGGGCCAGCAGTACCGATCTCACGAAGCACTAAAGTCCAGTGTCTGAGGATCAAATGCCAAGACACTGACATCAAGTCTATTCCAGCTCATGGTGACCCTGAGGATAGAGAGCTAACTGCTCTTTAGGAAATCTCTATAGGGCCTCAAGCCTCTTCTTGCTTCCAAAGAGTGGCTAGTGGGTTTTAACCACTGACCTTTCAGTTAGCAGCCCAGTGCTTAACCTGCTGTACCACCAAGGCTTATTACTCAGTAAATATTGTTGTGGTTAAGTTTCGACTCATATCAACCCTGTATAGGGTTTTTGAGGCAGTAAGTAACAGAAGGGCTCATCTTCCTGTACTCAGGTCAGTAGTTAATATTTTCACAAACAGGAACCATGGTGGAACAAAAAAAAAAAAGGTAGCACCAGCTGCTAACTAAAGGGTTGGTGGTTAGAATCCACCCAGCGGCAACCCGAGAAATAGATCTGTCCATCTGCTTTGGGAAAGATGACGGCCAAGAAAACCCTATTGGACAGTTCTGCCATCACATGGGTCAGTCTGAGCTGGAATGGAATTGAAGGCACAGAGCGACATGATTGCAGACAATACACTCTGAGAATAACTGAAGTACCCGCAGTAAGTACAGTAGTGGGGCTGTGCAGGTGACTGGCAATGTTGCTACAATGTACTTGAAACTAAACCAAGAAGAGTCATCATTCCATTTTGAGAGGAGGCTACAATGTATCCAAGGACTGTATCTCCCAGCAGGGAGCCAGTCAGTAACTGTAATAGGAGAGAGGAATCTTCTGAGGAGTGAGGTCTGGAACAGCCAGGAAGGAGAGGGGCCACCTGGAAGCCTGTGGACAGACCCATACTCTATTAACCCCCGGCATCTACTCCACTGTTTTAAAAACGAGGCACAGGGCTGCTGCAGAATTCCCTAAAGTGCTGGTTAGAATTATAGCTCCAGGCCAGTCCGGCCACCTCGGAGGACACACAACACTTGTATAGTAAACTATCATAAACACTAGCTCTGGTGTTAAGCCCCATCAGGTTGGACTCATTGCAACCCTATGTGTATAGGGTTTCTGAAGCTGCAAATCTTTGCGTGAACAGAAAGCCTCATCTTTCTCCTGCAGAGCGGCTGGTAGGCTCAATCCTACCAAGTCACTGTGCTCCAAACCAATGTCGTTTACGTTCTATTACTGTTGTTGTTAAGTGCCATAGAGTCGGTTCCGACTCATAGCGGCCCTGTATTGAGATTCCGAGGTGTGGCTGGTGAGTTTGGGCCACCACTCCTTTGATCTTTTGGGTCAAATTGACCATATGGTCCAGTGCATTATCCTGCAGTGCCACCCCAGGACTCCAAAGCCTGCCTCAAACCAGCCTTGGGGAAATTGTGGGGGTGGCAGAAGCTCAGGCCGGTTGGGGTAACTTCCGCAGCTTACTTAAGGATGGGGACTCACCCTCTCACTGGAGAACTCGTATCTGCTGGCCACGGCCTGCTGCGCTAGACTGTGAGTTCCTCCAGGGCACGGCGACGGCTGAGTCACCTGGGCGTGGGGAAACGCTGGCCAAGAGTCAGGAGAGGGGCTGTCACCGGGTCAGGGCTATCACGTGGGTGGGTGGGTGCGAGGCAATGGGACCTTGGTAAGAGGTGGGCGTGGCTTTTCCGGGGAGGGAAGGTCGGGGGCCTCCAGGGAAGAGGGGCCTCCCGGGGACAGGCTACACGGGGTCTGACTCAGCGGGACCGGGAAGGCGCGGAGAAGCAGGTGGTGGGGAGGAGACCCGGGAGAAGTTGTCAGGTCGGGGAGCGGCTCCCGCAAGCCCTGCGGCCGGATCTTCACTCACCTGGCCGGGTGGGCGTGGCGTGGCACGGCGCGGTACCTGATTGCAGTCCGGACGGAGGCCGCGGGTGTCAGGCACCCTTGGGGCGGCGAGGCGGGCCGGGGCCAGCGGTCCACTGCTCCGGACGCCGGGGAGGGAGGACCCTCAGGAGGAGGAACGGCCCGTGAACGCGCGCGGAACTGACTCGCGCCAAAATCTCCAAACCGGCCACGAGGCCCCGCCCAGGAACTCCTCTTGTCACGCCCATTCCCCGGCACAGCCTATCAAAAGTGTTCAACCTACTTGTGCCACGCCCCTTCAAGTCCCGGCATGCGCAACGCCGACCCCTCCCTCGCCGCGCCCCGGGCCGCGCAATCCCATTGCGCAGGCGCAGAATCTCCTGGGCGCTCCCCGGAGGCCGGGCTATCTGTGCTGTTCTGCTGTGAGCGGAGGCTGGATCTCCGGGCCGAGCCGGCCCGCCGGCGCCAATACCCTGCAGTCCCTGGCTCCAACCTCTGGACTGCCTCCGTTTTTGTCTCTACAGGGCGGTCACCGCAGTGTGCCCCAGAGGCGTGGTCCCAGGGGACGGTCACTCGGGGCTGAACAGGAAGTCCCGGCGGCGTGCAGCGCCCTGAGCTCGCCGAAGTCCCCGGAACACCCGGCTTCGGGGACCAGAAAAGTCACCACCCCCAGGAAGCTCCGAGATTGCCAGGCCGGGTCTCCCTGTCCCCGGGCCTCAGCCACCTCCTAGGCGCCAGGCAGCTCAGCTCAGAACCCCCCACGACCTTGGCAAAGTGCCGCCCCTTCCTGACCTTCGGATTAGTCTCCTGGCCTGTGAACACCGAGTTGGTCCTGGCCACTCCCAGCTGGAGGTTTTAATGGGATGATTCCCCTAAATTGCTTAGCCAGGGCCAGCGCTGAGAGAGAATGCTTCCTTAACTTTTCCTCCTGGGAGGGAACTGTCCGCTTCACTCCCATCTCACCAGCATCTCTCCTACCGCCTTTAAAAGGTTGCATTGACTTTTATTAAAGTCCTGTCCTCTATTATTTTACTTTACAACAACAATTATTTTGCTTACTGATCTCCACCCCTGCCTCCCCTTCTCTGTCCTCATCACCATCAGAGAGAGGGTTTGGCATAGAATAGGTTCATCGCATATACTTGGGTAAGTCAAGTTTAAAAGTGTTGCTACTATGTTTCCAGGGCATGCATGTTGTTAAGTACCTCGGAGTCACTTCTGACTCAGAGAGACTCTGAGTAGGGTTTCCAAGGAGCAGCTGGTGGCTTTGAACTGCCGACCTTGTGGTTTGAGGTCCAGTGCTGATCCTACAGTATCATACCAGGAGTCCTGGTCATACATGCTCAGGCTTATTTCAAACAAAACGTGTTTAAACATGTCCCTGTGATCAGTGGATGACTGCAGATAAAGTCTCTCACTAAGGGTGCATTCCAAATAGAAAAAATGTCCAATCAAAGCGGTGGCTCCTGAGGGCATCCCCTGGGCCAGTTAGAAATTACAGTCAAGGGGAGAAGTCAGCTCAGAAGATTGTAAAGACTTTTTTTGGGGAGTGGGTGGGTGGAGGAGTTGTTTGTTTTTCATTCTAAAGAGGTAATCTTGATAGATGTTCTCAGATGGCCCAGGATGATCACAGGGGCTGAAGTTTTAAGAAAATGGAAAACTGCACTGGTGAGAAAAAGGCCAGGAAGGTTGTGCCGAATAATTTTTTCCATCACAACAATGGACATTCTTGTTCTTTGAGGGTAGCAAGGGCTGTCCTCTGAGCATTTTGTTAGGAAACCTTACCCCATTCACCCTACAGCCCTGATTTTGCCTCTTTAGACATTTTTTCATTCCCCAGAACTTAAAGAACATTGAAAAGGAACACAGTTTGAGCCCTTTCAGGATGCCAACGCTACTGTTTTGGCATGAGTGCAGTGTTCTTCAGGGAAGCGTTGTGTGGCTGTTAATAAATACCATGGAGTCCTTTCTGACTCATAGCAATTCCATATAGTGCTTCTGAGGAAGAGCTGCTGGGTTTGAACTGCCGACCCTGTAGTTTGCAGTCCGGTACTGATCCTACAGCGCCACACCAGGGAAAGGTTGTGTTGTTAAGTGTTGTCGAGTTGATTCTGACCCATAGCCACCCTGTATAGGGTTTCCAAGGAGCAGATAGTGAGCTTGAACCACAGACCTTGCAGTTCAAATGACTTTGCAGTCTGGCGCATTAACCTACAGTGTCATACCAGGACTCCAAGGAAGGGTTGTTGTTGTTGTTGTTGTTGTTGTTGTTGTTGTTGTTGTTAGGTGCCATCAAGTCGGTACCGACCCATAGCAACCTTATGCACAGCAGAACGAAACACTGCCCGGTCCTGGGCCAACCTCACTACTGTTGCCATGCTTGAGTCCATTGATGTTACCTACCACTTGGCCAATCCATCCCGTTGGGGTCTTCCTCTTTTTCTCTGACCCTCCACCTTACCAAACATGATATCCTTCTCCAGTGACTGGTCCCTCCTGACAATATGTACGAAGTATGAG
>NW_006408775.1:2498453-2570753 GCF_000296735.1 Chrysochloris asiatica
GTTCTCCAGCATCATTTCTATCACCAAGGCCATATTTTCCAACTACTGATCCTTCCTCTTTGCTCCCAACCTTTGCATTCCAATCACCAGTAATGATCAGTACATCTTGATTGCATGTGTGATCGATTTCAGATTGAAGAAATTGGTAGAATTCTTCTATTTCGTCCTCAAGGCTTTAGTGGTTGGTGCGTACTTTGAATAATAGTGGTATTAACTGGGCTTCCCTGTAGGCGCATGGATATTATCCTATCACAGACAGTGTTGTACCTCATGACTGATCTGGATATGTTCTTTTTGATGATGAATGTAACACCTCTTCAATTTGTCATTCCCAGGATAGTAAACCATGTGGTCATTAGATTCAGAATGGCCAATACCAGTCCAATACCTATAAGATATCGATGTTTATGTGTTCCATTTCATTTTTGACAACTTCCAGTTTTTCCAGATTCATACTTTCACATTCCATGTTCTGATTTTCAATGATGTTTACAGCTGTTTCTCTTCATTTTGAGTTGTGCCCCATCAGCAAATGAAGGTCCCGTGGGCTTTTCTCCCACAAGCTTTGCTCCATTCACATCATCACGGTCAACTCTACTCTGAGGAGGCAGCTCTTCCCCAGTCACATTTTGAGTGCCTTCCAACCCGAGGGACTCATTTTCAGGCACTATATCTGACATTGTTTCTCTGCTATTCATAAGGTTTTCAGTGACTCAATATTTGGAAGTAGTTCATCACTCCTTCTTCCTAGTCTGTCTTTGTCTGGAAGCTCATCTGAAACCTGCCCACCATGGGTGACCCAGCTGGTATTTAAAATACCGGTGGCATAGCTTTCAGAATCACAGAAACTCACAAGGCACCACAGTACGACAAACTGACAGGTGAGAGGTGGCTGTTTGGTTTTAAGTGGAAACTGTCACTTTAAATTTTGAGGAGATCTGTGTGCATGCATAGTAGAACCCTTCAGGGGTGGAGGTGGGGTGTCCATTCACTCAGGCATCCCCTCTAGTCACCAGAATGGAGGTGCGCAGACAGCGAGAGACCAATGAACAGATACCAAAGGAAGGGTTAGAGACATGGAAACACTGCCATCAGAAGTTATAGATCAAACAGAGGATATGGCAAGAAGCAATAGCTTCATGTTTGGATATTTTTGTTTAATCAAGGTTTGCAGAATTTTACAGCAGTATTTTTGCATTCACCCTCGTATATTATCTAACAAGAATAATTTTAACTGCTGGTACAAGAGGAAGACCTCCAATGAGATGGATTGTCACAGTGGCAGCAGCCGTAGGCTCAAGCTTATCAGCAATTGGGAGGATGGCGCAGGACCGGGCAGTGTTGCTAAGAGTTGGACCAGACTTTACTTCACTTAGCAACAACAACAGCAACACAAGGGGACTTCTAAAAGTTCATGGGAAAATTCCAGTCTCTTTTAATCCCATCTTTCCATGAACTTTTTGAAACTCCCTCATATTTCCAGATATTATCTCCACTGATGTCCACCAACCCAGTGGTGGTGGTGGTATACCGTGGCGTCGGTTCTGACTCATAGTGACCCTATATAGGGTTTCCAAGGCTATCAATCTTTATGGGAGCAGAAAGCATCATCTTTCTCCCACAGCACGGCTGGTAGTTTCGAACTGCTGACCCAGAGGTTAGCAGCCTGACTCGTAACCACTATGCTACCAGAGCTCCTTACCAGCCCAGTGGACTCATCTTTATACTCATTTCAGAGCTGGGAAAACTAAGGCCCAGAGGTCTGTGGCTTACTCCAGGGGTCTTTTCCTCTAAGCTCTCTCTGTCCCTGTTTCAGCTCCCTCCCTTCCAAAATCTTCTGAAAGGCAGTAAACCGCAGGACCCCTGTCCTATCCCAAGTATCTGCACCCTCTATTGGTGGACTACACTGAGACAGAGGGCCAGCTGCATTCCCCCCACATCCCCTTTGAATTAGCATCTTTGCAAGCCACAGCCTTTGTGACTCAGGCCGGTCCCAGGCTTGTCTGCAAGTAGCCTGGGGAGTAGGAAGGCCCCTCTCCAGCTGCCCAATGCCAGCCCCCTCTCCAGGAGTGCTGGACTCAGGCCAACTGCCAATTCTTGAAAGTCTGATTCATAGTGCTTTAAAAGCAAAAATAGATCTTTCCGAATTCCAAAGCATGCTTCTGTGGACATGTCAGAGCATGGGGAAGGGCTGTATCGGATCATAAAGCTGAATACAGACAGCAGGTGAGAGCGTGGGCCTTGAATCCCAGAGTCCGGGCTCAAATCCTGTTCTACTTAAGAACTGTGATCTGGGGCAAGTTGCTTTTGCCTCTTATCTTCACTTTCCATATTTGTAAAATGCGGAAGGATAAGCACTGGGCTGCTAACCGCAAAGTCTGTGGTTCAACCTACGAGCTGCTCTTCAGAAACCCTGTACAGGGTCACTATGAGTCAGAACTGACTTGACAGCACTTCACAACAACACCACTTCTTTGTAAACATTAAATGAGAAAGTATACTTGAGGTGTTCAGTACAGGATCTACCACACAGTAGAGATTTTCATTGTTAGGTGCCATTGAGTTAGTTCTGACTCAGAGTGACTTTATGCACAACAAAATAAAACCCTGCCCTGTCCTGGGCCAACTTCACAATCGTTGTTAAGCTTGAACCTATTGCTGCTGCTACTGTGCCAGTCCATGTCGTTGGGGGTCTTCCTCTTTTGCTCTGACCTTCCACTTTATGGAACATGATGTCCTTCTCCAGGGACTGGTCCCACCTGACAACATGTCCAAAGTGTGAGAGACCAAGTCTCACCATCCTGGCTTCTAAGGGGCATTCTGGCTGTACCTCTTCCAACAGACTGGTTTGTTCTTCTGACATTCCATGGTACTTTTAATATTCTCCTCCAACATCTTAACGCAAATATATAAATTCTTCCTATTCATTGTTCAACTTTCACATGCATAGGAGGCTATTGAAAATACCATGGCTTGGGTCAGGTGCACCTTAGTCCTCAAACTGACATCTTTGCTCTTGAAGACTTTAAAGAGATTTGCCTAATACAATATGTCCTTTTATTTCTTTTTTTTTTTTTTTTTAAGTTTTTATTGTGAATTATGTGAGTTTACATGGGAGAACATCAGTTTTACATTCATCCTATCATATTTCGTTTCATTGCCATGATTACAATCCCGTCCATGCATGTCCTTTGATTTCTTGACTGCTGCTTCCCTTGAGTGTATACTCGGTCAATAATTACAGTAACACCCCCTTGTTTGTATAGTGTTTTCAAATGAGTTGCGTGAGCCAAAAGGAACGCAACTCGAGTTCTACAGGGTTCTAGCTGGGGCATTGGCCTGAAGGAAGCATCCCCAAACCAAACCCAGGCATCCACACCCAGGGTATCTTGCAAGAGAAAAACCAGAAACAGAGTCAGGGAGCATCTCCAGCGCCCCCATGTGTCCTGTTGCCACAACGGCATCATGACGCCCCCTCCTGGTAGCTGTAGGTCTATTCAGACTCTTCCCCAGAAAGTGGGAAACCCCTCCAGAGATCTGTGTGAATGATGAAGCCACACAACAGAAATACCAAGGCTTAAGAAAGGCAAGGAAATGCTGCCCCCAACGTGCTTGTCCTCCGGAGTCCAGGGGAATTGCCTCCCAGGCAACATCCTGGGTGTTACATTACAGGTTGGGGCTCCTATTATGTTGTGCACTTAATGTCCTGTGCACACTGCCGTATACACTCCATGCTTCACAACTGTATGAGGTTTTCAGAAACTGCTGAGAAGAGGCGTTCATACAGATCAGCTTGGCAGGTGTACAGTACCTGGGGGTACCTGGTAAAGCACCCCAGAGGCAGCTAGCACCCGGAGTGGGCTGCACAGCAGCTGAGCTAGCAGAGGGGGGGCCTGAACCCATGGTGAGGGGCCTTCAGCTCAGCAGGTGCCCAGTCAAGCCCCTTCCCGTAGCTGCCTCCCTGAATTCATGGCCTCAAAGTTGCTGCTGGTGTCAAACAGCCGGCTGGGAATCTCTGTCCTTGCCACCTGCTGTGCCATTTCAGACAGCACACTCCTCCTCGCTGCAGCTCTGCACCTCTAACACCTCACATGTCACTCTTCCCTAGGCCCCCAGGCCCCGCCCTGAAAGCTGCTTCTCTGCCAGGCTGGGAGACTAGTAGGCTAGCCCGGACCAGGGTTCAGCCAGGAGTGGAGGCTCCCAGCCCTGTGTGGTCTGAGTGCCTCTCTCTGCGGTGCTGGGGGTGGGAGTGATGTTTTTGCAGGGTCAATACACAGTCCTGAGTGCCCTGTAGCTGTCCAGAGCCCCCAGGCTGGCTGGCATTTCCCATAGAGCCATGCCAGCACTCCACAAACAGGCCATGGGAGCAGGTACCAGCGTTCCCTCTGGTGGTGGCCAATCGGGCATCCAGCCTGTTCTTCCTTCTGGCCCCTCCCGGTCTCCTGAGTCCTGGGCCAAGTTTCCTGGGCACTGTCCAGGGTGAGCTGAGTGTGTCTGTGTATCTGTGTCAGTGTAGGGGGGCCCCTAGCTACCCCAGGTCTGAAGAAAAGACTTTCAGTCCCAGACCTGCAGGGTGGGCAGGGAGGGACTAGGTGTCTAGGACAATCTGGCCTGCTGCTGACTGAGGCGAACTGTGGGCAGTACGGTCCCTCAGACTACCTGGGTTCAAATCCCATCTCCACCGCCATCTGAGGCCTCTGTCTCCCCAACTGTAAATGAGGGTCAGAAGTCCTTCTTCCCAGTCCCCTGGACACCAAGCTACTCCAGGCCGACCTCGCTTTATTGCACTTTACAGATACTGCTTGGTTTTTGTTTTTAAACAAATTGAAGGTTTGTGGTGACTCTGTGTCTAGCATGTCTATGGGCACCATCTTCCCAGCAGTTTGTGTTTGCTTCCTGTCTCTGTGACCTATTTTGGTTCATCTCACGGTACTTTCAGCTTGTCCAGCACACTATCGCACATTTCACAGACAACAGTCTTGTGTCAACCTCACTGTTAGAGGTACTGTTAAACCAAACTATGGCTTCCACTTGTCTTCCTGAGCCCTTGGCTTGATGGTGCTGGCCAGGGACTGCCCACATCATTGTGGTCACTTTAGAGAAGACAGAAGTGATGACAGAGAAGGAAGGTGAGCCACTCCAAGTCCAGCAACTGTCCTCAGGCCACCCAGCTGCCCTCCCTCACAGGGACCAGGGACCAGTGCCTGTTGTCTTGTGTCCTGGCAAGAAAGCCCCCATGCATGTGAGTGGGTTGTCCCAGCTGGCCTGGCTCTCACTGCATGGTTGGGGCCAAAGGCCACCCCTGTGTCCTTCCTAGCAGGTCCCACCTCCAGGATGTCTGCAGGAACCCATGGACAAGAGGCAGGCTGGGTTGGTGGCTCTGTCGGGGAGGTGGGCACTCCAGGTGGGTGGGGAGAGGGAGTAAAAAAGGGAACAGTGCAGGATGTGGGTGGGAGAGGAGGCAATGGTGAAGATGTAGACCCCTTTCAGTGCTGGGCGGGGGAGGGGGGGAGTGTCCCGGGGGAGCCTGCAGTGGACTCTCAGCTGCCCCTCCCCTGTTTGTAGCCCTTTCCATGCCCCCACCCTGTCCGGCTGCCTGACTTGGCATTCTGGGCTTCAACCAGAGATGCAGGAAGGGGCTGGCTGGCAGGGGCACGGGCCAGCAGACAGACAGGATGTGGGCCTCACTGTCATGCCCAGCCAGCTCAGTGGGGTCCTCAGACGTGAGTAAGTAGCAGCTGGGGTCCAAACCCCCCCGCACTCCATACTCCCCAGGCCTACCTCTCCTGTCCACCCATCCTCAAGGCCCTGGGGGGGCTCACCCTGGTTCTTAGACTCATCGACTCTTCCCAGAAACAGAGTTCTACAGGGTCCCCTCATCAGGCAGCCCCTGCAAGCCCTGTCTACCCCGCTCTGAGGCCTAAGGAGGTCTCACCCCTAGACTCGGCTCCCACCCCCAAGTTAGAGTTGGTGTTGGTAGGGCTAGGGCAGGAGAAACATGGACATGGGAGACTGAGGTGGGTGATCATTCTTGCATGTCACCATGGGAGGTTGAGGATGTGGTTTAGGATTGAGGCTCAGGCAGCGCAAGTCAAGTCCCAGTTAGAGAAAAAGGGCCTGTTTCCGGGCTGGAGGGTTAGCTGGAATCCCAGTGTGGCTCAGAGCCGGAAGCTTCTGGAGCCAGTGCTCAGTGGCCCGCGGCCCCTCCCTCTTTCTTCGGGTAACCCAGTAACTCCTTCCTGGCTCCCCTCCAGGATGCCCACTGCTGCTGGCCCTGGCTTGGGCCCTGTCCCCAGCTGTGTTTGGACTGGCCCTGGGGTACCACCTCCCCTTGCCAGCTGCTAGGGGGACACCCGAGCTCTTCAGGCCTGGTGCCAAGGCAAGGTGCTAGAGGGATGGAGTAGTCCTGAGGGGGGACCTGAGGGGGCCTTGTCTTGGCTGTCAGCACCAGTGATGGATGAGGGCTAGGACCAGAGTAGGACAATGGGGGTCCTGTCCAGGGGAGGGGAGTGGTCTCCTGGGATCTGCAGACAGAGCCTCTAGCACTCACAGCTGGGGGTGAAGGTGGGGGTGGGTGGGGACTGAACAAGGGCCCCACCCACAGGGCTGTTTAAAGGGCCAAGAGTGTTGGGCCTTCCCACCCAGCCCACATCATGGGCGCTCAGGCCTTTCCTGCTGCCCTGCTCCTGCTGTGCCTGACTTCAGGGAGTCTGCAAGGCGGTACTGCGGGGGGCCTGGGCAGTGAGCGCTGGCACTGAGGTCTAGATAGAGGGTGGGTTCCAGAGAGAGGAAGGGGTCGGGGTGTGAAGCCTGGCTGAGTAGAGACAGGGACAGGTTGTGGGGGCTCAGTCTCCAGAGTCTCTAGCCCTGAGTCAGCAGACCCCTTTGTCCCAGCTGGCTTCAGACCCAGAGAAAGGTAAGTGTCCATCAAGTCCTGGGGGTCAAGCTTTTCCCACAGGGCTCCAGGTTCTCCAGATCCCTGTCCAGTGGTAAGGAGCCCTCCTAGGAGAGCTCCAGATGTCCCCAGCTTTGGACTCCCTCTGTGGGACTCAGGGGAGTGGGGCTTTCTCCCTCCCCTCTGCTCAAGGCAGTGTAGGAAGTACAAAGACCCCACTCACAGGGACACTGGGCATGGGAGGACCATGGGCTGGGTTTCACAGATGGTCTTTCTTTCACTCCAGGGATCTGTGGGGTCCTCAAGGTGGGAGGTGGGCCCCTGAGTCTGAGCTTCTCATTCCCCCATAGGCTATGGACCCCCCCCCAGTGGCCTGGGAACAGGTTAGGGGGAGCACAGGGATGGGAGGGTCTGAGGGGCAGGGCTGGGGAAGGTCAGGGGTACCAGTTGCTTTCCTCAGCAAGATGGATTTGGGGCTGGGAGACCCAGAACAGCAGCAGCAACAGCTGTGCGAGACAGTAGTCATCTCAGAAGTACACAGGGACTGTGTGTGAACACACTATGCTGGAACAGCTCCCCAAGTCTCCTGGTGGAGGGGCCCACCTGTAGGCCTGTCTCAGCCTTCTGCTGTCTGTCAGTCCATCCCTAAGCTTCCCACCTGCAAGACTGTGCTCTAATGTCATCTTTCCCATGGGATCTGTCCTGGCCACCCCCAAACTCTTTCCTATTCCTGCTGGGTCTGGTCCCCACTAAGCCTAACTCCAGGGTGCCAAGGCGTGCCCCCATACATGGTAGGCTCCACATGCGTGGGGTTGCCTTGAGCAGAACTCCTCCTGGGCCCTGCAGCTAGTTCAGCGTGTCGACTGGCATGTCACGAAGCATGGGTTTCTGGGGAAAGCCTGAGGGAGGGTCCAGGGCCCTTCATAGGGTCTGTCTTTCCCAGGCTTCAGAGGGGGTGTTAAATTTCAGAAGTGAGGTGAGCCCTGACCAGCCCCCTCGCTCATGATTTTTCTCTCGGTCTCCCTACTTTCCCTCACACCCCTCATCTGTGTCTGTCCCTCCAGGATTTGGCAATGGGCACAGACTGGGAGCCTAGCCGGGTAAGAGTGGTGGGTCTGGGAGGAGGGTCTTAGTGTTGGGGGTGCCCTGTCTCTTAGTCAGCCAGGCCTGAGGGCAGGATTGGCATGGCAAGAGTGAGAGAGGCGATAGATAGCAGGGTAACATCAGAGTTTTCTGATTTCTAATTAGACCCCAAACCTCCTGGCTCACTTCCTCTCTCCACAGGTCTCTCAGTTCAGAGTGGCTTTGGAGCAGGTAAAGGTGGAGTTGCGCTGGGAGTGGGGGAGGCGGGGGCTGGAGAACCAGGATTTTCAGAGCAGCCCTGACATGTGTTTCTCAGGCATTGGAGGGGGCCTCAAACTCCAAAAGCCCGGTGAGCACCGCACCCCAACCCTATCTGTCCTTCCCCATCTCTATGTCCTAATGCTCCAATGCATCCTCCCCTTACTTCATCCTGCCCTGTCTCCCCAGGATTCAGGAACAGGCTGGGAATTGGGGCTTTCCCAGGAGCTGCTGCCCAGCCAGGTGAGGCCCTGGATCCTCGAGGGGCATGGAGGTACCCAGCATGGGCCAACATTGGAGATGTCTCCCTTGTTGAGGTTCCCCAGGCCAGGGAGACAGCAGATTGGCAGGAAAAGGGGAATAGGGGTTCTGCAGGGGAAGATGAGGACACCTCTGCTTCTGAGACCCCACCCCCCTCATCTCCCAGCTCAGAATGGCTATGGGTGAGGAGCCTGGGTCCCTGGACTCTCTCCTCCACCCCATCTCTCTCCCCAGGTTTTGAAGGGGGTATGAAACTCCAGAAGCCAGGTCAGTCCCATCCCAGCTTGTCCCTCTCTATCCCCTCTCCAGCTCTGTCTCCGTTGAAACCCCAGGCCCTGGCTTGTATCCCCAGGATACAGGAATGGGCTTGGAGACAGGACCTACCCAGAGGCAGGAGGCCAGCCTGCTAAAGTCACCTGTGGCTGGCCTCCTCAGGAGCTTAGGGAATCAGGAGGAGAGAGAGTAGATTCTAGAAAGAAGGCAGGGGGGTTCTACTTCTGTTGGTCTCTCCCCAAGCCTGGGAGGGGGGTGTGAGATTTCAGAAGCCAGATGAAGAGAGAGCCCAGTCTGTCCACCTAGGCCTCTGTACCCCAGGTCCTCCTAGTCTGCTCACCCCATGGTTTACAGCTCCCTCTCTGTCATCTCAGGATTTGGGAGCCGAAATGGTCTGAGAGCTGAGGCTTTCCCAGAGGCAGGAGTCCTGCCAGGTGAGGGTGATTGGGGCAGAGGTACAGGGAGAAGTGAGGGGTTCAGGATCTTGACCCCTATTCTTAGGGAGAGGGGCTGGTTGGGATCAGTATCAACCTCGTCTCTTCCCAGGCCTGGAAAGGGGAATGAAGCCTCAAAAGTCCGGTGAGCCAGGGCCTGGCCCTTTCCCTGTCTCCGAGCTGAGCTCCCTGTCCCCTTCTCTGTCATAGTCTGACTTCCTTATAAAGGACAGTGCCCTCATTGGTCTACTGTGGTCTCTGTAGGTAGGGTCTTCCAGAACATACCTCAGGGCTGATTCCTGACAGAACTGTCATGAGGGTGCATGGGGTTCTGGGGTGGGAATCCCACAGGTGGGTTAGCCCACCGAAGCCTGACCCAGCCTGGCCCAGTTTCAGCCTCTGTGTCCCTCTCCCCACAGAACTTGCGGCTCAGAGTGACCGAGGAGTAGGCCAGAGGATGGGAGGGCGCTGGGGGCATCTACTTGGATTCAGGGCCACAGGGGAAGGGCTCCCTCACCTGTTCCTGTTTTTCTTGTTTAGGATCCAGGGCATGTGAAACCTCAGAAGCCAGAATGCCCCTGTGTCCCTGTCTCCCTTGACGGTCTGGTCCCCTGGCCCCCTTCTTATTCTTTCCTGCTTTCTCTTCCCAGGATTGAACAATGGGAATAGGCTTGGAGCAGGGGCCTTCCCAGAAGTGGGAGCCCAGCCAGAGGAGGGTACCGGCCAGGCCAGATGGGATCCTAGGGGGATGAGGCAGGGTGTGTTAGAGGTTGGAAGCTACAGTATTAATTTCTAGGAAAGGGGTGCCTTATAAGGGACCATGCCCTCAGTGGGTGGGAGTCCACATGGGGTTCAGCCTCTCTGGTCTCTATCTAGGCTTGAAACCCTGGAAGCCAGGTGAGTCAGAGACCTTGTCCTTTTCTTATCTGCTTTAGCCTTGCTACCCCTGCCTTGGTCTCACCCTCAAAACCATTGAGTCAATTCCTAGTTATAGCAATTCTATAGGACAGAGTAGAACTGCTTCACGGGGTTTCCAAGACTGTACTTTTTTTTTTTTTTTAGTGATTTTCATTTATTATATATAACACGTTAACTGTTGTTGAGCTCTGTCTAGTTGATTCCGACTCATAACAACCTGGTGTGTCACAGAGAACTGCCCTGTAGGGTTTCCTAGGCTGTCATCTTTATGGGAACAGACTGTTCATCTTTCTTCTGTGGAACAGCAGATGGGTTTGAACCTTTGACCTTGTGGTCAGCAGCCTAACTTAACCCACTGCAACACCAGGGCTCCTTGGTCTCACCCCAAGTTATCTCCAAGGGATAGTAGCGGGGGCACCAGATGCAGGCTGCTGAGGAGCAAGGTTAGGGCCCCCACCCTAGTTCCTAGCACAGGGGGCTCTTTGGGGTTCATTCACTTAAGCATTGTCCCTTGAGCACCTGCCCTGAGCCAGGCCGTGCTGGGCACTGGACACTGAGCTAGTCATGCTTTAAGCGCTGCGCCATTACAGAGCTTAGTTCGGAAGCTGAGAACCAGCTGTCCTCACCGACAATCAGGGCCCCAGGAAATACGCACGGGATGAACACGAGGGGCGGGGTCTATGGTTAGGGGCGGAGCCTAGGGTACTCTAAGGGTTGAGGGACACACCCTTGGGGTTGGGGCTTTTCAGTGTAGAGAAAAAGGCCTGGTTTGCAAGTGAAAAGCTTCTCCTAGCTTCGGGACACTGGGTGAGAGGCCGCTGAGGCGTTTTCTGAGCTGCAAGCTGGGAGAAGCCTAGGGAACACAATGGTTAAGCGCTGGGCTGGGCTGCTAACTGAGCTGGGCGGTTCCAACTCATCAATGGCTCTTCGGGATAAAAGTCCCCAGCAATCTGCTCCTTTTAAAATTACCGTCAAGAATCCCCTATGGGGCCGTTCTACTCTGTCCCAAAGGGTGGCCCTGAGGCAGAATCTACTGCACAGCACACAGGAAATCTGACGGGTCAGACATGTTGATGGAGGGGAGAGCTGGGGGTGGGAAGGTGTACAGCCCAGAAGCAGGGGAGACTGCCTCCGCCTCATAATCCTCCCTCTATTGGCTCAGACTCCCCAACCCTTTTGGGGTTACTTTCTCCCGATCACTTTTGAGACAGCTTGCTCAAATGTCAGGGAGGGTTTTGGGAGCACTAAGGTCAGCAGGGAGTGACCAGCCCTTGGCCTCATTGCCCACCCACTGTCTCTCCTAAAACAGGCCCTGAAGCTTCAGGCTTTGAGTCAGGTAGGTGCAGGATGAAGGTGGAGGCTGGAAGTCCTGGGGCCAAAGTTCTGGGGGAGTTTCTGGTCCCTCACCTGCTCCTCATCTCTCCTCTAGACGTTGGACGGGTGGTAAACCCCAGAAACTAGGTGAGCTCGCCTACCCTCATCTCTGTCCATTATCTCTTCTTCTTCTTTCTTTAAGTTTTTTAACTTTTTGTTGTGAATTGGGTGAAGGTTTACATTGAGCAATCCATGCACATTTTGTTTCTCCTCATTGACAGCAGTCCTCACAGTGTATGGTATCCAGCTTCCTCCTTGAGGTTCCCTCTCCATTGCACCTTTCCTCACCCTTCTAAACTTTGTCCTTGGGTAAATGCTGCCCTTTGGATCTCCAATGGTTGATGATTCTAAGGTCTGGGTAGCACACTCATCTTATTGTTCCTCTCGGCCCTTTATCTTTCTGTCTGTTGCTGCCAAAGTCCTAGCTTAAAAAAAAACAAACAGCAAAAACTTGTTGCCAAGGAGTCCATTGTTGTTGTTAGGTGCCATCGAGTTGGTTGGTACTGACTCATAGTGACCCTATACACAACAGAACGAAACACTGCCCGGTCCTGGGCCAACCCCACAGTTCTTGCCACGCTTGAGCCCATTGATGCTGCCACTTGGCCAATCCATCTCATTGGAGGTCTTTCTCTTTTTCTCTGATCCTCCACCTTAACAAACATGATATCCTTCTCCAGCAACTAGTCCCTCCTGACAATATGTCCGAAGTATGAGAGACAAAGTCTGGCCATCCTGGCCTCCAAGGAGCACTCTGGCTGTACTTCTTCCAACACAGATCTATTGGTTCTTTTGGCAGCCCATGGCACTTTCAATATTCTCCTCCAACACCATAACTCAAAAGCATCAATTCTTCTACGGTCTTCCTTATTCACTGTCCAGCTTTCACATGCATATGAGGTTATTGAACATACCATGACTTGGGTCAGGCACACCTTAGTCTTGTTGTTGTTGTTGTTAGGTGCTGTGGAGTCGGTTCCAACTCATAGCGACCCTGTACAGGGGTCTGAGGCTGTAAATCTTTACGGGAGCAGAAAGCCTCATCTTTTTCCCACAGAACAGCTGGTACTTTCGAACTGCTGACCCTGAGGTTCGCAGCCCAATTCGTAACCACTACCCTACCAGAGTTCCTTATCTTAGTCTTAGTGACCCTCCAAGACAGAACAGAACAAGCTCCCATAGGATTTCCTAGGCTGGAAATCTTTACGAAAGCAGACTGTTACATCTTTTTCCCTGGGAGCAGCTGGTGGGTTCAAACTTTTGGTTAACTTCTAAGCTTTCAACCACTGCTCCCCAAGATCTTCCCTGCCCCACCCACTGATTCCTTTCTGCTCTCTTTCTGGGATTTGAGAGTGGGAATGGGCTGGGAGTTCAGCCAGGTGAGGCTCTGGGGTTCTGAGCACGAAGATGCTAGTTCTGAGGGTCAAGGAGGGGTCAGGTGGGCTCCTGGACCATCTCCTCTCCTCTTCCCCAGGCTTTGGAGGAGTAATGAAGATGCACTAGCCAGGTGAGTTCCCATGCTCTTACTTTCCCTACCTCATCTCTGCTGGCTCATTCATTCCACAAGCATCGAGAGGACCACACCTTCCAGGCCTGCTCTGTGCTGGACACAGGCTTCCAAGGCCTGAAGCTTGCTGGAGAGACCAACTGGAGAATAAAAGCAAGAGATCCATTATGGTGGCCAATGGTTCCTGGCATCAGAGGAGGCAGTTAGTGTAGGCTGGGTAGGAGACTGCTGACCACAGCTCCCTGGAGAGTGGACAGGACCAAAGTGGGTGCACAGGTCCCAGAAACAACTGGGAGGCCAGGCTGGTGGGAGCGCCTCCTGTTTGGGTGAGGCTATGACAGAACGAAGAGTCCTAGTGGCACAGTGTGTTAAGCATTGTACTGTTAAACAAAAGGTTTGAACTCACCACCTGCTCCAAGGGAAGTAGAGGAGGTATTCTGCGCCCATAAAGATTTCTAGCCTGGCAACACTTATAGAAAGGATCACTGTGAGTTGGAACTGGAATGGGTGGGTTTCTGAGAGAAAGGGGCACTCAGGAATCTGTCTACCTTTCTGGTTGGTTGACATGTTGAAGAGATAGTGATCAAAATGAGATGGGGTCAGTATCTGGATGTGGCACCCGGAGTATCTGAGAGCAACCTGGTTCCAAGAGGGAGTCTGGGGACTCCTCATGGAAGGCTGGGGTGCGGGAAGACAGAGAGGAGTAGACACAAGGTGAAGGCTGGGGGTGGCATCCTCCAAGGGTTGGACAGAGGACGCAACCCAGCAAGGGGCCTGGGAAGCGGTAGAGATGAGAAGGAGGACATGCAGAAAATGAGAGGTCATCAGAGTCAGGTGGGGTGAAGGGTGCAGAGGTCCTAGAAGGACCTCCAATGCGTGTTGGAGCTGGTCATGGGGTGTCTTCAAGGACCTGATAGGAAAGATGGATGACATCTTCAGGGGAGGGTTTGCAGGATCAGAGCTGCTAAAGAGAGAGAAGTAGGAGGTAGCCCAGACCACGCTTCCCAAGTCCCTGGTTTTCAGCAAGCATGCACTGACAGGGTATTCTGTCACACACTGTCCCCAGGAACTAGATGGGGGCCTGGTGAGTTCGGGCTCAGCAGGTTGGTCCCCAGGGCCCCTTTCTCTCCTTCCATCAGGCCCCACAGCTCAGAGTGGCTATGGACCAGGTAGGGATAGAGGTCAGGTTTCCAGGAAACCCCAAAATGGGGATGCTGGGGTTCCTCACCTGCTCTGTTTCTCCTCTAGGCCTTGGAGTACATATGAAACCCCAAAAATCAGGTGAGTCACAGACCCTGCCCTTTTCCTGTCTGCTCTAACCTTGCCATCCCTGCCTCTCTCTATCAACCCCAAAGATGTGAACGCACCCTCCCCTTACGCATTATCCCACCCTAATGTGTACCCCAGGACTCTGGAATGGGCATAGACTGGGAGTCCAGCCAGGTGAGAGGGGCAGAGCCAGGGCTGGAGTCTGGGTGGGAACGGGCTAGGGGTGGGATTGGTGAATGATTGGGGGTTAGTAAGGTGTCCCCAAGATCCCTGGTTTTTGGTTTAGACCTATAGGAGGGACCCTCATCCCTGCTTAATCCAGAATCCCAGCCCCCCACCCCCGCTTACCCTTCCTCTCCCCATAGGCTCCCCAGCTCAGAGTGGCTATGGAATAGGTGCTGAGGGATTAGGAAAGACTGGGGTCAGAATAATGGGGTTCTGGGGTAGCTCAGAGATGGCAGATCCTGGGTCTTTCACTTGCTTCCACTTCCTCCAGGCTCTGGAGTGGGTGTTCTGCCTCAGAAGCCAGGTGAGCCCCTCCCTGACCTCTCTGCTTCTTCTGAAATCCAAATTCCCTTCTACTCACCCCACTCTCTGTGCTCCCCAAGATTTCGGAATGGGCACACACTGGAAACCCAGCCAGGTGAGAGTGGTGGGACCTGGGGAGGGGTCCCAGGCCTGGGAGGGGCATGATTTAGGGGGCAGACTCCAGGAGCCTGGTTTCTGACTGGGTCCAAGAGGACAGACCTTCACTTCCACCTCAGTGGGACCCCAAATGCCCCCTCCTCACTCCTCTTCTGCCTACAGGCTCGGCTACCCAGTATGGCTATAGAGCAGGTAGGAGGAGCTAGGGGACACCTGGAGATGGAGCCGGGGGGGTCTCTCACCTTCTCTTTGTCTTTCCCACTTAGGAGGGGTCATGAAGTCCCAGAAACTAGGTGAGACTTTGTCTCTATATCCACTTCCTAAAGCCCTGAGCACCCCCATTTATGCCTCCCTCTCTCCTTAGGATATGGGACTGGACTTGGAGGCAGGGCCTTCCCTGGGGCAGGAGCCCAGCCAGGTGAGGATACCTGGGGCAAGAGCCTGGACTTCTTGGAGGAGGGGCCAAGGCAGGTAGTTGAGTCCTGAGGTGGGGGAGGGAAGGGAGGGTATGGCACTGTGGTTCAGTCTCTATGGTTGCAAAACCTGAGAAATCAGGTGAGGGGAGAGCTCCCACTTCCTCTTACCTGGTCTCTTAGGCTGCCATCTCTGCAGGGCCTCCTCCTGGTCCCCTTCCACACACTGCCCCTTACACCCACTTCCGTCCACAGGATATAGTGATGGACAAGCGCTGGGACCTCACTGGCCAGGTGAGGCTGCTGGGTCAAGTCCAGAGGTGTTGACAGGGAGGGACAGAATCAAGGCACTAAGGCACCAGGGGGAGAGTTGAGGTCTGTGGGGGTGGTAGGGGGCTGGCTGGGCTCAGAGTCAGTCTCTGTATCTCTCCAGGTCTTGGAGGGGGCATGAAAACTCAGGAACCAGGTGAGAAGAGGGTCTGCCCCAGCATCTGAGCTCCTTTCCCTGATCCCTTTTTTCTGGGCCCCTCTTGGACCCCCCTCTCTGTTTCCACCTCTCAGGTGCCATCTCTAGTACACTGGACCGGGTCTAGGTGGGAGGGTCCATGTCCACTCCCTGAATGCAGGATGTCTGGGGCCCCGGGGGGAAGAGAGACCTAGGAACCTGGCCTCATCCCCTCTGCCTCTTCCTACTCTGGTCTCACCTCTGTCCCCACATTCTCCCCACAGGTCCTGCAGCTCGGAATGGTTATGGACCAGGTAGGGGTGGGGACTGGAGTTTGGGGAGGTCCCAAAATAGGGGCCTGGGGGTCTCTTACCTGCTCTGTCTCTTCCCTAGGACTTGGAGTGGGCATGAAAACCCAAAAGCCAGGTGAGCCCAGCCATGTCCCTGCCTCTGTCCCATGAAACCCTGATCCCCTTCCCCTCACTCATATCCCTACCCCAATTTGTCCCCTAGGACTCTGGAGTGAGTATGGGCTGAGAGCCCAGCCAGGTGACAGGGGCAGGGTTAGAGCTGGGGTCTGGGTGGAGATGGGATAGGGGTGGGATTGGTGAATGGTTGGGGGTTAGTAGGAGACCCCCAAGATTCCTGGTTTGGGCTTGGACCAAGAAGAGGGGCCCTCATCCCTCCTTCATCCAGAGTCCCAACCCCCTTGCTTACATTTTTCTCCCCACAGGTCCCCCAACTCAGAGTGGCTATGGGGCAGGTACTGAAGGATTGGGTGAGGGGCTGGGAGAGATGGAGGTGGGTGCTCAGCCCAGACCCTGATTCTGAGGGTCTTCTGTGGACCCCCTGCCTATCTCAGAGAGAATGGAATTGGGGTTGGGTGGAGGTAGAGGAGGTAGGGGAGACTCCTAGGATTTCTGGGTGCTTAGCTGGCAGGGAAAGGGAGATCTAGCTCTCAGCCTCACCCCCCAGCCAGCTTCTTTCTGCCCCTCCTTCCTCACAGGTCCTGTGATCCCTGTGGGCTATGGACCAGGTAGGGATCTTGGGCTCTGGGGGCCAGATGCCAGATTTGGTAGCAAAGGACCAGAAGTAGGAAACTCCTGGGCTCCTCACCTGCTCTCATATTGTCTCCAGGCATCAAAGAAAGTGTGAAAGCTCAGAAGCCAGGTGACTCCTTTTGTCCCCCCACAAAGATGTCCACCTCAACCCTACCCTACCCTACCCGAACCCTCACTGTTCCCACTATCTCCCCAGGATACAGAAATGGGCGGGGAGCTGGCTGAGGAATCTGCAGTTCTGGAAAAGTGGGGCATCAGGGAGCCATGAGAGGAAGGGGTAGAGCAGGGTTTGTCTCTCCCCAGGCCTGGGAGGGGCTGTGAAACCTCAGAAGTCGGGTGAGTCCATTATGATCTCCCCATCTTCCTGACCCCCCCAACCCCAAGGCCTCCTCACCTCGTGCCCTGCTCTTCCACCCAGGACACATGCCAGGGGATGGACTGGGAGTCCTCCCAGGTGTGTGCAGTGGTTGGGGTGTCAGTGGGGAGAGGTAGGAAGATGGGGATGCGGTGTGATGCAATGATTAAAAGCCCTACTGCTAATCAGAAGGTTAGAGGTTCAAATCCATCAGCCCGTCTGCAGGTGACTTGTTTCTGTAAAGATTTTAAAACACAAACCAAGCCCATTGCCACTGAAACAGCTGACTGTGAACAGCCTGTAGGGTTTCTAAGGCTGGAAGTCTTTACGGGAACAGACTGCCTCTTCGTACCCTCAGAGTGGCTGCTGGGTTTGATCTTCGGTCTTTTGGGTTAGCTTAACCACTGTCTTACCAGCACACCATAAAGATTATAGTCTTTGAAACTTTATGGGGTACTCCGACTCTGTCTTATGAGTTCTAGACCAAGTCAACTCAGGTCAATTTGTTTTTGTTTTGAATTTTGTCTGTCCCACAGGCCGGGATGTGAAACCTCAGAAGCCAGGTGAGTGAGTGACCACAAGGAGGCAGTCAATGTGAGGTCCTCCCCTGGTGGCCTATGGGTCAATCTGTCTGTCCTATATTCTCTCTGAGCTCGTCCTCTGGTCCTCCCCATTCCGCCCCCCTTTCCGTGTCTCTCTCTAATTTCTCTCCTGCAGGTTTTGATCATAGGAATGGTGCTCTGGGAGCTGGAGTCTTCCCCAAGGCCCGCCCACAACCAGGTACCAGATGGGCTGGCCTAGTGGTGGGGACCCTGGTTCAGGGGCCAGCCTCTGTCATTGACATCCATTTTCCTCCTCCTGGAGGCATTGACTTTGGTAATGGTGAGTTGGATCTAGGGGTTCAAGGTACAGGGAGGGGTGGACGAGACATTCCCAGGGGCTGAGCAGGGATAACTGGGCTCTCTTGAAGGATATGAGGAGGAAGTGCACATGTACCCCCCAAAGAGAGCCCCATTCCCTGAAGGAAACAGTAAGAATTGAGTGTTCAGGGAGTAGGTGGATGCTGGGGAAGGTTGAGGAGGACTAGGGAAAGGGCATCACCGATGTCCAGCCCAGCTCCAGTGGGGCAAGGTGGCCCGTGCTGGCTCTCCTGCTGCAGGTCAGACCACGGCCCTACGGGGCTCTCCCTGGCCCTCCCTCCAGTCCTGGGGAACTGCCTCCAAACCTGGATACGCAGCCAGAGTCGCTGTTACGTATGCAGGGCTGAGGAGCCAACCAGGTAATGGGGTGTATGAAAGAGCACTGTGGGGGAGAAGGGGTGGCTGCGGGGAGCTCTGTGGCGATGGAGTGACAGGGTAGGTTGGGAGGTCTCAGTGACATACAGGGCCAGATGGGGCTAGGGAAGTGGCCAACTGAGCTGGGGGCCTGAGAAGGAGGATGCTGACAGACCTGGGAAGGTGAGGGGACCTGGGACAAGGGCCACTGGGGACTCAGGACCCCCATTCTGTCCTTTCCCTGCAGGGCCTTATGGACAACTGAGACCAGAGCTGGGCCCCAAGCCTTTTGGTGAGTGGGGGGTCTACCAGAGCTCAGAGTGAAGCTGGGGTAGCTGTGAGAAGCTTTGGAGGCTCCCTAATGATATTGGTGTCCTCCATTTCTCTGTCTTTGTCTTAGGGGGACCTGAGGGGAAGAGAGGCAGCAATGGCATGCTGGGAAATGGCTATGGAGGTGAGGGGGAGGCCCACCATGTCGCCCTTCCAATTCCAAGTGGGGGAGGCCCTGCCATTGGGAGGGGTGCCAGGCTCTTGGGCCCCCTGTAGGAGACCAGAGAAGGGAGAAGGCCCTGGGAGAGGAGAACAGGACAGGACAAAACTTCTCCAGGTCCTTGACCTCCCACCCCCTTGTCCCAGGCCACTGTCCTTTAGGGAAGTGCTGACCATGGAATGTGCACTGCCACCTTGGAGCCACCTGCCTGGGAGGGAAGCCAGACTCTGGCTTGGCCTTGGTGCTGCCTGGCCTGGGGTCACTTTGAGCCAGAAGTATTAATAAAGGCACTGCGTTTTCTTGTTTGTCTTTATATAAGATCACCATAATTTGAGTTTGTCTGTGGGTGGAGGAATCAGCTGGAGGGGGTGGAAGTAGGACAACCTGGATTTGCACCCTCCAACCTTGTTCATTCAACAAACATTAATGTGGCCACATGCCAGGTCCCATGTTGGGGATGGGGGAGACTGTGGGAATAAAATCAACTGCATGTTCACTCTCAGGGAGGGAAGCAGGCCAGAGGAGTGAGGACAAGCCTGCCTGGTGTAAGGGACTTGTGCATGGCAATGGTTGGTAATTTAAAATCCAACTATTAAAATGATGAAACAACTATCTAATTTTTCTGAAGCCTTTTCTCGTACCTTCCAGGTATCACTGTTTGAACTAATTTAATCACGTGGCTGGGAACTCACTTTCACATGCTTGAAGGGATACCCAGTTCCATTTAGACAATTAAATACATTTGACAGGTCGACTGTGGAGTTGGTTCCAACTCATAGTGACCCTGTAAAGGGTTTCCAAGGAGTGGCTGGTGATCTTGAACCGCCTACCTACCTTTTGGTTCAAACCGTCTTTGCAGTGCAGCTCAGTAACCTGCAGCGCCACACTAGGACTCTGGACTTCCCATTAGATAACTCAGATAACAATTGCAAAGTTAGTGGGTGTGATTGTCTTGATGGAAAAGGTCTATGGACCAAGCAACATCTTCCTGAGCATGTATGGAATTGCAAAGATGAATCAACCAGGTACAAATGTATCAGGGCTCTCAATATCTTTAAAAGCCAGTTATTAGTCTTGTATTGGAGTTCTGGTGTGGCGCTGTGGGTTAATGCACTGGACCGCAAAGTCGATTTGTAATGCACGGTCGATGGTTCAAGTTCACTATCCGCTCCTTGGAAACCCTATACAGGGTCGCTATGGGTGGGAACTGGCTTGACGGCACTTACAACAACAGTCTTGTATTGGAGTCCTGATGTGACCTGTAGGGTAATGTCGGCGTTTCAAACCCACCAGTAAGCACTGAACAGCAACAGTCCTGTGTTAAGGAGCTCTGGTGGCACAATGGTTCAGCATACAGCTTGTAACTGAAAGGTCTGTGGTTCGAACCCACCAGTCACTCAGTGGCAGGAAGATGTGTAAATTGGCTTGCATAACGACTTGAAGTCTGGGAAACCCTCTGGGGCAGTTCTTTGGAATTCACTCAGTGGCATTGGGTTCTATGATAACTGAATATATGTCCGTTTAGATCTTGGTCCATCACCCACGACCATCATTTCGGAGTCACCAGGTTAAAAACTAGCCAAATAGAGGAGAGTCACATACTCCTTACTGTGGAGGTGGGCGGGGCGGCCACTGGCGCTGCAGCATAGTGGACGATCAGGCCAGCTGGGGGCGCCCATTGCGCGTGTGTAGCTTTCGATTGCCAGGATGTGTGTGTGTATGTGTGTGTGCCCACACGTGCGTCGTTCTGCGGTTCGCAGGACACCTTGATTGGCGGGTAGAAAACCTAGATGGAGCTAGACGCTGCCCCTAATTGGCTGCCCAGGGCAACTTGCACCAGCCCACGACAGCAACCCACGGGCAGCAAGCGCATTGGCCCCTGATTGGCTGGCTGGCGGCTGCGCGCAGCCACGATTGGCTCGGTGGTCCGGCATCACCCGCTGGTCAGCAGCTGCTGGCGGCAATGCTAGGCCCTGGGGCGGTGACAGTGGCCAAGCTGGAGGCGCGGCTCCCGCGGTCGCGCTCTCACCCGCGGCTGATCCGCGCCCGCGCCCCCTCGCGGCTGGTCCGGCCGCGCCCCCCGCGGACCCCTCCGCCTGCGCCGTTGCTGCCGCACCCGCCGCTGCCTGGCCTGCCAGGGGGTCTGAGTCCCACGCCACCACCCTCTTCCGTGCTTGACCTGGCCGCGCTGCCGCCACTACCCGCATTACCGCTGCGACCCGAGCCACTGGCGCCCTGGGCTCCAGGCCGGCACCTAGCGTTGCCCGAGCTGCCGCCCGAGGCGTGCGTGCCCGCGCCATCCGCCGCCACGCTCGCCCTGCAAGGCCTGCCCCGTCTGCCCGCACCCGCGCCGCCTGCGCACTTGCCACTGCCGCCGCTGCCCGAGACCGCTGTTGCCGCCACTCCCGGGCCAGTGGACCCGCGCGGCCGCCCACCCCTACTCACCGAACCGCCGCTGCCGCCGCTGCCTGCACTACCTGCACGACCCTCGCCCTTCGGCCTGTTGGCGCCCCCCGCGCCCCGCGCCCCCTGGCCACTGCCCGCCTTCCAGCCGCCCCCGCCGCCCCACTTCTTCGTGTCACCGCCCTGCTGACCGCCTGACTCTGGTTTCGGACGGGTGAGTAGCTGCAACTCATTTGCCGGGACTCGGGTCTTGAGTCCCCAGCCACGCTGCCCCGCACACCCAGAGGCGTGAGTTTCCAGACTGAGGAGGGGGCGTCAGAGAGGAGCTGTCAGGCTTGGGGAGATTAATTTTAAGTCTGTTTTTTAATTCCATTTGCCCCTACTGCCGCACACACACACAGGCCTCCTGCTGGACTATTTGAGAAGGTAATTTATCCCGAGTGTTGATAAGGAACTGGGTGAGCGTCAGGGCACCAACCCCGGGGCATCGAGGGAATGGAGATAAACATTTAGAATCCTTGAATGCCCCATTTCCCCTTATGAAATAAAGGGGTTGGATACCCTCCTCCATTTCCATTCATGTGGCTTTCTGGAATCTTTCACATCTTGAGCGAGCCCTTTACGTGAAAGAGAACCCGGCTACCAGGAAAGCGCCAGCGATGATGATGATGAAGGGTCGGTGGATACTGACTGAACTGAGAGTTACCTACATCGGACTCTGTGACTCAGTCACACGGGACAGGAGCACTCCCACTGTGAGTCCCGAGGAAACTTCTGCCCCTCCCCATTGTGACCTGCTTCCCACCCCCACCAGTTTCTCCACAGCAGGATGTCCAACTCAGAATAAAGTTCTCTTTGTTCCCCAGGTGGCCTTCCTATCACCGTGGTAGCTCTGCAGCAGCCCAGGAGAGCTGTCAGGAAGCCAGGCCCAACCCCTCTTGGTACCAGCTTTGACCTTGGGAAACCTTGGATAGCAATGTATTAATGCTCTGGGACTGTGAAGAGAAAATCCCACAAACCAACCCAAATCCCACTGCCATCTTGATTCTGACTCATAGACCCTATACAACAGCACAGAACTGCCCCAGAGACTGTAAATCTTTACAGAAGCAGATGGTCTCATCTTTCTCCCTCAGATCAGCTAGTGGGTTTGAACTGCTGACCTGTTGGTTAGCAGCCCAGTGCTTAACCCATGGCACAACCAGGTGACTTAAAACCACAGAAATCCATTCTCTCCCAGTCCTGGAGGCCAGAAATCTGAAATCAAAGTGCCAGTAGGCTCTCCTCCCTCTGAAGGGTCTACTGGACGGTCCGCTTTGCCTCTTCCAGCTTCCGGTGGCCCCAGCCGCTCCATGACTTGTGGCTGTAATATCTGTAATCTCTATCTCTGCGTGGTGTTCTTCCAGGTGTATCTGTCCCAAACTGATCTCCCTGTCTTTGTTGTATAAGGATACCTGTCTTTGGATTTAGGTATCCTTATACCTAAACAAGATCCTTATCTTTGTTATATTTGCAAACACCCTTCTTTCAAATAAGGTCACAATCATAGGTTATGGGATATGTCTTTTGGGGGACAACTGGTTACCCCACTCTACGCAGTGTCCTCTCACCTGTGGGGCTGGCTTCCCAGGACCTCCTCAGTGGTTGAGTCCTGGATGCCCTGGGATCCCTGGAACAGGGGTTGAGGGCCCCAGTGTGGAATTATGGCTGAGTTAAGTTCCCATTTCAATTGGCTTGCTGTCCCCTACCCTTGCTCACTTTCCCTTATGTTGTCTCCTCCTCCCACCCCCCCACCTAAGACTCAGTAAACAGAAAGGCAAACATGATGTATGTTCTTAAAATAAAGAAGATAGTGTTGACCACAGGGCCTCCCCACCCCTCAAGAAACCTCCAAACAGATAGTGTTGGGGATTAGAAGCTGACAGTCAAGGCTGATAATAAAGTTAATTGTTAGCCTGCTCTGTGGAGTCTGTGCAGTTGGAGGTTACAAGAGAATCTGCCAGGAGGCTCTTGACAAAAAATGTCCTTGGCCCCGCCCCCCATCAAGACAGATAGGGATCGGCTAGAATCCTTTCCCACTCAGAGCAACCCTGTGGGACAGATTCGAACTGCCCTAGAGGGTTTCTGAGATTGAACATTTTTATGGAAACTGCCTCATAGGTTTGTTCTCCCATGAAGGTACTAGTGGGTTCAAACCACCAATGTTTCAGTTAGCAGCCAAGTGCTTAACCACTGTGCTACCAGGGTGCTATAGTTGTTATCAAATGCCATTGAGTTTCTGAGGAAGTGCTGGTGGGTTTCAATCACCGGCCTTGTGGTTCAAATTGACCTTGGAGTCCAGTGCTTATCCTTCAGAGCCACATCAGGACTCCAGGGCACTATTGTGATCCCCAAAGTGCCTGTGTGGAGATGCCTGGAGGTGGGCGCCTGTGGGTGGGCAGCCCTGGAGAAGTACCTGAGACTTAGGGAAGTTTTGACTCATGCAGGAAGGCCCTAGGGAGCGGGGACGGCGACATCAGGGCCGGGAGGTTGACCTCAGAGTTCAGACACACGGTCTTTCTGCACCTGGGACAGACAAAAGGCTAAAGAACTCAGGTGTAGGGTGGTTCCTGGAGTAATTAGATGCAGATGCGGTTCTCAGCGGAACCTTCCAGGGCTGGGAGCCTCTGGGTTTGGGGAAGGGAAAGAGAAAGATCTGGCTCCAGAAGAAATGGGGTAGTGTGTGGGAGACAGCCACATTGCCCTGGGGGTGGAGGTGGAGAAGGGGCTCCTGGGAAGCTGAGGGAGCCTCCTGGCCTTGAGACAAGGTCTGTTTGCACAGAGGTTTGTACTATTTTCCATTTCTGCCTACGGTGACGTTTTCTTAGCCCTCTAAGCCTGGATCTCAGCTGTGAAATGGGGACATGTGAGAATTATTACCAGATCCCCAAGGCTTTACCTACACATTGTAGTGTGGAAGCCAGGGGACCTGGGTTCTGACTGGGTTTCTCTTCCCGTGGGTACCATTCCAGGTGCAAGAGGGAACTCTGGATAACTCTTGATTTCTTGGTCTTTGGGCCACACTTTCCCTTTTGGAAAGATCAAGATGAAATAAACAATAGGATTGGAGCTAATAGTCTTCCACCTTATCCCCACCTGGCTAAGCTCCAGTTTTTCCAGCCCACCTGACCCTTCCACCCCTTCTGGTCTCCTAGGGGGAACTTTGCCCTTCCCTGAGCTGGTGGAGGGCGTGGTCTGCGGCCTGGCCTCAGTTTCCTGAGTTTGGTACCCCTCCCCCTGCCTTTCCGGGTGAGGCTGATGGGGGTGGAGATTCTAGTCTACTAATAAAGTGCCATTGAGATGGTAACTAAACCGAGGGGGCCACCCCTCCAAATCAATGGCATTCCAACCCCCTCCCAGTCCCTACTGCCACCCCAACTTTAACCCTTTGGATCCCAGGGTACAGTTGGGCCTTGGAGACCTCCTACTTGAAGTCTTAAGTCTGCCCCCTGGGGAGCTAACGGAGGATGGGGTTGTTCCACCAGAGTCCCTCTTCCAACCACCTTTTTCCGGTCCCTCCACCCGAACTCTGATATTTACTCTCCCCTTACCCAGCTCTGGGCCTTTTGGGGAGGAGGAGCTTTGTCTTATAAGACTGGGAAGAGGAGGAGAGATTTAGGAAAGGTAGGAGCTTGGGGGCAAATCCAAAAGGGCTGGTGATAGGAGGGTGACCTCGCTCTGAGCACTGACCTCCACATGACCAGTCCGTGACAGGGTGAGGGCTCTTGGCTGGAGTGTTGTATGGGTGTTGGGGTCTGAAATCCGGTGGGGGAGGAGGACCCATTTGTGTATCACCCACCCTGGCCCCTATCCAAGGGTTTAGTGCTGCATTGCAGAACTGGTCTGCCACTTCGGCACAGCCAGACATTGATGACCAGCTGCCCTGGACTCAGGGCTCAGAACCTTCAGGGCCAAGAGTGGGATCGGCCCCAGTAAAACTAGGACGAGTTAGAGTTGGTCACTTTGGGCACTAGGCAAGAGGGGGGCTCCTCTAGACTAGGGGTGGAGAAGGCCCTGGGGAGGCTGAGGGCAGGTCTGTGGGCCCCTCAGAGACCCAGGCTGCCTGACACCTGCCCAAACCTGTGTGGCTGGATTCCTGGAGTCCCTGGGGAAGGCTGTGCAGGGAGCCCAAAGACAGGCTTGCCTCTATTTGCCCTTCTCAATCTCCCCACCCCTAAACCCTGAAATTTGAGGCTCTGGGGGCTAAGGAGCTGGACAAACACGCTCAGGAGCAACTACCTGGGGCTCTGGCTGTCCCCCGCCCCCTCCTGAAGGAAAGGAGCAGATGACCAGAGGAGGGGCTGAGGAAGGATGGCGCCAGATGACCAATTGTTTGGCTTGAAACAGGCCTCACTTTCCCCTTTTTAGAGGCGGAGGACTCCCAACCTTTCTGGGATCCTAGACCCCTTTGGAAATTTGATGGAAACCATAAACTTCACTTCCAAACACTGCTAAAACCCCACACCTGGTTTGCACCCTGAACTGGTCCCTGAAGTCAGAATCTTTTCTGACTTTAGTGAACAGGGGGACTGGACCCAGCATCCATAGGAAGGGGTGTGTTCTAGGACTCCCAGTCCTGCCTGGTGCTCAGGACCAACTTAGCCTCTCAACCAGTCACACAGGAACAATAGAAGAGTAAGCTTTCACTCCGGAAGCTTTACTGCAAAGTGAAAGTACACTTCAAAGGTGAGAAGTGGGTCTTTCTCCGAGGATGGAGAGTAGCGCAGACCTGGTGGAATTGGGGAGCCTGGATTGTCAAAGCAAAAGTACACTTCAGAGAGAGAAGTGGGTCTTTCTCTGTGAGCAGAGAAGACCCAGTGGAATTGAGGGTTTGGGGTCTCCTCTACCAAGAGTGGGCTAGTACATATTGATTAGGAGGAGTGGGAGGCTGACCATTAATTTTCTTAGTAAAGGGGTGTAGGCTTTTGGGAAATGGAGTGGCTTTTGCAGTTGTAAGCTCTGTTGTTGTTAGATGCCATGAAGCTGGTTCCAACCTATAGTGACCCTGTATAGGGTTACCAAGGAGTGGCAGGTGAGTTTGAACCGCCGACTCTGCAGTCCAGCACATTAACCCACAACCCACAGTGCCACACCAGGACTCCACACCAACTCTAGGTGCAACTTTATGGGCTGTCTGCCAAGTTCTTCCTCTTTGCGACCAGTTGCTTTTCTCTACGGGGATTTCCTTCTGTCTTCAGTCTGTCCTCTCAATGTTGCTATTCCTGTTGAACTAGAGATATCTTCCCGGTCTAGTAGGAGAGGACTTGGGGCAAAGGGGCAGAAATGAAGAGGCCTATGAGTGTCTCTTTCAGCTGAGGGCCCCCTTTGGGATGCCCCAAATCACCCCCTTGGAAAGTGAGTGGAAGGGATTCTCACTGTGCTCTCCCTTTTCAGATAATAATATCAGGGTGGGTCAAAAAGTTCCTGGAAAATGGAATGAAAAGACAATGAGCAGAATTTTTCCACGAACGTTTTGAAGGCTCTCCTATGCAAGGGTTCTTCTCACTCAGGAAGGGGCTGGAGAGAGTTCATAAAGCACCCCCTTTACACCAAAATGGAAGGGCTCATATTTGTGGGGTTAGGCTCTGAGTTCCCATGAGATTTCTTAAAAGGATCTTTGACCCGAGGAGGTTAAGAACCTTGACCTTTCATGATCTGACCCAGGAGGGACCCAGTTTGAGTCAAGATATGGGTGACTTAGCCTACAGCCCCATGGTCTGAGAGGGGGTGAGTCATGAGCTCCTCCGGGGTCTTCAGGAGGAGAAGTTTTTCCTGCAGACTGGGGATGGGGGGACCTGGTCCTCACCCCCACTTGCTCAGCTCTATGGTGACTCAGACAACAAAGGCTTCTGACCACTCACTCCCCAGCTGGGCACTGGGGCTGCACCTCCAACTGGGCTCCTGCCTCCTTCCCCCCATGTCCCAGCTGCCACACTCCCCACCCCCATATTCACAACAGGCTCTTTTATCCCTGGCCAGTGGGGACTTTCAGTCAGCTCAGCCCCCCCACCTCCAGTTTCAGCAATGGGGGAGGGGAGGGCACACCTGAGCTGAGGTACTGTGTGTGTGTGTGTGTGTGTGTGTTGGGGGGGTAGTTTCTAGGCTGTTGCCTGGGCAATGCCACATGAGCTGGGCGCCAAGCACCTGTTGCCGGGGGAACGGGGCGGGCGGGGCCCCTCCCTTGGGAGCCGCCAGAGCCACTGGGCTGACACAGGAGACAGATCAGATTCCAGAGAGTCCCGGTGGGGACGTGGAGGTGTGTGTGATACTGGGGGGCTGCAGGCATGTGCATCATGAAATGAGGGGAGAGCAAACATGGCAGGGAGGGGCAGCTGGGGAAGAGAAACCGGTCCTCCCCAATTATTTCTGCCCCTCCCCATCACGGTGCCCATTGTCTGGGGGTTGGCTTTCTTATGCCTTTGTTACTGCACACAGAAGTTCTGTCCTGCTCTGTCCCAGTCACTGTGCTCCCCACAATTGGTCCCCAGGCACCACCACCCCCTCCATCCGTGGCACCTGGGCTCCACCTCCTCCCAGGTCTTCTCCTTGTCCCTGCTCCTCCCCTATCTCAGCCTTAAAACCCCGCCTGCCAGCAAGAGAGGCAGAGTCTCCAGGTACAGCGCTCAGTGTGGAAGTAACCCAGGTGGGTCAGGGCCTGTGCAAGCCGGGTGGGATAGACAACCGCTGGGACATCATCACATTATCATCGGCAGATGTGCATCTGCATCTGATACTGACAGTTCTTCGTGGGGAAACAAGCCACAGGATTGAGGAGAACAGGAGCTTGGTTGGTGTTCATTGAAGGGTCTGAAGTACTGGTGAGAGGAGAGATCCACGGCTGTGAGGACTGTTCAGTCCAGAGGGCACCTCACTCATCAATTGTCTGAATTAACCAGACCACTGGACAACTGCTGGGGCAGATGGCTTCCACTGGTCTTGAACTACTGGGCATGACCCTGGCTGTGCTGGGCTGGCTAGGCACACTAGTGTCGTGTGCCCTACCCCTGTGGAAAGTGACCGCCTTCATCGGCAACAGCATCGTGGTGGCCCAGGTAGTATGGGAGGGGCTGTGGATGTCCTGTGTGGTGCAGAGCACGGGACAGATGCAGTGCAAGGTGTATGACTCGCTGCTGGCCCTGCCCCAGGACCTGCAGGCCGCCCGTGCCCTCTGCATTGTCGCACTCCTACTGGCCCTGCTTGGCCTGCTGGTAGCCATTATGGGCGCCCAGTGTACCACGTGTGTGGACGACGAGGGTGCCAAAGCCCGCATCGTGCTTACGGCAGGTGCCATTCTCCTCCTGTCTGGGGTCCTGGTGCTCATCCCAGTCTGCTGGACAGCACACGCCATCATCCAGGACTTCTACAACCCTCTGGTTGCTGAGGCTCTCAAGCGGGAGCTGGGCGCCTCCCTCTACCTGGGCTGGGCTGCGGCCGCCCTGCTGATGCTGGGTGGGGGGCTTCTCTGCTGTACATGCCCTCCACCCCAGGTCGACCGGCCCCGTGGACCCAGGCTGGGCTATTCCATCCCCTCCCGTTCAGGCGCATCTGGACTGGACAAGAGGGACTATGTGTGAGGCCATGGGCATCACTAGGCCTGCCAGCTTCTGGCCATTGTCTGCCTATTTGCCCACCTGGAGCTTTCAGCCCTGTCTGGACACATCACTCCAGCCTTCTGGACTCCAGCATTCACCCCTTCATCTTCCTGAAGACTGGCTGAGTCCAGACTCATCGGGTTGGGCCAGAGCTGATGGGGTGACCTTTGTGTGAAGAGACAGACCTTTCCCTTCCTTAGCTCTTCGAGCTCCCTTGATCTCTCTGCTCTGAAGAGCTGGGCCCTGGTGTCACCAGAGACCCAGCCAAGATCACCCCACCCTCCACCCCCACCTGAGTCAGGAATAAAGAAAGCATTTGTTACCAGCCTGGCCCCTTCTGATCTCTGTACTGAGCTCTGGGCAGGGACAGTCAAATGGTTGCCCCTGGAAGCTGTGGCTGGCCCATGCAGACTCTGGGGAGTCTGGGCTAAGGGGCTGCATGGTGCAACAAAGAATGAATGCCCCCCTCTCCTTTCCCTCCCCACCACCCTCCAGCCACACCAAAGACACATTAACAAAACACACTTTACTTAGTAAAAATGTGAACACAGGGCAGGCATAGGCAGAAGTGTGTGGAGGGTAGGAAGTGTGAGTTGGGGTCTACAGCACAGCTAGGACTTGGGAAGGGACGTGGTAGCAGACACAGGTCAGAAACCTTGGAAATGGGGTGGGTATCTTTGGTAACTTCTGTTGCTCTTCTAGAAGTGGACTTAAAAGCCTGTGGGGGGCAGGTCCAGAGGCATGAAGAGATGGGGTGTCCTTGCAAGCTCAAGAGGTTCCTTCACAGCATTGGCAGCTCTCCACACTGGGTCCCCAGCTCCTGGTTTGCGAGTACAGCATGGCACAGGACACCACCATCTCTGGCTGTTTCATCCAAAGGTGAGAAAGACAGACCAGCAGCAGAGACCAGGGTGGGCGAGGCAGCTGTGATTGGTATCCAAGTGGATCACAAAAATGCCCCCAAAACATAAAACACAAGATCAAACCTACCCCCAGAGCGGCCAAGTATCATTGCCTGTGGGTTGGTTCCAGTTCCAAGTGGGAAGAGGGGGAGGCAGGGGGAGGCTCTGTGGGTAAGGAGTTGCTACTCCCCTACTCCCATCAGACATAATTCTTGGTGGGGTACTCAGAGGGCCCCCGAGAGGTGCTCTGTGGGGCAGATGCTGAATAACGGGCCATGTAATGGTTGGAGGCCCGTGACCTCCCAGAGGGGCATGTGCAGCACAGCAGCCCCCCGCCCAAGAACAAAAGACCTGAGGCAGCCCAGCCCAGGTAGAGGGAGGCCCCCAACTCCCTCTTTTGAGCCTCGAGTACCAGGGGGTTGTAGAAGTCACGGATGATGGTGTTGGCTGTCCAGCAGATAGGGATCAGGGTCAGGACCCCAGAGATGATGAAGATGATGCCGGAGGTGAGTACCAGGCGAGCCTTGAAGTCCTTGTCTTCCACACAGGTAGTACACTTGGCCCCCGCGAGGTACACCAGCAGGCCAATTAGGGCCAGCAGCAGCGCGACAACGCAGAGGGCACGGGCGGCCTGCAGGTCCTGGGGCAGGGCCAGCAGCGAGTCGTACACCTTGCACTGCATCTGTCCCGTGCTCTGCACCACACAGGACATCCACAGCCCCTCCCACATCACCTGGGCCACCATGATGGTGCTGCCGATGAAGGCGGTCACCTTCCACATGGGCAGGGCACAGGAGACCAGGGCATTGATCCAGCCAAGGGTTGTCAGGATGATTCCCAGGATCTGAAGACCAGCAGAAGCCATGGTGAGGTCCAGAAGCTGCAGGAGTGAGCCCAAAAGCAAAAGTGAGCCCACCTTATTCTCACTAACACCATGCCGTGAGCCTTGGCCACCAGGTAGGAAGTACAAGAGCCCAGACATCGAGAACTTCGGGTCACACGGGCAAAACGTTGATCATGCTTTAATTTATCATCAGCAACTGGCTACTGAGCATTCTTTTTTCTCCCTAGTTTAGTGACAGGCACGGGCTTACAATAGTCATGAAACAAGCGATCCTGTTCTGCCTGCCTCTGAACACAAATGAAAGAAACCGAGCAAATTAACAAAAATAGGCTGGTCCATCTCAACTACGGTTATCAAGCAGGTGAGTGGGTGACAAAAGGGGGTGTCAAGAGCAGCACCACCAGGTGCTTTATGGGGGTACAGAGAGCCATGAGCTTCTGACTCAACACCTGTCAGTTTCAACTTCTAAGATTCAAACCCCTGGTTATCAGTGACTTGTCTTCCCTGAGCCTGACCCACCCTCCTCAATAAGGTGGTCAGCCTGCCCAGTCCCATCATTCCAGAGAGGTTAAAGCAAAAAACAACCCCTCCTCTCCAACCCTGCAAAATCACGAGCCCTTTCCTGGGGCCATCTTGATCCCTTAGCCCTGCCCTTCTCAGAGAGCAGCCCCAAGGAATCGGTCATTTTCTTGTGCATCCCTTCCTGAAAATGTCAGACGACGGTTGTCTGGGGACAACTTTCCTGAAAGAAGTCAGTCTCCCTCTCTGCCGCACCTGGCTCCCAACTATCTAAGCACGTAGCACCTGTCTCCTCCATATATCCTAAAGGATCAGCTTGGTTTTCAGCTCAAGGGTCCAATGGTCTTCCCCCACCGCTAGGACCTAAACTTGGGCCGGACGGCGGGAAGGCAGGCTCTGGACTCGCCTCTCCAAAGCTGCCCCACCCCAGACCGCGCTCAGGCTTAGGGGAAGGTGGTCGGGTGGGGCCGCGCCATCTCAGCCCCAGGTTAGGGCCGGCCCAGCCACCCATGAATGTTCTGTGCTCTTCCTACACCCTCCAGGTTCGGCCTCGAAGGAGGGTGCCCCAAGAGGGGGATGAGCGTCCCAAAGGCAGGACCCCGTCCCCGAGAGGCAATGCAGGTGGGGGAAGGGCTCCCGGGGTATCGTAGCCTTTGTCCTGGGGGAGGGGGAGGGGTGTTTAACCCTTCCGGAGCGGCCAAAAGACCCAACCTGCTCAGCGGCTTCAGCGCAGCTTCCCCACCCAGCGTTTTGCCGCAAGGAGCGCGGCCCAATTTGTCCACAAGCTCTCCCACCCACGCCGCCGCGACCCCGGCACACGGGCCGCTTTGTACGTCTCCCACCCTTCCTCCTCTCCTCGCCCCTCGCAGGTTACCCCGGCTCACCTGCAGAGACTGACTGAGAGATTCGTGGGAGGCGGCAGAATGTCCGATAGGACGGAAGGGGGGGGTATCTTAAAGCCGTCATGACGTCACTTGCCCCCCGCCCCTGGGGAGGGGCAGAGACCCCGGCCCGGATGGCGCCGGGCGCGCGAATCCCTGCCTGGTCAGAAGGGGGCGCTCGGCTAACCTAGACTTGTTAGTGCCGTCGTGTCGGTTCCGGTTCATAGGGTTTCCAAGGAGCCGATGGTGAGCTTGAACCGACGACCTTGAGCATCAACTCACAGCGCCATACTAGGGCTTAGCCCGAATCCTAACTCCTTATTCCTTCACGCCCCCAAAAGAAAATGCTAGATTGTATGGAAAGTATGTATTCAATCTCATCTATGTATGTGCAAGGGAGTAGGAGAGGCTCTCATATTTTCTGAATCAGAGCTGGGCCGAGCTGTGTAAGGAAGATTGTGGTGTTAAGTGCCCTTCAGTTTCCTAGGAGCGGCTGGTGGGTTTGAACCGCCGACCTTGTGATTAGCAAATCCAGTGCTAATCCTACAGCTCCACACCAAGAAACCTAAGAAAGATTACTATTGTATTTTATGAATTTACATCTATGAAATGACTCGCTAAGTATTAAAATTCAATCTCATTCCCGTGTATATTTATTAAATTCTTGTTACTGAAAAGAAATGACCTTTTAAGTGAAAGGAAACCCTGAAAAAAAAAAAAAAAAGACTTAGAATCTCAGCAGATGGGGCGTTGCTTGCGGCCGGCCCTCTTCCCCCGACTGGTGACGTCCGGCACTCGGTGGATGAGGATGCAGGACGTGGCGCCAAATGAAGTCTTGGCACCGCCGCTTCCCAACGCTGTGACCTCGGAAATATACCTAGCCATCCTTAGCCTCGGTTTCCTACCCTACAAAGTGCAGAAAACAAGCCTGCGCTTTAATCTTCACGGCGTTAAGGTTCAGTTAAGCCCTCCAGGGGAATTAGGAATTACTTTTGTTATGTTAACTCCCCAGGGACCCTCAAGAAAGTTGCCACCGTCTCTTCCACGAGCTGTTCCGAGTCTCTGAGCCCCTCCCCCCGAGACCTCGGACAGAGACACAGTGAGGGGCATGCTCAGATCTGTGTCCCGGTAGGGTCCTGGGTGAGGAGCCGGAGTTTGTTGAGCAAATGATCAACCGTCGCTGGCCGGCGGGGCGTGGCGCCGGCAGCCGCGCGGGTCGGGTCCGGAGGCGGCTCCGCCCCGGAAGGCGGGGGCGAGGAGAGGACTAGCTGCCCTGAGCGGCTCGCGGGCGACAGGAGCAGACGGCAGTGGCCGCGAGACGCAAGCAGCATGGCTCTGGGCTCGCTGCGCCAGCTTCTGCGGCTCCTCGTGTTGGGACTGGGACTGGTGCTGCTGCGCGCGGCGGCCGGGGAGCGCGCGCCAGGTACGCGGGGACAGAACGCGGCGGGAAGGTGTGGGCCAGTCGGGGCCAGTCGACCGGGAGAACCCGGGGTTCGGAGGGGAACGCCGAGTCTAGCGACTTGGGGAAACCAGGCTGAATCGATAGGACCGAGCGGACGTGGGGGTTCTGGGGCCAGATTGTTTCCAGACATCGCGTTCCTTGACTGGGGAGATCCAAGTTCAAGCCTCAGGTTTCCTTTCCTGTACTCTAAGGGGTCACGCCCCCACCCTGTTCCGTACGGTGTCTGGTCTGTCTAGCCTCAGTGACCGAAGATTGGGCATGTGGAGAGGCACGGGGGCAAAGACCCCCGTGCCATGTGGGGTGCCTTTCCGTCTGGTGACTTCAGTGCCCAGCTATGCGGGGGGAGGGGCTGGGGTCGGGCCCGGTGCCCAGGAGTGAGTCACCCGCTATCGGCGGGGGGAGGTAGGTTGTGGGGACCTGAGTCCCCCCCAACGGCCCCGCGCTGCTCCCCCCCATTCCCGCTGCCGTGTCCCCGTCTGGCCGTGCTGTCACCTGTGAGGAATGTGGGGGAGGGTGCCGGTGACTCACGTCATTTGATCCGGCCGACCCTGACCTCAGCCCCCAGAATAGCCGTGCCCCGCCCCAGCCTTTGACCCTCAGCCCCCTCCCCAGGCTCCACCCCCTGCTCCCATGGCACCTCCTGGAGCTCGGACCTCGACAAGTGTATGGACTGCGCGACGTGCTTAGCAAGGCCGCAAAGCGACTTCTGCCTGAGCTGTGAGTGGGGGCAGTGTCCGAGTTGGTAGACTCTGGATCTCGAACAAGGGGTCTGGAGTGGAGAGGGGACAGTGGAGGGTGGTAAAACTAATCCCGAGGAAGCTGGAATGGGGAGAAGGGGCTCTGATCAGCGGCGTCAACTGACTTCACATCCCACCCCCAGGTGCTACGGCTCCCCCAGCCCCCTTCCCGCTGCTCTGGCCCATCCTGGGGGGCGCTCTGACCCTGGCCCTCCTGCTGGTGCTGGTCTTCAGCTTCCTGGTCTGGAGACGATGCCGCAGGAGAGAGAAATTTACCAGTAAGTGTGCCCCAGTGCCCCTGCCCACACCCTCCTCCTCAGTTTCCCCATCTGACAATGATCCTGCTTTTCTTGCAGCCCCCATCGAGGAGACAGGTGGGGAGGGCTGCCCAGGGGTGGCGCTGATCCAGTGACAATGCCTCCTACCAGCCTGCAATGCCATTTGTCATTCATTCATTCTGGAGCCAGCGCCTGCTTACCAGAGGAAGCCTGTGCCACCCTCTGGAAGGGGTGGTATGGTGAATCACCTCTGAGGCCTGAGGTTTTGAGGAGCTTTCCAAGACACCTCTGATTGCCTGGTCTCAGGCTTCTGGACAGAAAAGGATCTCTATCCGGCTTACACATGTCCGTAGACACTGAGGAACTGCAGTATTTGCACAAGGGGGTCTCCCCCCACCATGTCCTGGGGTGCCGACCGACTTGAGGAGCAAACACACTACTAGGCCCCACCCACTCAGATGTACTGAGACTGCCACAGGGGGTCTGACCTAGGGGGTGGGGACCTGGTCTGAACACTAGGGGCTGGTCCTCTAGGGGAGGGGACAGCTCTGGAACACTGCCTCCACTAGCCCCCAAAGTTGGGGAGATATTTATTTTGGGGAAAAGGTTTGAAAGGGAGTGAGAATTTATTAATAATAATAATAAAAAAAAACCCTCTTTAAATGGCTTGGAGCATACACTGTCCCAGCCCAGACTTTCCCGGGCCGGCGGGGAGGGAATGAGTCAGCCAGCCGCGGGGGCGGGGGCGGGGCTCTGACTCACACATTCTCAATGCCTGAGCCCAGCTTGCCAGGGCCTGGCCTGGTCCTGACCGTTTTTCCACAGATCTAGAGAGAGAAGCCCTACATCCGGCAACCCACATCTCATGGGCCCCCTGAAAAGGTCCAACTTAATTAAGCCTTCATTTGTTAGCAGTGTTTATTCAAAGCTCCCTCCCCAACCTCCAATTCTCTGGTCCAAGACTCTGTCCTCCCTCGGTGGCCTCCTAGGTGGAAGGTCCTGGTGCCAGAGGCCTGGTCTGAAAGTGGAGAAGCCGGTAGCTGGTCCCTTTGTAGGATGCCAGTCCCCCACTGTGCAGGGGGGTGGATTTAGGCAGGTGGGCGTGGCATCACCCCAAACACTCAGAGCTCCATCAGGTCCCCAGCTGGGGTAACAGGGTAATAGGGGCTAGGGGTGTCGCCCAGCCTCAGCAGCCTGAGGGCCTCAGGGATCAGGTTTCCAGGATAACGCCACAGAAGCAGCTCAGAGCAAGGGCTTCTAGAAGAAGAATCCACAGTCAGGGCAGGGGGCAAGGCTGGACAGGCTGAGCCCTCCCTCCCAGCTCCAGGTCCGTCTCCCGCATACACTCTCCAAGGAGCCCAGATGGGAAACTAACCAGAGGTCGGCTGGAGGCTAAAATTAGCAGGATGAGGCAGGGCCTTGGAGGTTGGGCTCCGACCAGTGTGATCCTGCCCCGGGTTGGCCCAAAGAAGGTGCCTACCTGAGTGGAGGCAGGGCTGGGGGTAAAGTCCTGGGGGGGCTGCAATAAGGGTGGTCGTTGTGCAGGCTGAGTCGAGAGAAGTGGGTGGCCATGTTCTCCTCGGACAGGAACTGCTTGCGCAAGGGCTCCCTGGGGAGAGGAGCAGGCTGGTTTGGAATACAGAGTGGGCAGGGAGCAAGATGGGGGTCAGAGGTGGTCGAGGTCTATTTGGGAGTTCCTCCCTGCCCCAGACTCACTGCTCCTCCTCCAGGCGCCGCTTGGTGCTCATGGGCACAGCTCGGAGAAGGGAACTGGGAAGAGATAAGAACCAGGTGCACCCCACCCTACTGGCCCGATGTCAAGGATGCAACCCCAGCCAGCAGCCCCCATCCCTGTCCTATCTTAGCCCACACAAGTCACCTCCCCTCGTCCGGGACATTCAGCTGCCTACTTCGGTCATAGCGGTCCTGAGTCCCCAGTCCCATCCTACCTAGCCTCGGCTTGGGCCAATACTGGCTCATCCAAAGCGGGTCATCTTTCCCTGAGCCCCTTGGTTAGGCCTATCTCAGGGCCCTACACGCACCTCGCATCCAGACTCCGGGTCGCCCCGGAGGCAGCCCGGGGGTCGCGCTGGGCCCGACCCGAGGGGTCACGATCTAAGGGTTGCGGCAGAATCATTAGGGCTAGGGGTCCTTTGGTCACAGGGGCGGGATCCGGGAGTCAGGGGCGGAGCCTCAGAAGGCGTGGCACACGACAGGAGGCGTGGTTTTGGGCGCGCGCAGCAGCGGGGTTAAGCGCAGGCGCAGAAGACGGGCGGCGTACGGCTGGAAGGCGGGTCTGATAGGCGAGGTGGGGGAGGGGATCCTGCGTAGTGGGGCTGCAGTGGGAGCCACGCAATGTCTAGGAGTCTTCAAGGTGCTCACCTCGGTTCGTAGGGCTCCGGGAGGTAGACGGCCACCACCTTCGCACCGGGCCGACGGCAGTTTGGGTCGTGGAACGCCGCGGAGGAGCAGTTCACTGGCACGTCCGGACTTGTGAGGCCACGTCGCGCGAAGCACTCTGGGACTTATAGTCTTTGCTATGGAGCGAACGGTGCCGCACGCGGTGCCGCTGGGTCAGGTGAGGGGGACCTGGGGCGCGGGGTCTTCTGGGATTTGTATTCCAGGCTCGGCTAGACGGGACGGATTAGGAATCTTGTCTCCGAGCCCCGTTGCGTGTGAGTTGTTTGTGGGAATCGAACTTCGGACTGGGGGGCGAAGTAACCCAGAAGTCAGCACGTTTTTCAGTGTGGGGGGCGAGAGAACCACGGTTTAGGCACTCTACGTGGCAGATCCTCTGCGAAGTGTGGTGCTGTGGGATCAGCCCTGGACTACAAACCATAAGGTCGGCAGTTCAAATCCACCAGCTGCTCCTTGGAAACCTTATACAGGGTCGCTCTGGTAGGTAGTGGTTATGAATCGGGCTGCGAACCGCAAGGTCAGCAGTTCGAAACTACCAGCTGTTCCGCGGGAGAAAGATGAGGCTTTCTGCTCCCTTAAAGATCTACAGCCTCGGAAACCCTGTACAGGGGCGCTATGAGTTGGAAGCGACTCCATGGCACATATCAACAACAACATGAGAACATGGAGCCCTGGTGTGGTGATATATGATAGGCACTCTACCTTAAGGTCGGTTTGAACTGCAAAGTCGGTGGTTCAAACTCACCAGCCCCTCCTTGGAAAACCTATACAGAATCACCCATGCTTAACAGTAATTGTGACAAAACCCACCGTGGCTCTAGGGCCCCAAGGCTGCACAATTGAACTCTTCCTTGGCGTCTCCTAGGGCACTGGGCAGGTGTCCCCAGGTGGCCTGAGAAATCTGGGCTGGGAGTCTGCACACCCTCACCCTGCGTTTCCCGCAGGTGGAGGTATTTCAGGCCCTAGAGAGGCTGCACATGACGGTCTTTTCCCAGAGCGTGTCCCCCTGTGGGAAGTTCCTGGCGGCTGGCAACAATTATGGGCAGATTGCCATCTTCAGGTACTTGAGACCCCCCTGCTGCCCAGCACCCACTTGTCCTGGCAGTGGGCCTCCTGAACCCCCTCCTCTTTCTCCTTCAGTTTATCTGCTGCCTTAAGCTCTGAGGCTAAAGAAGAAAGTAAGAAGCCCGTGGTGACCTTCCAAGGTGGGTTCAGCTGTTGGATCTGGCCTTGGGGACCCCAGGGTGGAAGAAGGGACAGAATGGGGTCCCTCAGGTTCTGCCTTTCCCTTCAGCTCATGATGGGCCTGTCTACAGCATGGTGTCCACTGACCGACAGCTGCTCAGTGCTGGGGACGGAGAGGTGAAGGCCTGGCTGTGGGCTGAGATCCTCAAGAAGGTAAGGAGTGTGGGACTGGGGGAAGGGCCGGGGGTCCAGGCCCAGGGAGGGCCTCTGAGGTCACTTGGCCTTTTCCCCAACCAAGGGCAGCAAGGAGCTGTGGCGTCGTCAGCCTCCATACAGGTGAGCCAGGGCCAGGTGGGTGGGGGCACCTGGGCATAAGGCACTCTGGAACCCAAACTGACTTTGTGCTTCTTCCTCCTCTAGGACCAGCCTGGAAGTGCCTGAAATCAATGCTTTGCTGCTTGTCCCCAAGGTCTGAGGCCCCTAAGACTTTGATTTACGGCCTGCTCTAGGCCCTCTTCTGCCCTCTTCCTGAGTAACTGTTGACTTCTCACCCTACCTTGCCTTCCTCCGCAGGAGAATTCTCTCATTCTTGCCGGAGGAGACTGTCAACTACATACTATGGACCTGGAAACGGGGGCTTTCACGGTGAGTGGGCGTGCAGTGGGGTTGGGGTAGGGTTCTCTTCCTGGGCCCCCAGCTCCTGACACAGCCCCTCTTCCCACAGCGAGCCCTCCGGGGTCACACGGACTACATCCACTGCCTGGCATTGCGGGAGCGGAGCCCCGAGGTTCTGTCAGGTGGCGAGGATGGAGCTGTGCGGCTTTGGGGTAAGGGTGGGCAGCGGATTGGTGGAAGGGGAAGATGGCAGCTGGTGGACTGAATCCAAGATGGCACTGCTCTGGGTTCTCTCCACAGACCTGCGCATGGCCAAGGAGGTGCAGACGATCGAGGTGTACAAGCATGAGGTGAGGCCATGCCCAGCTCCGGGCTGCCCCCCTCCTCCTCTCCCGCAGCCTTTCTCTCATCATCCTCCCTCTAGGAGTGTTCCAGACCCCACAATGGGCGCTGGATCGGATGCTTAGCCACCGACTCCGACTGGATGGTAAGTTGGGCAGAGGGTGGGATGGGTTAGTGACTGTTCTAGGTCCTGCTTTTGGGACTCCGTGGCTCATGGCACCTGGGAACCTGCCGTTCTGGCCAGGTCTGCGGAGGGGGACCAGCCCTCACCCTCTGGCACTTACGGTCCTCCACACCGACCACCATCTTCCCTATGCGGGCACCACAGAAGCATGTCACCTTCTACCAGGACCTGGTGAGATCCTGTCACCTTCTGCCACCCCTGCCTGATCCCCACCTTCTGCCACCCGCTTCTGCTCTGATCCCCAAGCCCCTCCTGTCCTCCAGATCTTGTCTGCTGGCCAGGGCCCGTATGTCAACCACTGGCAGCTGAGTGGGGAGCTTAAGGCCCAGGTCCCAGGCTCTTCGCCGGGGCTGCTCAGCCTCAGCCTCAACCAACAACCAGCAGCTCCCGAATGCAAGGTGAGTCCCAGAGGGCCTGGGGTCCCTGGGAAGCCGGGGGGTGGGGTGGCAGGACCCTCACACTCCTCTTGTCTCTAGGTCCTGACAGCTGCAGGCAATAGCTGCCGCGTAGATGTCTTCACCAACCTGGGCTATCGCGCTTTCTCCCTGTCCTTCTGACCTCTTCACACCCCAGCACCCCAGGCGTTGGGAAAGCTTTTTCTTTTTTTTACAAATAAAGTTTCCAATGTTTGTTTCGTGTGCTTCTTTCCCAAAAATGGAGACCAAGCTGGTGTGGTGATTTATATATTACTCTTTCTGTTCTTGATACATAAATACCCACTCTCACCCACTCTAGAGGGTGCCTAGGGCTTAGAAAAGATAGACCTATAGATTTATAATACAGCTCTGCCCCACCACCCACTTCAGGCTGCTGACTCCCAAAGCTGGCCCCTGCTCCCAAAGATGAGCCTCTGCCCGGCTTTCCCTGAGTGGGAGGGCACCAGCGTCCCCTGGAACACAATCCGGGTTCTGTGGTTCCATTTGCCCAAAGAGAAAACCGAGTCCAAGAAAGGGTAAGGGTGGCACCCACATCTGCACTCAGGTCCTTCGGAAGAGGTTGCTGAGGAAGCCAGCGGCGGGTCCAGTGCCCAGGCGCAGCGAGAAGCGGGGTGAGGCACGGCGCGGAGAGGGCCTGGTGGCGTTCAGCTCCTTCTGGCGCTGGGAGTGCAGCTGCTGCCCAATCACCACCTGCATGTCATCCTGAAAGGAACCGAAATCAGGGAAAGTCAGAAGGACCTCGCCTCTCAGGCACCGCCCATCCCGGGCACCGCCCCTCACCTGCCAGGCCTCCAGCTCCTGTGTTAGCGCCACCTTCTGGCGGATGGTGCGCAGCAGCTCCCGGGATAGAGAGTCCCGCTCCAGCGAGACACGGCTCAACTCCAGGGACAGTTCCAGGGCCCTGCGGATGGGAGGAACGGGGAGCTGGTCCGAGGGGTGCTGGGGCCCTGGCAAGCGGGCTGTCTGGACCCAGGCCAGAGGGAGGCTGCTAACATGGAGATCAAGACCGCACCCCTCGGTGGGAAGGAGGACCCGAGCAGGGGTTTTAGTGAGTGGTATGAGGTCTCACTTGTTCACAGCCTCGTCCCTATCAGAGAGGGCGCCTCTCAAAGCGGCCTCAGGGTCCTGCGCCTGCAGCTCCTTCTGCCTCTGCAGTTCCTCCCTCAGGGACTGCAACTCTGTCCTCTGCAGCGCCATCTGCCGGAAGGGGGAGGTGGTTAGGCAGGTGAGCTCCTGGGTCTCCCAACCCATGCTGGACACTCAGTGGAGTCCTCGGAGTCCCCCAGGCTGAGGTGGAGGGTGAGGGCAGAGCTATAGGAGGTACGCAGGGAGAGGTGGAGGGAGTGAGCTAACGGAGTAGGGGTGTGTGCTGCTGAGGAAGTCTTCCTGGAGGAGGCAGCATAGAGCTGTCCCTAGAAGTATGATTTGTTTTTGGGGGAAAGGTGATCCAGGTACAGGGGCTTGAGTACGCAAATACCTGGCGGTGGAGATGGAAGGGAGAAAGTGACAACGGGGAGGGCTAGGAGTCCAGCACTAGTCTCCCCTCCCCACCTCATTCTGTAGTCTGGTCACTTCTGCCTCCCTCTCTTCCAGCATTTCCGCAGAGCTCCTCGTCGCTCGCTTCTTGGGGGGCTCCAAGCTCTCCTCCAGGGGTGAAGGGTGTGCACTGGAAGCCTCTAGGGGCTCCAGGGACAGTGTCCTCTGTGGGTAAAAAATAAAGTCAGCGAGGATCCTGACCTCTTGGGAGTAGTTGGAGGGGTGGACCCTGAATCTGAAGAGTTGTTGGGTCTGTAGCTCACCGAGGCATCTTCGTGTCTGACTGTGTCATGGTCCTGGTCTCCGTCGAGGCTATGTGCAAGCTCGGACTGTAGGGAAGTGACGGACACATCGGCGTCCTGGAAGCGAGACTCCTCCTCTAGCTCCGACACCCGCCGCTGCAGCCTCCTTAGCGCGCTGAGAGCCTCCTCCGCCTCGAAGCGCGCTCGTTCTAGCTGTGAATCCAAGAAAAGACAGGCAGCTGCTGGGGCGAACAGCCCCATACGCTGCGCCGCATCCTGCATCCTGCCCGCAAGGAGGCGCCAGAGTGCTGGGCAACCCCGCGTCCCCGCACTACCGGGACACGCCCACTCCCGCCCCTGCAGCATCGTTACGCGTCCTTGGGTCAATTTCCTACCAATAAAGCGGGGTGCGGCTGGGCGTCACAGCGCTGCTAGTCTCCCATCACTACCCCATCCCAGTCAGATCACCTGGCAAAAGCCCCACCCGCCCCCTCCCAAACCACATTTATGGAACCTTTTTTCTCAACCAGGCTCAACCACAGCCCTGTGAAGTAGGTACAATTACCATTTCATCTCACAGATGAAGAAACTGAGTAAATAGGGCCACTGCGATAAGAAACCAGCTCAAGGTCAGGAGACTTCCAATGACAGTCCCTGGGACCTCTTTTCATTCACTTTTCTCCACAGCCCATCACTGGCCTGATCCCAGACCTCCAGATTCCCAGCTCTGACCCATTCCAGACAGGTGGGAAGAGACTCAAATGCAAAAGTGCACCCTCCCCTCCAACTCTAAACTTTTCTATGGCTCCCACTTGCCCTCCTGCTGATGCCCATGCTTGGTGGCCAGATATTGGGGCTCTCAGGGACCCCTCTGTGGCCTCATCTCCCAGTGGTTAAGGGTGGAGCTGGGCACCCCCCAGTTATACGATCACCTCCAGGCTGTGTTCCCGCCTCTCCCTCCGTAGCACCAGCAGCTCCTCATGGGTGGTCTGCAGCCGGCCCTGACCCTTCTCTGCCTCATCACGCAGGCCCCGGATCTGGGCCTCCAGGTCCTGTCGGCGACCCTGCAGCATCTTGTTCTGGAGGAAGAGGCTCAGCTGGGAGGGGGCAGCACCAGTCCCCCAAAGCCGCAGGTCAGCCTTCTATTCAGAGGCCCGGGGCCGAGCCGTCATAACTTACCTCCCCTTGCAGACTCTCTAACCTTGTCCTCATTTCAGCTCCGGCCAGAGCCTGTGCCTGGCACTGTTCTCGAAGGGCATCCAGTTCTCTCTGAAGCTCCTGTTCTGTCTGGGATGCCTAGGGGGATGGGGTGGAACCCTCAACTCAAAGCTCTGTACATGCAGCCCGCTCCGGGACCAGAGGTGTTGGGTCTGCACCACCCACCTGAGCCAGCTGTTGGCTGAGACGGAGGTTCTGTTCTCCCAGCTCATCCAGGGCCTGTGCCCTTTCACGCCCACTGTCCCGCTGCTCTGAGCGCTGCTCCCCCAGCTGGGCCCGCAGGGCCTCCACGTCCCCCTCGAGCTCCACGGCCCGGGCCTCCCACTCGGCTCCTCGGGCTGCCAGACCCCGGCGAAGCTCATGGTTCTCCTGCTGGAGTCGCTGTAGGGACAGGGACGAAGGCCAGAGTCAGCCAGGGGAAGTGAAGTGGGGCAGACACAGGAAGGTTGGACAGAGGGATGGTTACTCAGTGCATGAGAGAGAGGAGTCCAGGAGGAGGAGGAGAGGTGGTGGGGAAGCATGCTGCAGGGAAGGCTCCCGGACGTTCGCTCACCTCTGGCTGCTGCCTGGACTTCTGCACCCGTGGTCGCAGGCGCCGTTTTTGGCGCCGGAGTCGGGTGGAATTCAAGCCCCGACCCATGGCCTCACACTCACCGTGCGGTGGACTCTGGAGGCTCAGTACCTGCCAACCCCTGTTCCCTAGCTTCTCTGCACCAGCTCCCTCTAATTAACCCTGCATAGCCCCGCCCTGGCCTCCACCTCCGCCTGTCCCCTCAAACCTGTCTGACTAGCGGAAGGGGGATGCTCTGGGCACACCCAGAGGCCCAGAATGAGAAGGCAGGTGGGGGGGGGCAGCCCTGGGTCCCCACAATCTCGAATCTTCAGAATGGGAAGGATCTGGACCTAGGCAAGGCCACAAATACTAATTACCAGTTTCTTATCATCCAAGGAGCCTTGGTGGCTCTGTGAGTCAGCTGTTAGACTGCTAACTGCAAAGCTGGTAGTTCAAACCTACCAGCCACTCCGAGGGAGAAAGATGAGGCAGTCTGCTCCTCTAAAGCCTGGCAGCCTTGGAAACCCTGTTTAGTTGTTAAGAGTCAGAATCGACAGTGGACTCGGGTTGAATTTTATAATCAGCTAGTGCTCTGCTTCGCACTATCTAATTGAATCCTTCCAAACTTGAAGGGTTGGTTCACCATTTTACAGATGAGGAAGTTGAGGCTCAGGGAGATTAAATGCTTTGTCCAAGGACACACAGTGAGTTAGTGGAGCAAGGGTTCCAATCCAGGTAGTCAAGCTCTTAACCACATACTGGGGGTACATACAGGCCAAGGACTCAACTGGCACGTTCAGGGATCCAACTGTCCTGTGTTCCTGACTCTGCTACCATTGGTCAGGCAAGCCCCTCAATTTCTCTGAGCCCCAGCCATCCATGTATCTGTGCAGCAAGTATTTCCTGAGTACCTGTCGAGATCTGTGTTCCTGAGCACCTGTCAGATCTGTGTTCTTTAAGGGACATCCTTAAAGGCTCAGATGAGACCACCAAGTCCAACTGCCCTCAAGCAGCTTAGATGCAGAGCATAGAGGGAGATGAAAGCCACTGCCATCAAGTCGGTTCTGAGTCACAGGGGCCCTGTAGGACACAGTAGAACTGCTCCACAGGGCTTCCCAGACTGTAAATCTTTATGGAAGCAGACTGTCTCATCCTCCTCCCACGGAGCAGCTGGTAGCTTTGAACCACCAACCTTTTGGTTAACAGCCCAATGCTTGTCTCAATCTGCCAGTAGGGCACACCAAACCAAAATATCACTGCCATGGAACTGATTCAGATTCATTCGTGATCCAGCTTCATGGAAGCTGAAAAAAGTCTCATCTTTCTCTTGTGGAGTGAGTAGTTAGTGCTTATCCTATAGCATCACCAGGGAAGAGGGAATTCAGGGCTGAAAGCAACCCTGGGAAGGATGAAGGGTGAGGAAGGAGCCAGGCCAGGTGGAAGATCCATCCTCCAGAGAGTGCTGTCTGAATTGGCTCCAGCGGGGCAAGAAGGAGCCGAGCACAGCACCTGTGAAGGCTGCAGCTCAAGTCTGAGTTGTTCACTGAACTGAAAGCTCCCAGAGAGAGAGCTGTGGGCGGTGGGAGCCAGATGAAGTCAGGGAGGCCAGAGGGCTAGAGCCCCAGGGCACTGTCAGCATCTCTATGTAGAGAACCAGTGTTGGAAGCTGTGGGGCAAGGAGTGAAAGGGTTTGATTGTAAATTTGGAATCTTCCCGTGGCCGCCTCACGGGGCATGTGTGGAAGCTGTGAGTTGAGAGAAGGCAGTGACTGCAGCATCTTGTGGAGGGTCCAGAGCTGATGGCAAGGAGTGGACTTGGAATTTAGTGTCAAAGGGGAACTGACCGGGCTGTAGGGGAGAGGGACAGAGAGAGAACATTCATGGAGATGTGTGCCCTGAGGTGGGAACTTAGCCGGGGGCAGCAGGGATAGGATTAGGGTTGATTATATTTGGGGGATATGGAGGGATGTGGCTAGCTACCCAGGCCTGGGGCTTAGGCCCATGAGGCAGACATGGGAGGGATATCCTTAAAGGGTCAGATGTGCCCCTCAGGTTGAGAGAGTATCTTCAAGGACCAAGGAAGGCCTAGTAGGGGAAGAACACCACTTGTCTCAGAAGCTGGGAGAGAATGAACCAAGATGGGACCTGACCACTACTGAATCTGGGCCAGCAGGATGTGCGTGCCCAGTAACTGAGGTCCCAAGATCCACAGAGGACCATTGGTTTGCCCGGGTCACACAGCCAGGTAGGACTTTGAACTCAGGCCTGGACCATTGGGTCACACTGCCAGGGGGACAGGGCCCAGGTGGGTACTGGTGCACACTTGGCTGTTCCTCTGTCATCCCTTTGTGCACCTGCCCACCTGCCCACCCTGCCAGTCTGTCCTGGTCCCTCTATCTCCTCACCTCTGTCGGCCCGTTCTTCTTCTGTTATCTTCCCCTCTCCAGCTGTCCTCCCCTTTCCCACCTGCTACCTGTTCACCTGCCACCCCTGCCTGCCTGTCTTCCCCTCCCCAGCAATGCTCCTCCATGCACCTGCAGAGCTGCCTGCCCCCTGGCCCAGGTCTCCACAGGGCTACTCACTTCCTCCTGCTCCGAGTGCTGGCTGCTCAGCGTCTCCAGCTGCCGCCTCAGCTCCTCATTCCGCTCCAGAAGCATCTTGCCCAGCTCTGCGGCCAGCAGTAGGTCTTTCTCTTTCCTTTGCAGCTGCACGGCCAGGTCCTCGGGCTCCTCAGGTCCAGGTCCGGGGGCCCCTCCCAGGAACGAGTCCCGCCGCTCCAGCACAAAAGGGAAGAATCCCTCATCGCCACTGGGGGAGGTGCCCCCTGAGAGCAGCCCCATCCGGGGAGCTCCATCCGGGGAGCTCATGGTACCTGCAGCATCTGTGAAAACAGGTGGATGCAGGACACGCCACCCTGCAGCCCAACAAGGCTTGTCCCCACCCCCGCCCCTAGGACCAAGACCTGGCCTTCATACAAGTCCCCACCTGTCCACCTGTCCCTCCCAACCCTACAGCCAGGGCCTCCCTGGGCCAAGAAATGCTAATGACCTGTGTCTTTGCCTCCCAGCTCCGTTAATGTCCCCAGGGTAAACTGAGGCAGGGAGCAGAGGGAAATGTGCCACTTGCCTTTGCCTGTGCCAAACATTCTGTGTCTTAGGAAACCTTGTTCCAGGGTTTGGGGACCACAGGTCTGTCCACCAAGGGGTCCCTGCTCCCATCTTTCCAGCTCCCTGTCCCAGACCATCAGGGACTGTCAGCTACAGTTCCTAGAACCCAGACTCCAGCCCTCTGCTGCCAGGAATCCAGGACTCTATACTGTTTAGGGACTCAAGGAGCCTGACCCCCAGGAGCCCAGTCCCCTCCCCATCCTGGTTTCTCAGGACTCAGGTGTTCTGGGCTCAACCGCTCCAGTCCCAGCATCTACCCCTCCTGGGATTTCCACCCCAGGCCTCAATTTTTTCAGGCCCCAGGCCTTCTTGCCCCCATCCCTAGGGATCAAGCGTCCTGTCCCTCAGCTTTCCCTTCTGCAGTGCGCGGCCCCAGCCCGTTTCCCAGGGCCCGGGCGTCAGGTGCAGGCAGGGCGAGGTAACAGGTTGTGCCGGCCGTCATGTAGGCACGACTCCGGGTTTCTGTTTACTTCCCGGCCCGCCCCTGGGACCCAGAGCCCGCAGTTCCCCGGGGTGTCCAGGTCAGACTGCTCTGGGGCTCCGGAGGGCCCGACGTACGGGGTTTCCCAGGGAGCTCCCCGTCCGCCTCCGAAAGCCCCCTGTCCCTTCACCCAATGCGCACACTTACACACCTGTTTCTCCCCTCCCCCCGTGCCAGGTGCGGGAGCCTACACCTTCCCATAGGACATCACACACTGTCGCGGTGGTCCCAGATCAGCCGAAGGCATCTGGGCTCCCAGGGCCCCGACCCTCGACCCCGGGGTCCCAAGCCTAGTTAGTCTTCCTTGCCCCTGGCCGCCCTTGGCTTCTCCGCTGTAGAAGTCATGTCGCCCGCCCAGCTCCCACATCCCTCCTCTTCTTCCTCTCCACTCCCATTCTGCCCAAGGCGTGAAGACCCTGCCCACTGCGCCCACTAGGCTCTTACCCGTCGTCGTCTGCCGGGCTACCGCCAAGGTGCCCACAGTCCCTGGTCCCCTCTTCCGGAGGCGGCGCCAGGTGCGCTGTCCGCACAGGTGAGGGGGTGGGGCTGAGGGCGGGGCTGGGGCGCCTCCTGGTGGCCGGAATGGCCAGGAGGGGTCGAAGAAAATTCACCTCCACCCTGAGGAAGCATCTTGAAAGCTTATGAAATGGTCAAGTGACCAGGCCCATTAAGTGAGCACCTACTGTGTGCAGATGCTATGGTTGAACCTAGATGTTGGCGCCTTTCCCCTCAGAATTGCCCTGTGGGGTAGGAAATTAGTAACAATGATAATAATAGCAACAAATTTGATAAATGAGCTCACTGCTAAGGAAGCTTTCTATAGGCAGAGTTCATTTATGCTCAGGACAACCTAATAATGAAGCAGGTGCGATGTTTATCCCCATTTCACAGATGAGGAAATGAAGGCTCAGAGAAGTCATCTAACGTGCCCACCACGGTGAGCTTGAATGTGAACTCAGATCCTGGATCCAGAGACTCAGACAGTTAAAACGAGTTGGTCACAGTTCACTTTGGCCCACTGATTAGGCTCCTGGGATGAGCATGAGCCACAGAATATTAGAGGTGGAGTCTGGGAGGAACCAGGCCTGGGGGCTGGGGGTTGGGAGTTTTACCCCTACTGTAAGCTGAACCTTGAGAACACTGAGTGTGGGGTGCTGGTAAACATTTAACACCTGGCTCTCAGGACTGGGGCAGCCTGAATCCCAGCCTTTGCCTATTTCCATGGTGTAAATAGTCTTTCAGGCCACAGACATAAAGTCGCTGCATTAAAAGTTGGGAGGAGATTCATGTAAGCAGCTTTCGCCAGCTGGCATCAGGGGACTGCAGCACACATCTGCCTGGGGGTCAGGACTCCTGGTGGGAGCCGGGACTCCTGAGCGGTGGGGGAAATGGGTACAGATAGAGTCACATCCCAATAAGCAAGATAAGCATGGGATTTCGTGTGTTTACTTACTAATCTGTAGTGAACAATTTCACTTTTTATTTTTCCTCTCACTCCATCAAAGATTCTGCGTCTAGGCAGGGCTAATATCTGTTTCTCAACCCCACACATCTTCCTACCTAATCAAGCCTTTTTACAACTGTGCAGTCCCTGACAGGGATGGAGTTCCCACTGAGCAAGGTAAACACAAACTTCCTTACTCATCTGTAGTGAACAGTTTCATATGGGATTCTCATCAGAAGCTGTTCACTACAGATGAGTGAGTAAGCACAAGGAATCCATGCTTATCTTATTTATTGTGTAATCCATCCCTGGGTGCAGCAACTCCTTGGAAGTGTGGTTGGTACCGGGAATCCTAAGTCTTGAAGCTAGAACAATATCCAGCCGCCAGATAGTTGTCATTGTTGTTGTACGCCATCAAGTCAATTCCAACTCATAGGGACCCTATGCAACAGAGTTGTTGTTGTTAAGTGCCATCGACTTGGTTCCAACCCATAGTGACCTTGAACAGGGTTCCTGAGGCTGTAAATCTTTACAGGAGCAGAAAGCCTCATCTTTCTCCCACAGAGCAGCTGGTAGTTTCGAACTGCTGACCTTGCAGTTCGCAGCCCGATTCATAAACACTACGCTACCAGAGCTCTTTTAGCAACAGAGTTGTTGTTGTGAAGTGCCATTGAGTCGATTCTGACCCATAGTGACCCTGTATAGGGTTTCCAAGGAGCAGCTGGTGAGCTTGAACCACCGACCTTGCAGTTCAAGCGACTTCGCTGTCTGATGCATTAGCCCACAGTGCCACACCAGGACAGAGCAGAAGGGTCCAAGACATCTTGTAGGAGTCCTGGTGTGGCACTGTGGGTTAACGTGTCAGACTGCAAAGCCATTTGAACTGCAAGGTCGGCGGTTCAAGCTCACCAGCTGTTCCTTGGAAATCCTATACAGGGTCGCTATGGGTTGGAATCGACTTGACGGCACTTGACAACAACAACAACAATCTTTACCAGGATCGCCAGGTCTTTTCTTCTGTAGAAGTGCTGGGTGGCTTCCAGTCACTAATCTTGCAGTTAGCAGCCCACCAGGACAGTGCTGTGAGGTGCTGTTCAGTCCGCTGTTCAGTCCATTCTGACTCATAGTGACCCCTTGTACCATAGAACATAACACTTCCTGGTCTTCGTCACCTACACAATCACGGTTACAGTTGAGTTCACTGTGTTAGTCCATCTGGTTGAAGGTCTTTCTCTTTTTCACTAGCCCTCTACTCTTCCAAGCATGATGGTCTTCCTACCTATCAAGGGTCTAGTCCTTGCTGATAACATAGCTAAAGTACGTAAGACCAAGTCTCGCCTCCCTTCCTTCTAAGAAGCATTCTGATTGTGCGTCTTCCAAGACAGACTTGTTTATTCTTCCGGCAGTCTTTAGTATATCCAGCATTCTTCACCAACACCATCATTCAAAGGCATCAATTCTTCGGTGTTCCTTTGCAAGGGGATGCTGAAGACTTATGTTGATACCGCATTGCCTAGCAAGCCCACGTTTTTCTCCCAACGCACCTGGAAGTGGCAGACTTGAGCTCAGGGTCACACTGTGCCTCACTCAGGTCGCATCCACATTTAACACAGGTCCCCTGCGTTTCTTCCTGCCTGCTCCCAGGAGGGTCACAGTCCACTGTGACCCATAAAGAAGAAATGAACCAATAAAACAATTGGGCAAAGGAGCTTGGCCATGGGTGCTGGCATTACACAGCGTCAGTTACAGATCCCAGCTTGGCTGCTTACCAGCCATGTTTGTTTGGGTGGCTCAGCTATTAAGCTCTGCAGGCTTCAGTTCTGTCTGTAGAACGGGACAACGAGAGTTCCAGTTTAAAGAGTTGAAGATTAAATGAGGTAATAAACATGAGGGGCTAGCACACAGTTCTAGGTTGTGATCCTCACTCAGTGTGGTGAGCACAAGTAGTGACTCACCTGTACTTGCTACATCGAATTTCATGCTCACAGCAACCTATGAGTCGTCCCTTTTCCGGTTCAGGGACCAGGAAACCAGCTCTGTGTGTATGTGACATGATTTGCCTGTGGACACAGCTGTGTTTGGCTTCTCTCCAGATGTTTCAGCATGATCTGCACAAAACATCTCGAGACCAAGTGGGCTTTCTGGGCAAAAGACACCTGAGCCAGGACCTGGAACCCCAGAGCTTCCCCAGGAAGATGGGAAGGTATACAAGGTAGTTGTGTAAAGGAAGAGTGCTCTCAGGTTAGGAACTTCCAGGAAGATGGCTCCTGTCCAGAATGGGGTGGAAGGCAGGTGACCCTTTCTTGTCTGTACTTGTCCCTAACCTTCTCTGGGCCTCCCTGAGGCCATTCTGCCCCTTCTTATCCCTCTTCCTCACCTGGTCTCAGAGACCTATGATTTTCATCTGAAAATTCAGCCAGCAAAGTACAGAGACTAACAGAAGAAACACCCAAGTTCTTGACAGCAAGAATTAGCAAAGGCGAATGTGTTATCTGATTTGACAGTGATCTTAATAACATGACAGTTGCTGACCCCCTGGCTGCCGTCCCCTCCCGGCTCCCCAGACAGAGGCAGCCCTGTTGGAAAGGGCAAGATTCCAAGACCAAGATGCCTGGAGGCCTTTACGATGACGACGTAAAAGCTCTGGACAACTAGCAGTATTGTTTGGAATATTTACAGTTCTCCTATAAAAGGTTTGTTCTGCAATAGGTGGTTTTTCCCCCCATTCTTTTCTCATTTCTTCTTCTTTTTTTTAATTAATAAACTTTATGTGAAAATGATAGCCTTGGCATATTCTATTATATTCACTTTTTACCTCTAAAAACATATTCTTACATTAAAACACAATAAAATTAGGATAGAATAAATATTAAAAATAACTTAGGCAACAATTTGTCATCAGATATATTTATGGCTAAAGGTAATAAAACACTCTTTATTACAGTACACCTTCTGTTAACAAAAACAAAACAAAAAGTAGACAGAAAGAAAGAGTTACAATGGAGTTGGTGCTGACTTATAAACAACCCCATATAGAGTGATTGCATTCCAATCACCAGTAATGAGCAATACATCTTGATTGCATGTTTGATTGATTTCAGATTGAAGAAGTTGGTAGAATTCTTCTATTTCACCCTCACTAGCTTTAGTGGTTGGTGCGTAAATTTGAATAATAGTGATATTAACTGGGCTTCCCTGTAGGCGCCTGGATGTACCTCATGACTGATCTGGATATGTTCTTTTTGAGAATGAATGCAACACCATTCTTCTTCAATACGTGATTTCCTGCATAGTAAACCATGTGATCATCAGATTCAAAATGGCCAATACCGGTCCATTTCAGCTCATTAATGCCTAAGATATCAATGTTTATGCATTGCACTTCATTTTTCACAACTTCTGATTTTCCAGATTCATACTTCATACATTCCATGTTCCAATTTTCAATGGATGTTTACAGCTGTTTCTCTTCATTTTGAGTTGTGCCCCATCAGCAAATGAAGGTCCTGCCTGTTTTTCTACCATGGACATTACTCCATTCGCGTTATCATAGTCAACTCTGCTGATTGGAATGCAAAGGTTGGGAATAAAGAGGAAGGGTCAATAGTTGGAAAATATGGCCTTGGTGATATAAATGATGAACACATAATAGAACTGCAAAACCAATGGTCTGTTGTCCATTTCAAATACCTTCTTTAGACAGCATAAGAGACGACTATACACATGAACCTCACCAGATGGACTACATAGAAATCAAATTGACTACATCTGCAGAAAGAGATGATGGAAACACTCCATATCATCAGTGAAAACAAGGCCAGGAGCAGACTGTGGAACAGACCATCAATTACTGATATGCAAATTCAAACTGTAGCTGAAGAAAATGAAAACAAGTCCACAAGAACAAAATATGACCTTGACTATATCCCACCTGAATTTAGGGTCATCTGAATTACAGATCTGATACATTAAACACTAAAGACTGAAGACCAGAAGAGTTGTGAGATGACATCAAGAACATCATATATGAAGAAAGCAAAAAGTCATTGAGAAGACAAGAAAGAAGGGAAAGGTCAAAATGGATGTCAGAAGAGACACTGAAACTTGCTCTCCAGCGTAGAGACGCTAAAGCAAATGGAAGATATGAGGAGGTCCAAGAGCAGCATGGAAAATTTCAAAGGTCAGCTCAAGAAGATAAAGCCAAATATTACAACAAAATGTACAAAGATCTGGAGTCAGAAACCCAAAAGGAAGAACATGGTCAGCATTTCTCAAGCTGGGGGAACTAAAGAAAAAATTCAAGCCTCGACTTCTGTTATTGAAGGATTCACTGGGCAAATTATTGAATGATGCAGAAAGCATCAAAAGAAGATGGAAGGAATACACAGAGTCACTGTACCAAAAGGAAATGGTTAATGTTCAATTGTTTCAAGAGGTAGCCTTCAGTATGGGTTGCTCTTCAATGTAAAAAAATAAAACAAAAATCCTCACCACTGGACCAATTAACGACATCCATATCAATTTCTCCAAGACTGAAGTTGTCAAAGACTTCATTTTGCTTGGATCAACCATCAACACTCATAGAAGCAGCTGTCAAGGAATCAAATGACAAATATTACTGCTGCACAAGACCTCTTTAAAGTGCTCAAGAGTAAAAATGTCAGTTTGAGGACTAAGGTGCACTTGACCCTAGCCCCAGTATTTTCAGTAGCCTCAGATGCATGTGAAAGTTAGACAATGAATAAGGAAGGCAATAGAAGAATTGATGTACTTGAATTATGGTATTGAAGGAGAATATTTAAATACCGTGGACTGTCAAAAGAACTCACCAATTTGTGTTGGAAAAAATACAGCCAGAATGCTTCTTGGAAGACAGGATGGCCAGACTTTGTCTCTCGTATTTCAGACATATTATCAGGAGGGACTAGTGCCTGGAGGAGGCTATTATGTTTGCTAAAGTGGAGGGTCAGAGAAAAAGAGGAAGACCCCCAATGAGATGGATTGGCACAGTGACAGCAGCAATGGGCTCAAGTGTAGCAATGATTGTGAGGTTGGCACAGGACTGGGCAGTGTTTAGTTTTGCTGCACATAGGGTCGCTAGCCAGTTGGTACCAACTCGATGGCACCTAACAGTAACGACCTATATATTTTTTGTTTTGTATACATAAAATTACTGGTGTGCCGCTGTGGAATCAACACTGGACTGTGAACCCAAGGTCCATAGGTCAAACCCCACTGGCTGCTCCTCAGAAGCCTTACACAGGGCACTTGACAACAAAAACAACCACGTGTACATTGGACATTCTTGTTTTGTTCATTTGCCAAATAGAAGATGTGAAAGGGAAGCCACAAGGTGGAAGCAGGCTAACTGTTGTTGCAAGGAGGGGATTGTAATCACTGAGATGAAACAAAGCCTAGGATTTGTTGACTGTAAAACTGATGATTCTGTCTGTTAAACTTCAATTTACAATGAAAAGTTTTTGTTTGTTTTGTTTTTAAAGTCAGCTGTTTTACTTGTACTTAGTGAGGGTTCACCACGCCGCCAGGAAGGGCCTCTCCTCCGACTCCTCCCTCGCATCCTTCTCCGACAGACCAGCCCCCTGACAGCGCCCAGGTCCGCAGATCTCTGCCTCCCGGATCTCCCCCCACCCCCTGAGCCCTCGGAGACCAGCTAGGTGTGACGCCCTCCTTCCCCGCCTCTCTCGCCCTCGTTTACCCTCGGGCGGCTGACGCTCGGCTTCTGTGAGCATTTTATTGGACTTTAAATATCTAGGAATTGACAAGAAGACTGCGCGGTCCGCAGCGGGCCCTGGAGATGCTGAGAGGCTCAGGTACGAGGCGGAGCAGTTCACGAGGCCGCAGGGGGCGCAGGCGAGGCGCCCGGAGACCCCCACCGTGAAGGGAAGCCGGGCCAAGGATCCGGCTTCCGCGCCCCTGCCCTGCTGCGCCCGCTTCCCAGACTCCTGAGGTCCTGGAGTACCGAGGAGGAGGCGCCGGGAGAGCCGAGCCCTCGCCGTCTCGGTCGTCGGAAAACAGAAGCGCACCCTGAGGGGTGAGACCTCGGAGCTGGAAGCGGGGAAGAGAAACCAGGGGCGGGCGCGGGAGGAGAAGCGGGGACCACGAAGGTTCCTGACGTGAGAAGGACCTGGAAGATTCATTCATTTTCTCTTGAAGCACAGCGGCGGGTTTTCGGGGTGCGCCCGCCACGCCCCACTGGGAGGAGAGGGACCTCCCGGACGCGCCCTGGCCACGATAGGACCCAGCCCGAGACCCGACAAACCGCCACAGCCGCCCGGAATCCGAACCTCCGTCGCTTTCTCATGTTCTTGATCCTCCAGGGACTCCTAACCACCGCCAGGACCCCACTTCGCCGTGTATCCCAGCCCCTTGAACGCTCCACCGACGCCGCCTTGCGCCCTCTCCACTCATCGGGATCCCCAAGATCTCTCCTCGCGTCCACCCCCGTAGCCTTGTGCTGGGCCTTCTGGCCGCGTCCTTCCCCAGCTGCCCAGGGCGGCTGCCCAGACTGCAGTAGATCATGTGGCCAGGCGTGCTCGGGCCCGGGCTCAGTCTCCAGGCGCTGCTGCTATCCCTGCTACCGCGGTTCGCGCGCGCTCCGGAGCCCGCGGCGCAGGACGTGAGCCTAGGTGTGGTGAGTAAAGGGTCGCTGGCCTCCGGGGTTCGAGGGCGGCTGGGAAGGGGAGTCAAGAGTTCGGGGATAGGAGGTCTGAGTTCTTGGGTGACCACAGAGAGGCTGGGGTCCAGGACTATTGAGTCCGGGGAACTGGATTCTGGGGAAGAAATCCGGAGACCTGGTTTCTTGGATCCAAAAATTGGAGGAGGAACTGTGAGGGGATCTGGGGACCAGGACTCTTGGATACAGTTAGAGGCTGGGAGACTCAGGGCTGGATGAGGGTAGCTTGGGCAGGAGAGAAGGAGGAAGCTAGGGCTAGCCATCCTGAGCTCCTGGGGCCAGGCGATGGGCAAGCATTGCGGGGGTAGGGAGTGTGTGTGTGTGTGTGGGTGGGTGGTTGGGTGGAGTGAATCCCATCCTTCCTGTGGTCCTGCCTTACTCAACCCGTCTGCCATCTAGGACTGGCTGACCCGCTATGGCTACCTGCCGCCGCCCCACCCCGCCCAGGCCCAACTTCAGAGCCCCACGCAGTTACGGGATGCGATCAAGGTCATGCAGCGCTTTGCTGGGCTGCCTGAGACGGGCCTCCTGGGTAGGTAACCAGCCCCCTGCCCCCACACCCTCTTCCCCAACCCTTTCCCAGCTAGGACCATGAATCCAGGAAGTTATGAAAATGATGGTATAGGCTCGAACTCTGGAGATTCCTAGGCATCAGTAAACCCTGCGAAGGCTGGAATCCTGTCAGAAGGAAAACGAGCCATAGAAAAACCATGAGACTGCACCTTGTCAAAGGAGGAAAACCTGTGAGAGCTGGGGTAATTCTTGAGAGACCGGCCTGATAAGTGATGAATAGATCAGGACCAAGTCCTAGTGGAGTTAACCTTCTAGTTGTGTTCTTAAGTGTTGTCCTTGAGCTGATTCTGACTCATAGCAATACAGTTAACAAGGAATGGTTGGTGGGTTTGAACTGGGGACCTTTTGGTTAGCTTGTTGTTGATAAGTGCCTTTGAGTTAGTTCCGGTGCATAGCGACCCTGATTAGGATTTCCAAAGAACGGCTGGTGAGTTTGAACCACCGACCCCGTGGTCCAGTTTTCATCCTACAGCGCCACACTGGAATTCCTAGAGTTCTTAATTTCCAGCCCTGCTTGCCTCTTCCACCCTTCCCTATAATAATTCAAATGTTCTTTGTCTGGTGAATGCTGACACCATGGATGCTGATCAAAGAATATCACTATGGCACTTTTTGGCATTTTGAAATGCTTTTGTGACTCTCATCCTTGAGAAGAAGGAGAAGGTTAGTCCTTGTAAAAGATGGGGAGGGGCTCAAAGAGAACTAGAAACCAGTTTTCCTGAAATTCAGCTTGGGAGAGGAAGGCAAAACCCCAAAACAGCCCAAGCCCGTTTGATTCCCACTCACAATGACCCTACATGACAGCATAGAACTGCCTGTAGGATTTCTGTAAAGAAGTTGACTGCCTCACCTTTCTCCTGCAAGAATCAATGGCTTAGTAACTAACAGCTTTAACAACTCTGCTACTAAAGCAGAAATTGTTGTTGTGAAGTCATGTCCAGTCAGTTCCGACACATAGCAACCCTGTATAGGGCTTCCAACCCTGTACAGGCAGCTGGTGAGCTAGAAGCACCTACCTTGCAGTTCAAATGACTTTGCAGTCTGACGCATTAGTCCTCAGCCCCACACCAGTACTCCACTAAAGCAGAAGAGGAAACCAGAAATCAAGAACTTAAAAATGCAATACCATTTCCAGGTAGTAGGGAGTGTTTCAAAGAAATGCTGGTGGTGTCATGGTTGGCAGTTGGACTCTCCCCATCGCCCAGTGTTTTCATGGGGAAAGACCTGGCAATTTAATGCTATAAAAATTAAAACCACTGCCATGGAGTTGATTTTGACTCATAGACCCCTGAATAGGGTTTCCAAGGCTATAAATCTGTGTGGCAGCTGAAAGCCTCATCTTTCTCTCAAGAGAAACACGGGGTTGTTATGAACGGAACATCGACTCCACAGCACCTAACAACAACAACATCAAGTTTTAAAGAAAATAAAACACCAGTGGTATATAGGGCCAAAGCCACAACCGTACTGTTGTATGGACCCTATAGGAACTGCTCCTTAGGGTTTCTGAATTACAAGTCTTTATGGGAGGAGGTGATTTGCCACAGGAGACCTGGGGACTTTATCTGGATGTGATGAGGACTTGGAAGCTAGGGTGTGAGGTACCAGCCACCTCTCAGAAGCTTCTAGCAACTAAGAGAGGGGTCCTGGGTTACTGACTGAACCCCCAGATCTTTACTGAGTCCACCTGTGTGGTCCAGGAGAGTGAGACCCCAAGATCCTGGCCTGAGACTGCAGCTTGATTGTATGAGATGGTTCCAGATTCAAAAGTCAATTCTGACTCCTCAGGATCCCATGTGACAAAGTAGAAGTACCCCATAGGGTTTTCTGGGCTGTCTTTATGGGAACAGATCTCCAGGTCTTCCTTCCTTCGAACCACCAACCCTTTGTTTAACAGCTGAGCACTTAACCAGTGTGCCACCAGGTCTCCCTAAACTAACACTGCCTGGGTTCAAATCCTGGTTGTATGACCTTCCTGGGCAAGATTCTAATTCTCTCTGAGCCTCAGTTTCCCCATGTGGGAAGTTGTTGCTGTAAAGTGCCATCGAGTCGATATCGACTCATATTGACCCTGTATAGGATTTCCAAGGAGCAGCTGGTGAGCTTGAACCACTGACCTTGCAGTTCAAACGACTTTGCAGTCTGGTGCGTTAGCTCATAGCACCACACCAGGACTCCTGTGGGGAGTTAGCTGGGCCCATTATTTGAGCAGGCTGTCACACTGCTGACCCTGCTCCCCCAACCCCTCTCATAGATGCAAAGACAATGGCCACCATGCGCAAGCCCCGCTGCTCCTTGCCTGACTTGCTGGGAGTGGCAGGGCTGGTCAGGCGACGCCGGAGACGCCGGCGCTATGCTCTGAGTGGCAGCATGTGGAAGAAGCGGACTCTGACGTGGAGGTAGGTCCTGGTGCCTGTGACCCACGTGGGCCTGCCTGTGGGGGTCCCTGGCTTGGAAGGGTTGCCTTTTTCTAGTCTCTTTGCTCCAAGACCCTTCCTCTCTCTTCAGAGTTCGTTCCTTCCCCCAGAGGGCCCAGCTGAGCCAGGACACTGTTCGAGTCCTCATGCAGTATGCCCTGGACGCCTGGGGCATCGAGTCCGGCCTCAGTTTCCAGGAGCTGGGGTCTCAGGACGCTGACCCAGACATTCTCATCGACTTTGCCCGAGCCTACCACCAGGATAGTTACCCCTTTGATGGACTGGGAGGCACCCTGGCCCATGCTTTCTTCCCTGGGGAGCATCCTATCTCCGGGGACACCCACTTTGATGACGAGGAGGCCTGGACTTTTGACTCAAAAGGTACAAGCTCCACTCAGAGATTCTGTTCCCAGGTGTGTGTGTCCTGAAGAGGTAAATTTCAAAGACTCTCATTCATGTAATTATGTTTGCTTCCTGGGGATAGCGGGATAGCGCTATCATAACTGTTCCACCTTGTGGCTAATAGGAACAGACACTTCTTTTTCTTTTTTTTAAATGTGTATGATTTGTTGTTGTCACCATTGAGAATCTGCACAGAAAGGCATCACTGACCCAACAGCTTCTACATGGACAGTGAGTACGGTGACCTTGGTTACGTTCTTCAAATTGTACAGCCATTCTCACCCTCCTCTTCTGAGTCGCTCCGGCCTCATTCAGAGAAGGTTCACAGCTCCCTAAGCCTCCTAGCTAATCCTTTGAATCGATGTTGTCAATTTGATCCCTTATACCAAAAAACAAACCTACTGCCCCGGAGTTGATTCCAGTTCATAGTGACTGTATGGGACAGAACAGAGCTGCTCCACGGGGTTTCTGAGACTGTCAGTATTTATGGGAGCAGGCTTTCCAACCATCAGCAGCCCAACACTTAACCAATTGCACGATCTGGATTCCATTTCAGTTTCAAGAAGCGTAATGCTCAAGGCAAACATTGCTTACTAGTGAAACTAAACTATGTCAGGTTTTGACATCCTGGTGTGGTGCTGTAGGGTAAGCACTGGACTGCTAACCAAAACGGTCAGTGGTTCAAACACATCAGTCGCTCCTCGGAAACACTGTGCACGGTTGCTATGAGTCAGAACCAACTCAATGGCGCTTAGCAACAACAGAAGTTAGATTTTAAGACTTCAAGAGAGATTTTTTTTTTGTTTTAAAAGTTTTTGTTGTGAAGTCTGTGAACATTTACAGGACAAATCAGCAGTTTTACATTCAACAAATCATATACTTTGTTTCATTACAATGGTTATAATCCCCTCCATGTACCATCAGTTAACAGTATTTCTCTCTATTCATTTTATCTCTTTTGTTTAAAAAAAAAAACCAACCACTCAGGAATATTTAATAATTTAAACCACCAAGCCTGCCTCCTGGCCACCAGCTCTCAGTCCCTCTCTTTCCGTGAATCTAGAGTCCTCAGCTGCTCCCTCTCTCCATGTCCCCATCTCTGCCTTCATCTCTGGTGTCCCTGCTTCTCTGGATAGGGTCCCATGTTCCGCACGTGCTCTTCTCCCTTGATGGTCCTAGGATACTCTGTTTCTGGACTGTAAGATTTACTACTCTCCTGTTTTTGTTATAAAACTTCTACCTTTATAGTTGTGACAATCACAATTAGTCATGATAACAATTACTCACTATTGAAACATAAGAATCTTATCCCCATCTTTTTTCACCAGACCCATCTAGACAAGACAAAAACTATTCAATGGGAACTCTATCTTTCCCTCCACACTCTTAAACTAAACTCCCTCTTAAAAACGCATAAGCCAGTCTCAAGAAAGATTTTTAGTTCAAGGTTTTAAAATGGTTTCAGGACAATAGTTTCAAGGGCTCCCTCAGATTTCATAACTCCAGAAGTCTGGATTCTATGAGAATTTGAAATTCTGTTCTACATTTCTTCTATAGAATCTTTGAACAAGATGGAAGAGAAATGTCTTGTCTCTGGAGGCTAGAAGTCTGCATTCAGATTGCCAGCAGGGCCACGCTATTCCCAAAGGCTCTAGGACTTTAGGACTTTTTCCTTCCTTGCTTCTCTCCCAGCTTGTGGTTGTTTGTTGTGAGGTACCATTGAGTGGGTCGGTACAGACCCTTAGCGACCTTATGCACAGCTGAAGGAATAAGTTTGTGGGAGTGGTGGTTGTGTGCCACGGAGTCTCTTGCGACTCATAGCAACCCTGCATAGTAAAACCTTTATGGGAACAGAAAGCCTCATCTTTCTCCCATGGAACTACTGGTCGTTTTGAACTGCTGGCGTGATTAGCAGCCCAATTCATAACCACTATGCCACCAGAGCTTGTGGCAGGCCCCGGCATTCCATGGCTTTTAGCTGCAGCCTTCGTGCTGTGGACACATATCACTCGTCTCTGGTGTCTCTTCTCTTTCATAAGAACACTCAGAATAGGCTTAGGGCCCACCTGACTCCAGTATGCTCCAGTATGACTTCATGTTAGCGTGACTGATGACATCTTCAAAGACCCTCTTTCCAAACAAGGTCACATTCACAGGTGGGGTAAGGGTTTGAGATTTCAACATGTCTTTGGGAAAGAATTCAATCACGCAGTTCTTAATAGAGGCCTATCATGTGTCCGGTGTGGCACTGTAGGATAAGCACTGGACTGCTAACCACAAGGTCAGTGGTATAAACCCATCAGCTGCCGCTCCTTGGAAACCCTTTACAGGGTCACTATGAGCCAGAACGTGGAGTCCTGGTGTGGCGCTGTGGGTTAATGCGCCAGACTGCAAAGCTGTTTGAACTGCTAGGTTGGTGGTTCAAGCTCACCAGCTGCTCCTCAGAAACCCTATACAGGGTCACTGTGGGTCGGAATTGACTCGACAGCACTTAACAACAACAAATGAGTCGGAACAGACTTGAAAACACTAAACAACAGGAGCATGTGCCTAAGGAAACTTGGTGGGACTGTAGGGTAAGATTGAACTGCTACGCATATGGTTGGTAGTTCAAAACTTGCAACCATTTTGCAAGAGAAAGATGAGATTTCCAGTCTCAGAAATCCCGTACAGGATTGTTCTGAGTCAGAATTGGTGCGATGGTGTGAGCTTTGCTGATATCATCTGATTAATGTCCCTGGGTGCTGTGAATCGTTTGTGCTTGGTTATTAAACGGGAGTCCTGGTGTGGCGCTGTGGGTGATGACGCTGGACTGCAAAGTCAGTTTGAACCACAAGGCTGGCAGTTCAAGCTCACCATCTGCTCCTCAGAAACTCTATACAGGGTCACTGTGAATCAGAACCGACTCGACAGCATTTAACAACAACATTAACTTAGAGAAGGCCTGGTGTGGCACACTGCAGGATAATGTGCTGGACTGCAAGGTCAGTTTGAGCCACAAGGTCAATGGTTTAAACCCACCAGCTGCTCATCGGAAACCCCATACAGGGCCGCTATGGGTTGGAACCTACTTGTTGGCACTTAACAACAGCATCAACAATTAACCTAAAGGTTGATGGTTCAAACCTGTCCACCAGTGCCTCAGAGAGAAGGTCTGGCCATCTAATTTTGTCAAGGTGACCGCCGAGGAAACCCACAGAGCACAGTCCTGCTCAGCAACACGCGGGATCACCACGCGTCCTATTCAACTTGACCACGATGGGTTTGGGTTTTGTTTTTAAATTTTCTTTATTTTTTAAACTTTTTATTATGAGTTGAGTGAAGGTTTACAGCGCAGATCAACTTTCCATCCAACAAGTCATCTAATTGATTTCAGTCCTCACAATGTAACCTCACTCATCCCATTTCCTTCCTGGGCTTCTGGCTTCCGGTCCTCTGTCTTCCCTAACCCTTCTGAACAACGTTGGCCTTGGCGCAATGCTACCCTTTTGCTCTCAGGGGGTTGATGGTTCTAAGGTGTGCATTGCATACTTCCCTCGTGTTACCTATTTTCCTTACCTTGTTTTTGTTAAATGGTGTCCAGTTGGTTCCGACTCATAGCGACTGGTGTAGGGTTTCCAAGGTGCGGCTGGTGAGTTTGAAACTGTGACCTTGCAGTTAGCAGTTCAGTGCTTATCTACAGCTCCACACCAGGACTCCTTATAGACCTGTGTCTATTGTTTGGTTGAAAATTGAGCTATGGTTGGGGTTGGGTTCATTTCCAGACCTCAAGAGTGGTAAAGCCTAGACTCTTGGGGGTCCCACTGGTCTCTCTTTGGTCAGTAAGCTTGGTCTTTTTGATGACTTTGAGTTTTGTCCCACTCTGTCCAGGACCTCCCATTGTGATCCTTTTCAGAGCGGTCGGCAGCAGGATGCATCTAGTTCATGTGTTTTGCTCGTGTTTCTTGGTTATCCTGTGCCTGGCTCTGAGCTGGGGGCTAAGGACTTACAAAGGTACACACCCTTTGACAACTGTCAGCGGCTGAGTCAGATGAGTGATTTCAGTAACCACACCGGGCCACAGGAATCATGACAGAGGAAGTGGTTAAGCTTGTGGGTGTTCAAGGCTCCCAGGTGAGAAGCAGCTTCCTGGAGGGGCCACTCCATTTGCTCAGCAAATCTGGACTGAGCGCCAGTGCTGTCCCAGGGTGCCCTGGGGCCCTACAGGGTCACTGGGAGTTGGAACGGGTTAGATAGGAACCTTAGGGGGCAGTGAGTTTTTGTTAATGGGGGAGGAAAATTCATAAAAGGAGAGTGAGTAAATGAACTCAAAGAATGTCATCCATGTCACTGGATTGTACTTGGACAAACTGTTGAACTGATGTATGTTCTGCTGTGTGTAGTCTCAACAGCAAATGAAATGAATTTAATATTTAGCTGGTGTTGAGAGGGAGACCACAGAGAATGTTATTGTTACTACTTGTTGAGCTGATGGCCTCTCATGTGTGTCAGAGTACAGCTGTGCTCCACAGAGCTTTCAAGGCTGTGATCTTTTGGAAGTAAATTGCCAGGCTAGTCTTCTGAAGCATCTCTGCTTTCAGTTCGTAGTCAAGCATTTAACTGCTGGCACCACCTAAGGACACCTCTAGATCACAGCAGGTTCCGTATCACGAAGGCCTCTGGAGACTGTGTAGAGGAGTCTGCACCATGAGGTTCTGAGGGCAATGGTGAGCCCTCACAGGGTCCTGCATTCTAGAAATATCCCTGGCTGTAGTAGGGACCAGGCAGAGGCAGCGAGGCAGGGCAGCTACTGCAGGATCCAGATAAGAGATGCTGTTAGTGGTCTAGGGAGGAACCGACTATGAAGCTGAGGGAAGTTAGGATGAGCACAGACTGGAATTTGTCTCGATTCTGGTGCCAAGAGAGATGGGGGGAGGTGCTGATGTCCTGGTTTCCAGCTCCGTCCCTAGAGGATGGTGTGGCGGTAGTGCATGGTAGATTCACTGGGTTAGGCAGAGTGATGAGTTCAGGTTTGCTTTGTGGGGTGGTCACTGTAGGTGGTATGTAGGCAGTGAGGATCTGGGTCTAGAACTCAGACTCTCTGTCTTAGGTCAGGTTCTCCAAAAGCAGAGCTCAGACTGGAAATCCTCATGCACGTGATTTCTTAGAAGCATGTTCTCAGAGCCAAGGAAGCAGAGGGGAGAGGGAAACCAATAAAACTGTGGTCTCAGCAGAGGGGGGAACTGGAGTTAATCTCGTCAGAGGCAAGGGGGCCTGGACCTTACATGGTGCAAGGGTTACTGACATAAAGGCTGGCGATTCGAAAACATCACTTTGGAAGAAAGACTTGGTGATCTGCTTTCATAAAGATGACAGCCAATTAAACCCTACAGAGCACACTTCTACTCTGTAACCTCTGGAATCACCAGGAGTCAAAGCCAAGTCAATGGCAGTGGGATTGGATTCATTTGGTTGGAGACAAGTGGGCCAGCCCCATGTTAATCCGTCATTGGCTGTGGGCTGTGTGTGTGTTGGGGGTGGTGTTGTGTGAAGGGGACAGCCTAGGTAAGAAGGGGGAAAACTTTTTGGTGAAGGGATCATCATGGCATGGGTGCCCAGACTCTGTTGAAACATTTGGACAAGGTACCAACAGTCATCCACAGCAGTGAGAATGTGAGCTTGGAAGCTCTCCTCCAAGGCAGAGTCCCCCAACTTGCTATGTGTAAGTTACTTATCCCAAATGGCCTCAATTTCTTCACTGAGAAATAGGATAGTAACAGTACCTGTTGGCAGCCTGGGTTTTCAGATAAAATGAGTCATTCACATACAGCACAGGGCCTAATATGAAGCAATGTAGTCTTTATAGGCAGTGACTATTAGAGCTGGACCTGATTTGAAACTCAGTGGTCTCTGGGGTTTCCCAAGGTTCCCGGGAGGAGAGTGTAGAATGTGATGAGCAGAAGGTCAAGTACAGAGTCGTGGAGAACCCCACAGTTAAGGGGTGGGCAGTGGCGGAATGAAGATGGGGAAAGAACCGCCTCAAAGGCGATCAAAAACAAAGACGGAAGGAGGAAGTGGTCAGCAAAGGCCAGAGTAGCAAACAAGTCCAGTTAGTGACACAAGCCTGGATTTGGTCATCAGGAGACTTGGTGACCTTAGTGCCTGCAGACATGGTGGGTGGGAAAGAATCCAGACCACAATGGGGTTAGGCATGAGAGAAGCTGAGGAAGTGAAGACTGAGTTTAGAGGATCCAAGAACTTGGCAGTGGAGGGAAGGGAAAGATAGAAGTGTCAGGGGAAGGAGAAAACAGGTCCAAGTAGGGTCTGAGGATGAGGAAGTCTTGAGCACTCTGGAATGCTGGATGAGCCAATAGAAGGAAAGAGTGGTGGATGGGTGAGAGATGGATGGATGGGTTGCTTGGTGAACTGGATACCTCAATGGGTGGGTGGTGGATGAGTGGATGGAAAAGATGAGACAGTAAATAGGTTGGTGGATGATTGATGGGTAGATGGATAGGTAGATTGGTGGATGGATGGAAAAGCGAGAGGACAAATGAGTAGATACATGGTAGATGAATTGATTGATGGGTAGATGAATGAATGGATTAGATGTATGTGTGTGTGTGTAGATGGATGGATGAGTAGATTGGTGGAAGGGTGGAAGATGGATTGGATGACTAGGTGAGAGGGTAAGTGGATGGATGGATGGGGTATTGTCTCAGAGGAGGTGAGGGAGACAGGAGACAGGGTGTTGGCACAGACTAGGACATGAAGGCAGAAGCACATGGGCCGGAGGTTAAAAATTGCATCTCATCTCTCTGACTGATGAAATAGGAAATGCATTTGGTAGCATCTGCTGTCTGAAAGTGGGGGGCTGGGGTTGTATGAGCCTGGAATCAAGGCCGAGAGAGAGGACAGAGCAAAGTTGAGACCTGCTGGGTGATCTGGAAAGACTAGAGGAGGCACTGAAGGCCCCCCGCAGACTTCCTTAGCAATCTCACAGGCTGGTCTGCACAGCTGGGTCATTTCCTCCCGGTGCATAGCGTGAGAGTGTACAAAGACAACTGGATATGGCCTGGAAGCCCAGCTGGGCCAGTGCAGCTGACAGAGAGGGAGTCAACCTGAGAGGATTCAACTTCCTCTGATTTCTCAGAAAAAGGCCCCAGAGTAGCAAGAAAACCCAGAAAATCAATAGATAACGAACGAACGCAATGTGCCCAAGAATATGTGAAGTCCTGGCCTCCTTCCCAGGGCTGCCACCCAACTTGGCCTCTCTTTGCCTCTGTTTCCTCATCTGTAAAATGGGGACATGAAGCAGAGAGAAAATTAGGACGAAAGACCCGGGTAGCTTGACTTAGTTCACTAAATCGTTCTTGACATGTCCCCTCATAGCTGCTGTGAGGAGCTGAGGGAAACAAGCTTGGCAACTTGCAGCTCATTTCCTTGAATTCCACTTTCAGCTCTGCTAACCCGGGTTAGAGATTTCCATTAAGGAACGCAATATGGGAGAAGCCCGTGTGTCTCCCGGGGGCCTCTGGGCTCTGCTGCCGTCTGGGTCTCTTCCAGCAGGAGCCCGCAGGATCACTGCGGGCCGGATTTCGGCGCCCAGGCTGGGTCCTCAGGGAAGAGGCCACTGTGGTTGGCGAGGCTCCCCAGCCGGGGCCAGGAGGCTGTGGTCTGAGAGAGGCTGCTGAGGTGGCCGATAATGATTGCATTAGGGGAGGGCTAAGAAGAAAGAGGAAGAGGGGGGAACTGACGGGGGTGGGAGAAGTCTGAGGAGCTAAGGCTGAAGGCGAGTGGGAAGGAAGGGGAGCAGGGAGGAGTGTGTTCCTCCAGAGACTTACTGCACCCCTTGGCCAAACCACTTCCTCCTACAGTGTTCCTACATCCTCCATCCTTCCTGGGGGGCGGGGCTACATCTGTGAAGGTCAGCCCTTCCTCTGGCCAGGCCCTTCCTCCCTGTCTGTCCCCTTCCCCATGATCAGCAACTGGGTCTCTTCAGTTCTGGCTGGTGTCTGTTGTTCAGTGCCTTCCAGTCGATTCCAATTCATAGTGACCCTGTGTGAGTGGAGTGGCTGGTGGGTTTAAACCGCTAACCTCAATGTCTGGTGCTTATCCTACAGCGCTACGTCAGGACCCCAGGCCCCGCTGCTTGCTGTTATGTTATTAAGTACTGTAGAGTCCGTTCCAACTCATAGAGACCCTGTCTAAAGTTCCATGGAGCGACTGGTGGGTTTGAACTGCCGACCTTGCGGTTCAAACCGACTTGAGGGCCAGTGCATTATCCTGCAGCGCCCCCATCTGGACAATTCTCCAAGTCTACAGACAAAATGAACGAACATATGCGGGACCGGTGGAACGGCCTAGTGTTATTGCCACTCCCGAGGGTCTCCTGGTGGTGAAGGGTTACCAGATGCCAAGGGGCCGCCCCTTTCTCAGCCTACTCTTCCTCCCTTCCCAGATGGTGAGGGGACGGACCTGTTTGCAGTGGCTGTTCATGAGTTCGGCCACGCCCTGGGCCTGGGCCACTCCTCAGCTCGGGATTCCATCATGAGGCCTTTCTATCAGGGTCCAGTGGGTCACCCCAGCAAGTACCGCCTGCCTCAGGATGACCGCGATGGTTTGCAGCAGCTCTACGGTATCAGTGAGGGAGGGGTGCCCCAACCAGCCACCCAGGGCTCTTGGCAGCAGAGCCAGGGGAACCCATGCCCCCCTACTCTCTCCTTGCAGGGAAAGGGCCCCCAAATCCACGGGATGAGCCCACAAGGAAACCTTTGGCACCTCCTCCCCCACCCCCAGCGCTGCCCCCTGACAGGTGAGCACCCCTCCGCCCACTGTGTGATGTCAGAGTACCTCCTGGGACTCTGGGTGGAGGGAAAGTGAGGAGCCCCCAGCCCCTCTAGGCTCATCTGTCCTTGCCTCTACAGCCCGTCGGCCCCCATCCCTGATCGATGTGAGAGCAATTTTGATGCCATCGCCAACATCAGAGGTGAAACTTTCTTTTTTAAGGGTGAGTCATTTTGTTGTTTCCAATTGTTGCCTTATCCACTTCGGGTGGTTATGGAACTTTCCGGGACCATGGGACTTTTGGTGCCAAAACTGGTAAAGGGTCCAGGCAAACTAGGACAAGGTGGCTTTGACTTCAGCTGCATCTTTCCCCCTTTCCTACCTCCCGCCCTTCCCCCCCACACGTTGCTCATGGGGGGAGTAGGGCAGCTAACACCCTTCAGTTATACATTGCTTGTGGGGAGTGGATGGGATTAGACAGGAACCCAAAACCAGATCAGCTGATTTATTTGTGCCGGTAGCATTGTTGTTGTTGTTGTTAAGTGCCGTCGAGTCGGTTCCGACCCATAGCGACCCTGTACAGGGTTTCCGAGGGTGTAAATCTTTTCAGGAGTAGAAAGCCTCATCTTTCTCCCGCGAAGCGGCTGGTAGTTTCGAACTGCTGACCTTAAGGTTCGCAGCCCGATTCGTAACCACTACGCTCCAGTGCTGGTAGCATAATGGTTACGAATTGAGCTGTGAACCGCAAGGTCAGCAGTTCGAAACTACCAGCTGTTCCGCCGGAGAAAGACGAGGCTTTTGCACCCGTAAAGATTTACAGGCTCGGAAACCCTGTTCAGGGTCGCTATGGGTCGGAAGCAACTCGACGGCACTTAACAACAACAACAACAAGGTTTTCAATGATTGGTTTTTCAGAAATTGCCAGAACTTCTTTCCAGGATGTCTCTGGGTAGATTCCCACCTCCAATCTTGTCTCTTAGACAGTTCTTAGCCGTTTCCACCACATAGGAACATCTGACGGCAGACTTCGGTGATGCGGACGTACTTGTAACAGGCCCTATGCCCACTTCATCTCCCCAGGCTCCTGGTTTTGGCGACTCCAGCCCTCAGGCCAGCTGGTATCTCCCCGGCCCGCCCGGTTGCATCGTTTTTGGGAGGGGCTGCCCACCCAGGTGAAGGTCATCCAGGCCGCCTACGCCCGACACAGAGATGGCCGCATCCTCCTTTTCAGCGGTGGGCAGGATCCGCCCTGGGGGGAGGGCTGGGGGTGTAGGGAGAGCTCACCCTGACCCACTGATGCCTCCTCCCATCCACCAGGCCCCCAGTTCTGGGTGTTCAAGGATCGGCAGCTAGAGGGCTCAGCCTTGCCGCTGACGGAGCTGGGGCTGCCCCCTGGTGAGCAGGTGGACGCCGTGTTCTCGTGGCCGCTGAACGGGAAGACCTACCTGGTCCGGGGCCAGCAGTACTGGCGGTACGATGAAGCAGCGGCCAGCCCGGACCCCGGCTACCCGCGCGCCCTAAGTCTCTGGGAAGGGGCGCCTTCTGCCCCCGACGATGTCACCGTCAGCAACACAGGTGGGGCGTGCGCAGCGCAGGGGGAAGGGCTGCGGTTTCCTGGAGCTGGGGAGACAGAGGCACTCGTTGGGGGCTTGGAGAGGGCCTGGACTAAGCCCTTAAGTTTCTCTTCACCCTTACAGGTGACACCTACTTCTTCAAGGGCGCCTACTACTGGCGTTTTGCCAAGGGGAGCGTCGTGGCCGATCCAGACTCGCCCCACCCCATAGGGCCTAAATGGCTAGACTGCCCCGCCCCCAGCGGTAGCCCCCCAAAAGCGCCATCTAAGCCTGGAACCTGCGACTGTCAGTGTGAGATCAATCAGGCCACTGGACCTCCCCCCCTGCCACTTCTTCTGCTTCTCCTGTCCCTGCTGGTGGGGAGCGTCACCGCTTGCTAAGACTGGGAAACGACCTCCCACGATGGATATGGTGGGGGGTTGAAAGTCGCCTGGTTCCCCACAGTCTTTTCTGGGCTTGGAGTAGGGGTCTTCACCGGCCCAAAGCTGGGCGGACTCCCCGCGCAGGTGTACCTCTCTAGGACTGCGCGCCCCGCGCTGCACACACAGATAACCTCCCCAGCGGTCCCTCCCGAGGCTTTCCTGGCTGCAGCCGCTCCTTCTCCGGAGCCCGCTGCCAAGGAGCGACTCCGCTCAGCGAACGCTCCCACAGGTTCAAGGTTGCCTACTACTGGCACTTTGCCAAGGAGAGGGTCGTGGCGGACCCAGACTCTCCCCGCCCCATGGGGTCCAAATGGCTGCACTGTATCGCCTCCAGTGGTAGCCCCCCAAAAGCACCGCAAGTGTCAGCGATGGGCAGCTGCCAGGTGACACTGAAGACCAGATGGAGGCTCAGGACTCCAACCCCTTTGTAGGGAGTTATCAAAGGAGAAGGCAGGGCTGAAGTGGGGGAATTTGTAGGTTGGGGGACTAGTCATCTGAGTACCCTTCGCTGGCAGGCGGGACACTGACCTCAGTAGATGCTTCCTTTTCCCAGAAAAGCTAGCTTTTCCTGGGGCTTGGCCAAGTCCTCTTTACCCCTGCCTGCCGGGCACCATCAGCTGGCACTTGTTTGGATCAAGATAAAGAAAGGCAAGATGTGGAAACTCCCAGCCTCAGCCCCTGTCCTCACTCACTGCTCTGAGCCTTTCAGCATCCCACCCCCATGCTGGTGGTGATGGACCCCTGAGCCAGCCCTGGGACCAGTCCTGAGACTAGTGATGCATAGGGGGAGGGGCAGAGAGGCGAGTGTCCAATGTGAAATTTGAGATTCTTTTTATTGCTACAAGTCATCTTCTTTTCCAGCCTTTAAGAATTTACTAAGTCGCTGGCATGAAGTGTATGATTTGCTGAATGTGGGACTGAGAATGTGTTCTGTAAATTTTCACTCAATTCACAATAAAATGTAAAAAAATTTTTTTGTTAAGTTGACTACTCAAAAATTCTGTATCAAATTATTTTACAAATGGTATCATTTCACACACCAAATTAAGTTTTGTGTTTCAAAGGAGACCATGGAGGAAGTAAAGATACCCATGGCTTAACTTTCAGCCAACCTATAGGCCTATAGGAGTCCTGGTGTGGCGCATTATTCAAAGCTGTTTGAACTGCAAGGTCAGGGGTTCAAGCTCACCAGCTGCTCCTCAGAAACCATATATAGGGTCACTATGGGTCGGAACCAACTCGATGGCACTTCACAAGACAACATAATTCTGTAAGATTCCTGGTGTGGCACTGTGGGTTAGTGCACTGGACTGCAAAGTCAGTTTGAACCATAAGGTCAGCAGTTCAAGTTCATCAGCCACTCCTTGGAACCCCTATTCAGGGTTGCTGAGTCTGAACCAACTTGATGGCATTTAACAACATAGGCCTATAGGGGAGTCCTATAAACAAAAGTAATACATGCAAGTCCCAGTGTGGTGCCATGTATGTGTGTAACTCTCCATGATTTAAATTCTTTTAAAATGCGGCTATAGTATTAGTGGACTTCTGGTTTGGCACTGTGGATCAGCATTGGACTGCCAACCACAAGGTCAGCAGTTCAAACCCACCAACTGCTCCTCAAAAACCCTATACAGGGTTTTTGGCAAAACTAACCAATCCCAGTCTTAAGAGTCCTTATGTACCCTATTTGGAGTCCTGGTGTGGTGTTTGTGTGGACAGCAAGGTCAGTGGTTCAACTCACCAGCTACTGCTTAGAAATCCTATACAAGGTCGCTATGGGTCAGAACTGACCCACATCTGTTTACTAGAAAGAAATAGTATACATCCAAGACACCTGTGGGGTCCTGGGGTCGCACTGTTGGACAGGTACTGGACTGCTAACTAAAAGGTTGGTAGTCCTCAGAAACCCTATACAGGGTCCCTATGAGTTGGAATCGAATTGACAGCAATTAACAAGACATCTGCTGAGATAAGGAGATTCAATTACAGGGAGGAAACTAGGAAACAGATGTCAACCAAGGTTAAAGATTGGGCTGCTACTTTCAGGGATGGTGGTTGGAACCCACCAGCGGCCTCAAGAGAGAATCCTGTAAAAACTTACTGCCTTGGAAACCCTATGAGGGCAGTTTGACTCCATAGTTTTGTCTGCTTGGCATTTTTGGGTCTTTGCTTTGGGTAATGCTGCCCCTATTTTGTTGAAGCTGAGGCACATTTATTGAGTAATCCGTCTCTGGGGATGGCAGGTTTTCTTTGGACTCTATTTCTCCACCAGAAACTAAGTGGTCAGTCTGAAAGATGGCCCACACTACCACTGGACATGAGAAGAGCTGGGGAGACAGAGGCACCCTTGGAGCATTTGGGTGAGGGGTGGGCTTGAACCACATCCTTGAAGTATCTGTTTACTTCTATAGGTGACAAGACACCTTCTACATGGGTGCCTACTCTTGTACTCCCTCTCCCCTCCCACTTCAAAGGGCCCCATGTGGTATCTTGAGTTTACTTGATAAGACTTTTCTAATGTCTTAATTCCCACCAGGGTTGTTGTTGTTAAGTGCCATTGGGTCGGTTCTAACCCATAGTGACCTTGTATAGGATTTCCAGCCAGCAGCTGGTGAGTTGAACCACTGACCTTGCAGTTCAAACAGACATTGCAGTCCAGCGCTTTAACCCACAGGCACCACACCAGGACTCCAAATAGGGTACCTAGGTCTCTAAGATTGGGATTGGTTAGTTTTGCTATCCAGCTACGTTTAAAAGGCGCCATCTCAGAAGCAAGAACAGAGGATCCCAGGTTCATCAGGAAGGAGGAGCATGAGATGCCTACCTAGAAATAATGACCACAGCAGAGACAGATGCAGAAAACAAGGTGTGCCTGCAGCAGGGCAGACAAGAGGCCATCCCCCTACAAAGCTGCTATATCCTGAGTTGTTCCTGATCCTGAATTGTACCCTGTCCATGTCCCGAATAAACCCCATAATCCTGAGTATTGTAATGAGTTCTTCCGAAAGGGAAGAAATTG
>NW_006408775.1:2574879-2595991 GCF_000296735.1 Chrysochloris asiatica
GGTTCAGAGTTCTGGGACCAGCCCCTGAGCCTGCTTGTTGGGTATTCTGTGTGGTTGCTGATGGAGCTCCTCACTGCATGTCCACCCGATCCGCCATCTTGTTTGTTCTTAAAGAATGCATATTTATTTTCTCATTAGCAGCTGTTTCCTGGCAGCTCTGAGACTAAAAGGACCAAGATGAGTGCCCAAGGTGTCCTCACCTTTCATATGGCCCTAAACCTGTTTCTCTCTGACACACACTCAGTACTGCCTCCTGCTTTGAAGTGTCACCCTCCATCAGCCCCTTCCTTGCCTTCACTTAATTCAGCTTAGTCTGCTGAGACTTCTGTATAACGAAGAGGAAGGAATCACTGGTGTCCATCTGGTGGTCCAGCCATAGCAGGCGTTGAAGGTTGGATGAGAGTAAGGAGTGACCCTGGAGCCTTCTGACAGGTGGGAGGGTGGGCAGGGCTGCGGGTCCAGTCTGTGACTGACAGGTGGGAGGGTGGGCAGGGCTGTGAGCCCAGTCTGTGACTGACAGGTGGGAGGGTGGGCAGGGCTGCTGGCCCAGTCTGTGACTGACAGGTGGGAGGGTGGGCAGGGCTGCTGGCCCAGTCTTCAGAGGCTGTAGGTAGGGAGCACCCAGGCAGGGGTCTCTACTGGTGACCCATGCTTGACCCCTCCTTATCAGTAAATGGGGACACTAGTCATTATGTTCCTGGGTTTGCAGTCATGATGTCTTGTGTTGCTTAGGAGGTGTCTGGCGCAGGGTGGTGTGGTACTGTAGTACAAGCACTGGACTGCTTACCTTAAGATCAGCAGTTCAAACCCACCAGTCAGTCGCTCATTGGAAACCTTATATGTAGTTGCTGTGAGTTGGAATTAACTTGACACTTAACAACAGTTGGACAAAACATTGCCTGGTCCTACACCACCGTCCGTTCTGTAGTGATCCATAACATGTTCACTGGCCAGTTTTCTGAAGTAGATAACCAGGTCTTTCTTCTTAGTCCGACTGTGTTGCTGCTGGTATTGGAACTACTCATGCATAGCTTCTGCATCACAGCAGGCGGTGGCAGCACACAGTAGGTGCTCAATAAATGCATACTCCTGGGTCAGCAAGGACTTCCTTAGCAACTTTCACACAGCCTCCTGGACAAAGTGCTGGGGCATTCCTTACACAGTGGGAAGATGAATGAGTGATTTTTTGTAAAAAATAAAGAAGTTTTACCTTTCAGAGATAAACCAATTTGTAGGGATGAGACTAAGAACAGTGGCAAATACAGTGGCGGAAGTCATAAAGAATAAATTTTGAAATCCTGTGAGGCTGTATGGACCCCCCGCCCCTGGTGTGGCACTACAAAGTGGGAGTTCAAACCCAGCAGCTGCTCCTTGAAAACCCTACACAGGGTCACTATGAGTCAGAGCTGAACAACAGCATTTGACAACCACCACAAGCCAGAAGGAGTAGAACCTCTTTATTTATGTTGAAGTATTGGTGTGGCATTATAGGATAAGCACTGGACCACAAGGTCAGCTTGAACAGCAATGCCTGGGGTTCAAATTCACCAGCTGCTCCTCAGAACCCTAAACAGGACCGCCTTGAGTCAGAACTGACATGACGGGACTTAACCACCACCACTTGGCAGAAGGTCATTTACTTTGGGCGTTTTGAAGGACACCTGAGGCCAGAAGGGGATGCTTTGGGGGAGGGAACGAAGGTGGGGCACAGACAGGAGAGTAGAGGGCTTTAGAGTGGTGTGGGCCAGGGGGGGGTAGCCAGCGAGGCATGGCGGGATCAGCTACGCTAGTACAGTATCTCTCGGGCGTGGGTCCTCAGGTGGCGCAGCAAATGGGAGTTGCGGCTGAAGCTGCGGCCGCACTGCGGGCAGGAGTAGGGCCTTGCCCCGCTGTGCACCAACATGTGCCGCAGCAGGTTGCAGCTGCGGCTGAAACTCTTGCCGCACTCCAAGCACTCCTGGGGGGCCTCAGCCGGAGCCCCAGACGCCTCTGCCCCTGCCCCAGCTGCCTCTGCCCCAGCTTCCTCCTCAGCCCCTGCGTGAGTGGCCAGGTGCCGCTGCAGGTGAGCGTTGCGCCGGAAGCTTCGACTGCACGTCGGGCAGCTGTAGGGCCGCTCCCCGGTGTGGCTGCGTTGGTGGCGGGTCAGGTTGGAGCTGTTACGGAAGCGGTGGCCGCAGGTGTCACAGGCGTGGGGTTTCTCACCAGAGTGGATGCGCTGGTGGCGCGTCAGATGCGCACTCTGTTTGAAGCGCTCACCGCACTGGGTGCAGCAGCACGGTTTCTCGCCCGTGTGGCTGCGCCAGTGGCGGGTGAGGTCCTGCGTTTGGCTGAAGCTCTTGCCGCACTGGGCGCAGTGGTGAGGCCGGGCGCCGCCGTGGGTCAGCAGATGGCGTGCCAGGCCGGCGCGCCGCACAAAACGCTTCCCGCACTGTGAACAGGGGTAGGGTTTCTCGCCGGTGTGCAGGCGCTGGTGGCTTATCAGTTGTGAGCTCTGGCTGAAGCTGCGGTTGCAGGCCTGGCAGGAGAAGGGACGCTCGCCCGTGTGCACACGCCGGTGCGCCACGAGGTGTTCACTGCGCCGAAAGGCCTTGCTACAGATGTCGCACACGTAGGGCCTGCGCTCAGGGACCGGTCGAAGGCTGCTGGCGCACTCGGAGCACTGGTGGTCCTTGTCTTTGGCGTGGATGCGCAGGTGGCGCTTGAGGCTGGAACGGTGCTGGAAGGTTTGGCCACAGTGAGAACACAGGACGACATTTAACTCGGTCTTGGGCTCCGCAGGAGCACAGGGTGACTTCTGATCTTGGCCCTGGTCCCGTGCGTGCGCCAACAGGTGCTTCATGAGACTGGCCCGCTGCTGAAAGCCTTTGCCACACTCTGCGCACAGGAAGGCAGGCTCCGAGTGTGTCTGCAGGTGCTTGCTCAGGTGTGAGCTTTGGCGGAAACGGTGGTCACACAGGTGGCAGGCATGTGGTCGTTCATCCGTATGCGTGCGCATGTGCAGTTTGAGAATGGAGCTGCGCCCAAAGCTCTTACCGCAGCACAGGCATAGGAAGGAGCGCCCCCCGGTGTGCGAGTGCAGGTGGTGCGCCTCCAGGTGGGCCATATTCGGGAAGCTCGCCCCACACTGGGTGCAGATGAACTGCATATCAGACGCAGGCTTGGGATGCGCCTGCGCTCCAGTTTCTGGGGCTTCCACAACCTCAGCCTTGTCAGGTGGGGACTCTCCCCCAGGAGTGTGGTCCACTCCAGGGCTCCGGCAGGGTTCCTGGGTCTTATGGTCGTTTGCCTCCCCGGAACTATTTGCCTGTGACACTCCCAAGATGGTGGGGGGCCAGGCAGCCCCTTTGGCCTGGTTTAGTTTAAACTCTTCATTGTTTTGAGTCCTGCTCTCAGATCCTGGAGAGGAAGCAGAAAACAGGGAGGGTCAGGCTTACTCAGAGGGGCTCCCACGAACAGCCAGACCTTCACTGGCCTAGGTAGAAAGAAAACATTTACATGTTCAACTCAGTGCCCAACCACTAATTCCAGAACTCTCCCAACACTGCTTCAATAAGCAGTCACTCCCTCCATCAACGATTTTAAAAAAGCTCAAAGAAAGCAGCTGCTGATTAGACCAGACACAATAAACCTTTTTTAAAAATAAACAAAATCAAACCCACCGACTGCCACCCACTCACTCAATTCTGGCTTACAGGGACCCGAGGGGACAGAGTAGAACTGCTCCTACGGGTTTTGGAGGAGCAGACAGCCTCAGTTTTCTCCTGAGGAGCGACTGGTGGGTTTGACCCGCCAACCTTGGGATTAGCAGCCCGATGTTTAAACCACTTTGACACCAGGGCTCCTTAAAAAAAACAAAAGCCAAAAATACCAAATAGTCTGGAGCTTTAGCTATCAACCCTGACATCCTTACGCCCCCTCCCCAGGGAAGAAGGAGGCTTCAGTGGCTGTAACTTGAAATGACTTCTTACCTACAGTGTACACAGGTCGGGCCTTCTTTTTGGGGACATCCTCAAAGGTCAGGGACTCCTACAACCAGAAGAGAGCCTGGATAAATAAGAACGAATGGGGCCTGGGAGTGTGCATTGGGCTCTAGGTCTCAAGTAAAGAAGGTAAGGATTTGTGAAAACCACAAAGGATAGGAAAGTTCTGGAAGGTGGGAATGACCTGGGGTGGGGGAAGCAGCCCGGCTTACCAACACAGCGGCCAGTTCTTGGTCTTGAGAATTCTGTGGCCACAGCACAGGGCCTGGACGCGCTGCCCACGTTGAGAAGAAAAGGAAGCGCTGTTAGAAGTCAGCTTTGCCCACCAGGTGGTGGCAGAGACAGGTGCCCCACCATCACTGCTCCATCAGAGCCACTGGGAGCTCTCCCACCCTGGCCAATTAGAAAGCTCGCCAGTCCTTGCACAGCCCCCACCCACACCATCGGCCCACCACCTTTCTGGGTGCCAGCTCCTCACCCCTTTCTTGGAGAGTCTGGAAAGGTCTTTCAGGACCAGGACTCTGTGGCTGCTTTGAGCTTGGACTGAATAGCCGGGGCTCTGGCTCAGCAGGCTTGGTGTCCTCTGGCTGGGATGAGGGCGCTTCCATCAGTGGACCCGCGACTGGAGGCTCTTCTGTGAATGTTTCCACTTTGGGGATTTGACTGGGGACGTGGGAAGGGCCCTTTTGTTCTTCCAAGGTGACATCTGTACCGGAGTAATTCTTGCTGGCATTAAAGCTAAAATCCTGTTAAATACACATCCAGGGGAAACATGGGTTCCTGTTCTGCTGAGTCCAAAGGGGAACAGGCCAGTGGTTAGGTAAGAGAGACAAGGAAGGAGGCAGGAGGATAAGAAGGAATGGGCAGATAGAGGAAAGGGAGGCTTCTTTCTTTCTTTTTTTTTATAGACAAGTTTTACATGTTTGTTGTCATTGTGCAAAGCAGCCTCAGTAAGCTCTTTTATTGTGTTGTTGTTGTAAACATACCTATCACACATTTGCCAATTCAACTTTTGACAGGTGTACAATTTATTGGCATCAGTGGCACTAACTGGCTGTAGAATGGTTACCCTTAATCAATGGGACTTTCCCCTTCATTGGGAGGGAAAAAAAAGCCTCACTCAACTTTTAATAAACACAAATCCTTAGTTTATATCTGTGTTTCACAGAAGAAAAACAAGAACATTTTATAAAGTGAATTTTGATTTCAAAATCTGGCAAGAATGACAGAAGAGAGAAAATGTGACTCTACCACACAAAAACAGTTAAAAAAATTCTAAACGAAATCCTAGCAGATTAAACCCAGTGGTAATTAAACAACAAAAAAATCATTCATTAATAGAACTTATGCCACAAATTCAAATACGAATCAGTCAGAAGAATTCATAATTAACAAACTGTACTAGATCAAAGAGTCCTGGTATGGCACTGTGGGTTAATGCACAGGACTGCAAAGTCCAGTTCAACCGCACGATCAGTGGTTCAAGCTCACTAGCTACTCCCTGGAAACCCTATACAGGGTTACTATGAGTCGGAATTGACTTGACGGCACTTAACAACAACAACAACAACATTAGATTAAAGGAACATGGTGGAAAGTGAACTACAAGGTCAGTAGTTTGAGCCCACCAGCTGCCCTGTGGGCGAAAGATTAATCTTTCTGCTTCTGCAAAGATTTAAACCCAACTCCTGGTATGGTGCTATAATCAGCACTGATAGCACCGGACTGCGAACCACAAGGTGGGTGGATAAAACCCATCAGCTGCTCCTCAGAAAACCTATACAGGGTCACTATGAGTCGGAACCAACTCGACAGCACTTAACATTAGATTCAAAGACAAAAGACATATAATCATTTCTATAAAAACAAAACTATAAATAAAGAGGTGCAGAGTTCATTCTGAGTCACAGTGCCCCCGTGAGAGTCAGAGTAGAACTGTACACCACAGGATTTTCAATGGCTGCTTTGTCTGAAACAGGTCGCCAGGCCATGCTTCTGCGGTGCCTCTGGGGCAAAATTCAAATCCCTAACCTTTCGGTGTTTCAGGAAAGTTATTAACCATTTGCACCACCCCGCGACTCTGATCATTTCTATAAATGTAGAGGAAAAAAAAAGACATTTGATATCATTAGTAAAGTAGGAGTCGAAGGGAACTGACTTACTAGGTGAAAAAATACCAAAAAATCTAAAGTGTTAGGGAACAAGTGAGTTTCTGTTCACTGGAACAACTCAGAAAAGAGGCTGAGAATGGTTAGCCAACTCCATGAATAAAATGCACATGGAGAAACTTCTGAAATGGCGGCATACATTCCACTGTGTATCTTGTCATCATTAACAAAACTTACAGCCAGCCCCAGGTTACGAAGCAGATCAGTTCCTAGCTCTCAAAAACTTTGTAGCTAAATTGGAACAGGTGCATAGAGTTCTGATTTAGCCTTACTTTAGGGCAAGAAACAGAAGCCCTGGTGGTGCCCGTGAGTTAGGTGTTGGGCTGCTAACTGCAACGTTGGCAAATTCAAACCCACCAGCCTCTCTGATGAGAAATAAGATGAGGCTGGCTGCTCCCATACAGATTTAGAGTCTCAGAAACTCTAAGGAATTCTGTCCTATGGGGTCGCTGAGTCAGAACGGACCCTATGGAATAGATGGGATGGTTCAATCATTTCAAAGTGAGGGCAAATTTACATAACTTGAAAAAAAAAAAAAAAAAAAAAAAAAAAAAAGCGACTACGATGACTCAAGAGACTTCCTAAGTCATGTCTTTTGGATGTGTGATTAGGAGGCACCAGTCCCTGGAGAAGGACATCGTGTTTGGTAAAGAATCAGCACAAGAGGAAGAGCCTAAACAAGATGGACTGACAGGGCTCCCACATGGGAGCGGTGTGGGGATGGCAAAGGACTGGCAGGGTTTCGATCTCATGGTATGAGCTGGAACCCATGTGATGACACCTAGCAAGTTGTCTGTAAATTCATAACCTGTTGACAGCCTGCATGCTTTTTTTTTTTTCAATCTGCAGCAAGCAGATTACTGAGAAAAGGTTTAAATGTGGAAATGGATCAGCGATGGCGCTCTTTCCTCAAGGGACAATGAAGTCCCTATGTCCCCAGACTGCCCACCATCGTCTTACCAGTGGCCCCACGCTGCTGCCGGCCTCCAGCCTCGCTCCTTCCAGCAACAGGAGTACTTCTTCCCCATCCCTGAGCGGCTGCCCCTGTAGGCGGCTGAGGAGGTGCGGGGGCAGCACGCTTAGGAACTGCTCAAGCACCAGCAGCTCCAGCATCTGCTTCTTGGTGTGTAGGGCCGGCCGCAGCCAGTGACCGCACAGCTCACGGAGTCGGCTCAGGGACGCCCTGGGGCCCATGTCCTCCTGATACTGGAAGCATCGGAAGAGCTGGTGGGCCACCTCGGGTCGCAGCCTGGTCTCGAGGTGCTTGGGAGCTGGTTGGCCAGTAGCCTCTTCCTCCTCTAGTTTGATTACTCCGAGCTGCTCTTGCTCCTGGTCAAACGGGCCAGATTCTGCAAGCATCCTGGAACCTTGAGGACACCTCGCCAGTTCCTGTCACTCTCAGCTCTCTCTTCTCCCACACCTGCGGGACTAAGGACCCAGGATTAGGATCTGGTGTATGGGCAGTGCTCATCGACCACCCCCCCACCCCACCCCCGCCATGCTGTTTTCTGGGTAATCATCTGATGTGAAAATCAATTGCCACTGAGTTCATTCCAACCCATGGTGACCCCAAGTGTATCGGTATGGAACTGCACCCTGTAGGGTTCTCAGTGGCTGGGTTTTTGGCAGTAGTTTGCCAGGCCTTTCTTCCTAGGAGCCTCAGGATAGACTTGAACCTCTCACCTTTCTGTTAACAGTCAAGTGCATTAACTCAAACACCAAAAAGCAGAGAATACACATGGTATTATCATCCTGGGATGCAGCGCTTACAAGTTTGCATCACTTTGCCCCCATGATTGAGTCCTGGTATGGTAGGATCAGCACTGGACTGGCAACCACAAGATCAGCAGTTCAAACCCACCAGCTGCTCTTAGAAACCTATACAGGGACGCAAGAAGTCAGAACTGACAATAAACAACTCCAGCGATGAAGCTTTAAACGTCTCTGAGAACAGTCAGACTGCGCCTGCCTCCTGTTACGGTGCCTCGGGGTGGGCCTGGGCCACCCTAGGAACTCCCTGACAAAATGACACCAAATGTCTCATCCAGGGGGGTGTGGATATATGGTGGTTTGTTGCGTTGCTTTTAATGTTTCTGGAAGGTTGAGAGTTTTAAAAATAGAAGGTTTGAATGTGTCCAGTGGACTAACGGACCACACGAACATCAGTCTCCACGACTCTGAAACCAGAAGAACTAGATGGTACCTGCCTGCCACTACGCACTGCTCTGAAAGGGATCGCATTAGAAGGTCCTAATAGAGTAGGAGAAAAATGTAGAGCAAAATTCAAAATCTTCAAAAGGCCCCAGGCTATGGCATAAACCTTCTAGTCACCTTTCAGGGCTGGAAATGAACTCACCCTGTTGATCAATTTCCAACCAAACAAGAGACAGGTCTACAGGAGAACAGCAACTCCTTACAATCACCTGCACCATTAGAGGTCTGAAGGGTTAGGGAAGGAGGAGGGCAGGGATAATATGTTACAATGTGAGGACTGCAATCCACATGAAAAACAAGGTCTGTATGAAATGTTGAATGCAAAACTAATTTGTTCTGTAAACTTTCAATACACAATAAAAACAGAAGGTTGGGTGTATATATTACCACAACTTAAAAAAATTTAAATAAAAGTTATGAGGGACTTTTGCATATATGATATGTCTTTGACCAGGTACGCTGAGGCTACTTTTATGGCTGTGCAGTTGGCTCTCAGAGGTCAAGACCAATACTACCCAGATGGCCAGTACCAGACTGATCTCCACCTATAGCTGTGGCCCAGGGTTAAGGATATCCCTGCAGAGAGAACAGAGGTTCCGGAGAAGAGAGAGGAAGAGGGTCTAGGTTGGGTACAGGGGTGTCCATAAGAGCTCTGTCCCCAAAGCAGATGCTACTGGTAGGCAGTGCACAGATCCCCATGTGGAAGCACTGGGTGGGAGGTGATGGCGAGGCAGTCCTAATTTACCTCCCCAGTCTCAATTCTGGATTCCTTCTAGTCTATCCCAAACACCCCTCTGGGAAGCATCCATCCCAGCCCTCGGGGTCTGGCTACCAACAAAGTGTTTCTAGTGGGCCACCAGGGGGCACTGGTTCCATGGGACTGCTGCTGCCTACCACAGCCTCCTTCCAGCCCCTCTCACCCCACTGGGCTTCTCCACCGCTTCCTTTCCTAGACAGCCCCACTCACATTCAACTTTTCAGAACAGGCTTGGAATTTTCTAAGAGCTTCCAGGTACTCATACTTACTTTAAGGAGCTCTGGTATCATAATGTACGAATCGGGCTGTGAACTGCAAAGTCAGCAGTTCGAAACTACAAGCTGTTCTGCTCCCGTGAAGATTTACAGCCTCGGAAACCCTGTACAGGGTCACTATGAGTCGGAACCGAGTCCACGGCACAAACCACCACCATCGTATTTACTTTAACTTGGGCAGGAATTATTTTACAGATGTGGAATCCCAGGTTCCAACATCTCTCTGCCTTCCTTGTTTCTCCATTTCCTGGCCCTAGGATTGACGTTAGGAGCTTGGTGGTGGGTGGGAGACAGGAAGAAACAGAAGAAAGTTCCGTGCGACACTTCCCATCCTGGCCGAGGACATGGGAGTGCTGTGGTTACTGGCTTCATGATTTCTGGGTAATAATATGGACCCGCCCTGGTGGCACAGTGGGTAAAGCACTCATCAGCCAGCTGCTCCATGGGATAAAGACTGACAACCTTCCAGGGCGCTGCTACTGTCCTATAGGGTCGCAATGGGTCAGCGCTGACTTGAAGGCAATGGTGATTGGGTTTGGGGTATTATACAGGTTACCACAGTAAACACTGCCTAACATGTGGTAGGTAGCAGAGAGAAGTTACACATAAGTGCTAGCACATAAGGCAGTGGAAGCCTGGCATGGAGCTGTCGTACAATAAGCCCAGGACTAGCTGCTCCTCAGAAACCCTATACAGGGGTGCTATGAGTTGAAACGGATTCAATGGCACATAGCTACAGCAACATTAATGGGTGTCTTTATTCCAGGGTAGCAAGGCACGTGACTAGCTAGCAAGGTTGGATAGTACCGCTGGGGCTCGAATCGACACATTGTACAGCTGAGGACACCAAGGCTCAGAGGTGAAGAAACTTGCCCAAACCAACTTTGGCAATGGAGCCAAGGAAAAGGCAGCCTGCCCAAGGGCCTGCAGTGGTTTTCTGAGCCTCTTTCATATGAGGTCAGGCACTCTCTGGACCTCCCTTCCAGGAGGGGTCAGCAAAGTGTGGGATGTGTAAATAGAGGAACCTTGCATTTTAAACATGGCCACCTCAAAGAAGGCAAACCAAAAAAACCAAACCCACTGCGTAGAGTCTATCTGACCCTCTGGGCGTAGTAGACCTGCGCCTTACAGGCTTCAATCTCTGAGATTGTAAATGTTTGTAATGCTTTATGCGAATAGCTTTATATTTCTCCCTTGGAGCAGCTGGTGCACTTGAACTTTGGACCTTGATGTTGCAGTCCAGTGCTTAACCCGTTGTGCCACCAGGCTCCTTGAGAGGGCAAGCAAAGCAAAAGACTGCAACTGGGCCTAGTTCTTCGCTCCACCCCTCCCACCCTCCGACCTCTTCCTCCCCTTTCAACATCTCCCTGCCTCTCGCCCTCACATCCGCAGGCCTACCGGCACATAACCCTGGGTGCCACTCCAAGGTAGACACTACTGAAGCATTTCTGTCACCTGGGGCCATTTCTGTCACTAGCTGTGAGAAATCGTTCAGTGGGTTAAAAGGAATACTTTCATATTTGAAGTCTCCAAGGACCAAGGCAGGCTGTGTGAGCTTACTCTACTGAGACTAGAAAGAAAAAAATGGACCAAAAAAACCCCACCCCAAAATGACAAGAAAGTTGTTGTGGTCACTTTCGAGTTGTGCCATCAGCTGCTGAGAAACTGATGGACATGTTTGAACTGTGTCTTGAGCTGATCCGATGATCCTGTTTGTTGTGAAGTGCTTGCTGTCCAGTCAGTTCTGACTCAGTGACTCTGTATCGTTTCCAAGGAGCGGTGAATAGGTTCGAACCACCAACCTTGTTTAGCTTATAGCGCCACACTAGAACTCCAAGCTATGATGGTGGTAGTTATGTGCTGTGGACTCGGTTCCATTTCATAGCAACCCTGTATAGGGTTTCTGAGGGTATAAATCTTTATGGGAGCAGAAAGCCTCATCTTTCTCCTGTGGAACAGCTGGTAGTTTCAAACTGCTGATCTTGAGGTTCACAGCCCAATTCATAACCACTACGCTACTAGAGCTCCTTACGCTAGGATGGTACCCATCTAAAGGATAGCGTCAGAGGTCAGAGCTGTCACAGGTGCGCCCTATTGTCTATAGATCCGCCTTTGCCCCTGTCTTCCCCAAGTCGGTCCAACCTTTGCTCTTTCTTTGTGATACTGGCTCCTTCTACACCATCAAGGCTGGGAAGAGGGAGGTAGGGCAGTCACAGCTACCCTCCCTACCAGCAGTTTTTCAGGTCGGTGAGGAGGCAACCAAGCCTCATTTCATAGTTTGGTTTACCCAGCACTGGAAATTACTTCAATGTCAGTAAAGATCAAAACCAAAGCCACTGCCTTCAAGTCAACTGCAGTTCACTGCTACCAAATCCGCCCCATAAGGTTTCCAAAGCAATGAATCTTAAGGAGGCAGGCTGATACAGCTTTCTCCCACGGAGTGTTTGAGGGCTTCATATCACAGACTTTTGGGTTGGCAGCCTTGAATGCTTTAACCACTGCCCAGTTGTTAATTTTTGGGTCCTGTTGTGGCACTCACTGTAGGATAAACACTGGGCTGCCAACAAACTGCAAGGTCAGTGGTTCAAACCCACTCGCCACTCCTCGGAAACCTTATATACAGTGGCTATGAGTCAGAACAGACTCAACAGCACTTAACAACAATTGTTAACAGAAACAACATGAGTGTTTTGAGTGAACTCGCAACCATACAAATTGAGGAGTGCACGTGAAAATGTCAGAAAAGATGTTCGGTTAATGTTCAAGAGAATGTGTTTTTGTCTCACTGTTAAGGGCCGTCATGTGGGTTCCAACTCATAGAAACCCTATATAGGTTTCTGAGGAGCTTTTGGTGAGTTTGAATCGTTGACCTCTTCCAGCAGTGTGGTAGAAGCAAATTAATAAGCCATTTGCTTATATAATCAGTAATAACAGCTGACAGCTTAGGGCAGTGGGCTCCAGTTTGCTTACTCCCCATCTCAGCCTATCCGGTGATTAATTTCTCTCTTTGCTGTTGTTAAGTGCTGTTGAGTCGGTTCCGACCCATAGCGACCTATATAGGGTTTCCAAGGAATAACTGATGAGCCTGAACCACAGATCTTGTGGTTCAAACCGACTTCGCAGCCCAGCGCATTCATCCACAGAGCCACACCTGGACTCCAATTTCTCTCTTCAACAAACGCTAAGATTGAGCCCAGAGAGGCTGGGTCATTTCCTCTAGGTAACAATGGGTGGAGTCAAGATTTGTTCTAAATTGAGAGCCCTGAACTTTACCCCTATGTTAAAAGAGTAAAGGCTCTAAAACAGAAAAGGGCCCAATTTCGCTCTCACCCGGTGGGCCAGAAGGTAACAAGTGAATCAAAAAAGAGCAAAGGGATTCCAATCCGAGTCCTTGCAATCTCCAGGTGAGGTCTAACCAAAAGGTGGAATTCAGGGGAAGTTGGCTTTACAGGGCTTCTCCCTCCCCCAGGTTTCCAGGACAAAAGCTGTTAATATGCACATGATGGGGGAGGAAGGCTCGCTCTCCACTAGCCAATATTTGAGCAGCTTAATTTGGAGTCCTGGGGAGTGGGGAAGGGAGGCGCAGATGGAATGGAGATCCTGCCCCTGAAGTCTCCTAGAAAACACAAACGTCCAGAGCTAGGGGGTGCAAAGGTTGGGGTCCTTGTCTAGGAGAGCCCCATTTTTCCTGGACACAGTTATCAGGCGCCTGATTTATTTCCTCTTTGTTGGCTGGATCCCCCACACCGATGGTTGGAGCGCGGCCTGACTTTATCCTACACTTCCAGAGCCCCACATTGTGCTTGGCACAGGGGGCCCTGCCATGGGGCTCCCCTCCTGGCACTGGGCTGGGGGGACCTGGGGAACCACGGAGCCTGCCTTCTCCTTGCTAGAGGGTGCAGGAAGGCCTTCGACACCGATACCCATTCTGCCACATGGTCTGGTACCGGGCTCTCCAGTACATTCCCCTTCCCCCAGCCTCTCTTCCAGCCCCCAACCCTCGGCCACCGAGCCCCAAACCCCTCACCCTTCTCTCTGTGCGCTGCTGTGAGCCGCTGGTGTCTGTCTGGGCAGTCTGCACCTCAGATTTTCCTCCAACTCTCCACTCAGGGTCCCCACTGCCGAGGAGGGGTCCAGAGACAGCCTGACCAGCCTGGGGAAGAGCTCCAGGAAAATCGAACAGGAAGTTCCCTGCCCCAGTCCCATCCAGGTGAAGAGAAGGGGCTTCTTAGAGTTAACCCTTCACCTTCCAGTTTGGGAGTGGGGTGGAGGGAAGGGCGGGGCCAGAGAAATAAAGACCAATTGACAAGCCCACATTCTAATCCCGAAGGATGTGTGAATGTTCATTAGTTTGTCTACCCCAACTAGCAAGACCTCCATCCACACGAGATCTGGACTGGCCCCACAGGGTCCCCTTGGAAGTTGCTGTTGGTCATTCTATTCTCTTTGGGGCCAAGACCCCACTTCAAACCCATTGCCACCGAGTCAATTCCAACTCTCTAGGAAGGAACAGGGTTTCTAAGACTCTAAATCTGTATAGAAGCAGACTGCCATGTCTTCCTCCCTGGGACTAACTGGTGGGTTTGAGCAGTTGACTTTGCAGTCCTGGGGTGGGGGTTAATATGCTGGACTGCAGTCAGTTTGAACCGCAAGATCTGCAGCTCAAGCTCACCAGCTGCTCCTTGGAAACCCTATACAGTCACTATGGGTCGGAACCAACTCAACGACACTTAGGAACAACAACCTTGCAGTTAGTCAGTGCTTAACCCACTGTGACACCCGGAACACTGGTGGTGTTGGGTGCCATTGAGTCAGTTCCGACTTACTGGGACCCTATGCACAACAGAACTCAACACTACCTGATCCTGTCCCATGGACACAGAGGTGGAATTCAGGGCAATTGTTGCTGCCACTGTATAGTTCGATCTCATTGGGAGGGGTCTTCCTCTTTTTTGGTGACCTTCCCTTTCACTTTTCCAAGCATGAAATCCTTCTCCATGGTATTCCCTCTTGATGATATGTTCAGATTAAGAGAGGTGAAGTCTTGCCTTCCCCAACCACCATGAATTCAAAGTCATCAACTCTTTTACAATCTTCCTTATTCACAGTCCAACTTTCACAAGCGTGTATGAAGTGCATGAAACAATCATGGCTTGTGTCGTTGTCTAAGTGCTGTCAAGCCAGCTCCAACTCACAAAGCCCCTGAATAGGGTCTGCGAAGAGCAGCTGGTGAGTTTGAACCGCCAGCCTTGTGGTTCAAACCGACCTTGAAATTGAGTGCTTATCCTATGGCACCACACCAGGACTCCTCAACTTGCATTAGGAACATCTTTTAATAATTTAAACAAGTCTTTGGAGCAGATTTGCCCAATGCAATATGTCATATGATTTCTTGACTGATGCTTCCATGAGCGTTGATTATAGATCCAAATAAAATGAAGTCTTTGACTTCAATCTTTTTTCCATTTATCACGTTATTGGTCCAGTTGTGAGGCTTTTCCTTTGTTAATGTGTCTTTCTCCAATCCTGATGCCATGTTCTTCATATAATACAGAGTCTCTGATTATTGGCTCAGCACACAGATTGACTAAATATGGTAAAAGGATACAACCCTGGTGCACACCTTTCCTGACTTTAAACCATTCAGTATCCTTTTATATTGTCCTAATAAGTGCTTCTCAGTGTATGTACAGGATCCGAAACACTAGCGGCCATTTAAAATGCGCACTGTGTCTTTTTACTCAATCCTTTCATTCATTCATTGGCGAAATCAATACGCAGGTTGGAGTTTTGGTGTGACGCTGTGCTTAATGCGCTGGACTGCAATGTTGGTTTGACCCGCAAGGTTGGCGGTTCAAGCTCACCAGTCACTCCTTGGAAACCCCCTATACAAGGTCGCTGTGGGTTGGAACCGACTCCACGGCACTTAACAATAACATATGAGGTGCCAGTCACTGTTGAAAGACCTGAGGGGCTTACATGCTAAGAAGAAAACAAAACTGGGTGATGTGTTGGGAAGTGATGAGGAAAGAGAAAGGGCTCCATCAACAGAGTCCAATAGTTCCCTCCAGCCCCCAGCAAGAATCCTACGAAGTGGCTTTGATTCCATGAAGAAGCAGGGACTCCCACAGAGGGGAGTTCTTTCTCCAAATCTGGCTCCAAACTCAAGCTTTCCATTGGTTTCGTGGCCTTAGCTGTAGCCCAGGTCTTCTCTCGCGAGGACTCGCGGTGACCTGGGCGGGCTCAGGCCCCTGGCACCGCCTGGTCCTGGTCCGGGAAGCGGGGTGTCACCTGCTCGGTGGTTGGAATCTCAGACTGCTCTCTTCAGACCGTTGCTCTCCTGCCCTGCAGCTGTCTTAGGCCTAATAGGCTCACTAGACTATAAGCCCCTTGCAGACTAAGGTCTTTTGGTCCTCTCTACATCCTTCTTGCCCTGCTGCCCCTCAGCAGAGCCAGGAACCCATTCTAAGTCAGGCCTGGGCGTGGCGAGCCGTTCCATCGCCAGTAGGGGCGGGGCGAAAGCGTCCTGGGTGGGAGGGGGTGTGGCAAGTGTCTCGTGCCTGCAGGGGGCGTGACCTTTGGTCGCGCCTCGATGGTAGCCGCCCAAGCCGGCAGGAATGCGCATTTGCGGGAATGCGCATTAAGGAGAGAGCCCCCACCTCCTCACCCTCGTTCATTCCACCTCACCCCTACGCCTACCCCGCCACACAGACGTCTCCCGTTCCATCTCCCCGATGCACCACGTCGCCCTTCACCCACCTTTTAGCGCTGAGTGATTTCTAGGTCCCTTCCCCAACTGCGCGGGCCAGGCGAGAATCCTCCCTGGACCCCTGCCCCTAAAGGCGCGCCACGCCTCTACCGCACCCACCCTGTGGGCCACGCCCCCAGATGCGCCACGCCCCTAGTGCTGCTCAAGCTTTTAGCTAATATCCCGGATTCTGGTCCACCACGTGTATGTGTCACATTCATTCGTTCATTCATTCTGGAAATACTTTGCTTCCCTACTGTATGTCAAAGACTTCATTTTGCTCCAATCAACCGTCATCACTCATGAATATATCACATATGAGCATTTAATCCATATATCAAAAGACATCGCATTAAGTAAATCTACTGCCTGCACAAGACCTCTTTAAAGTGTCCAAGAGCAAAGATGCCAGTTTGAGGACTAAGGTACGCCTTATCCAAGCATGGTATTTTCAATAACCTCATCATATGCATGTGAAAGTTGGACACTGAATAAGGCAGACCTTAGAAGAATTGATGCATTTGAGTTATGGTGTTGGAGGAGAATATTAAAAGTACCAGGGGCTGCCAAAAGATCAAAACAGATCTGTGTAAGAAGTGCAGCCAGAATGCTCTTTGGAAGCCAGGATGGCCAGACTTGGTCTCTCATACTTCAGACGTATTATCAGTAGGGACCAGTCCCTGGGGAAGGATACCATATTTGGTAAAGTGGAGGGTTGGGGAAAAAGAGGAAGACTCCCAATGCGATGGATTAGCACAGTGGCGTCAGCAATGGGTTCAGGCTTCGCAAAGATTGTGAAGTTGGCCCAGGATGGGGCAGTGTTTCGTTCTGTTGTGTATAGGGTCACTATGAGCCAATACCGACTTGATGGCATCTAACAACAAACAACTGTATGTCTGGGAGTCCTCAGATGGCACAAATGGTTAATGTACTTGACTGCTAACCTATAGGTTGGATGTTCAAGTCTACCCAGCAGTGGCTAAAATCAACCACTGAAAACCCTATGGGATGTAGGTTTACACAGACACACATGAAGTCGTCATGAGTGTAAATCACTGAAGAGCACGGGTACCACGTGTCCGGCACTGTCTCTGACACCAGTGACGCAGTGTTGAGTTGAACAGACTGCTGCTACCTTCCTGAGGCATACAGTCTGGGCAAGACCAGGGCAGTAAAGCAGGGAGTATTTTTTAACATCTTTTATTAACTCAGTAATTTTGCAGAAAAAAAAGAGAACTGAATGAACATTAACCAAAACTCATCCCATTGCCACGGAGGGGCCAATTCACAGCCACCCTAGAAGACAGAGTAGATGCGCCCCCTAGGATTTCTCAGGCTGCCAAGTCTTTATGGGAGCAAAACCAAAATCACCACTTCTTTCCCCAGGTGAGCCGTGGGGAGCCTCGAGCTTTACCCACTGTGCCTCCAGAACACCTTTAATGAACATTGTTCTTGTTAACTGCCAGGTCGGGCCCAATTCATAGGATTTCTGATGCTGCAAATTTTTGCAGGAGCAGAAAGCCTCATCTTTCTCTCATGGAGGAGCTGGTAGGCTTGAACTGCGAAACTTCTCTGAAGTCAGGTCCTGATATTGCTACTACCTTTTTACACTCCTCCTGGTTTAAGCTCACCAGTCGCTCCTTGGAAACCCTATACAGGGTCGCTATGGGTCAGAACCGAATCAACAGTACTTAACAACAGCAACTAGAGTTAGCACCAACTGTCCCCTAAGGTTCCCATCTAACTTTTAGAGTAGCTGTTGTCAATTTGAAGCTATGTTGATAGATCTTTTAGGAGCACCGTGCTCAAGGCAGACATTTTTTACTAGATAAGCTAAACAATAGTTTTACGAAACCTTCTGGAGCTATTTCTGGTTTAAGGTTTAACAATAGTTAATAGTTTCGCCCTATGGCTCCAAGAAGTCTGGATTCCATGAAAATTTGAAATTCTTTTCTTTATTTGCCCCCTTTTGAACAGGATTCTTCCCAAGAATCTTTGCTCAAAATGTTCTGGGTACCATTCAGTTCTTCCAGCGGCATGGCAAAGGAGGCAACTTCATGGAGACAAGAATTACCTCTTTAAAAAGATTCCCTATTCAGGCTGGGTCTGCAAGAGTCCATGGCCTCAGAGGAGAGCCAGATCTTGAGTCCTAGTCAGAGGTGGTATCTTTCAGAACGCAGAGCTCGGCACAAGTTCTCTTTCATTTGGTGATAAGCACAGACATTCCTTCTCTACCAATGTGTGTGCACACAGCCACACCGAAGGTTCTCCCTTCAACAGTGTTTCAGAAGATGAGTCCTGGAGCAGACGTTGATCACCAAGAGGATGGCTTCTCAGGGACAGACTCTGAGGATGGGGTGTAGGGTGCAGTGAATTACAGCTCTTCTTAAAGTCCTGGTGTGGCACTGTAGAATAAGCAAGCACTGGACTGCTCATTGCAAGGTCAGCAGTTCAAACCCACTAGTTGCTCCTTGGAAACACTATACAGGATCGCTATGAGTCAGAGCTGACTCAAGGACACTTAACAACAACAACCTCCTTGTAACTCCCACCAAATGACTAGGTGTTGTTAAGTGTCGTCAAGTTGGTTCTGAATCATAGGGATCCTGTATACGGTTTCCAAGGAGCAATTGGGAGCTTTGAACTGCCGACTTTGTGGTTCTCAATCCAGTGATAATCTATACCACCAGGAGTCCAAATGACTGGGTGGGGCCATGCAAGTAGGATGCTTGGTGCCCTAAAGCAGGGATTCATTTGGCCACTCCACTGGGTTTAAAAGGAGCCATTTTAGAAGCAGAGACAGATGATGCAAGGCTCACCAAGAAAAGACTTGGGAAGAGCAGGAGATCCCTGCTTGTTAAAGCAGGAGCAGGACAGCAGAGGCAGCAGCTTTCCCAGGGACACAGTAAAGCTGACAGGAAGCTGGCTTCCAAAATGTGCCTTTAGGCATTTACACACAGCACTAAAGGAGCTTTGTAACACTTGCCAGAGCAGGGCAGGAGCCAAGGGGCCACGTGGCTGGGAGGCCAAGGACAAGAGGGAGGCATGCCTGCCATACAGCAGAGGTGTTCTGTCTTGAGAAATACTGTCTCCTGAATTGTGTCTGATCCTGAATTGTACCCTGTTCACTTCCCTAGTAAACCCCATAATCGTGAGTATTGTCTATTATCTTGATTTTTTTAAAAAACAAAATCAGGTCGAGGTGGGAGGAACCCCTTGTGAGGAAGGCTGGGCCGGGTCTCATTCGAGGTGTTGGTGTTCTTCCCTGAGCTGGGCTCTCCTTTCACTGACACGCCCTGGTCAGGGCCACCAAGGTCCAGCATCGGGGTTCTCTCGCTGAGGGACTGCTAGTAGACAAGCCTCAGTTTACCCACGGCTGGGAGCCCACTCGATGACTCGCGAGTATCCGTTGCTCCGCTGTCCTGTGGGGACGCCGGTCCTGTCCGGTGACCCCCTCGCCTGGGGCGTGACGGGCAGGGACACCGCTAGGAAACCGGGAAAACCGGAAATTGGAAGGGGGCAGCCGGAGGAGAAACGTGGGGACACAGGCAGGGGTGGGATGCCTTTCTGCCGCGCGCTGGTGGCGGTGGCTCTGCTTTGCCCCATCGAGACGGGGCTGGTTGGAGGGGCGGGGCACGCTGGAGGGGCGGGGCGAGGCAGCGTCGTTGCCTGGGTGACGCGCTTCTCGCGTCCGTTTGGCTTTAATATTCTGCCTGCTACGAAGCTGGGCTCTGGGTCCTAGGCGTCTGGTTGTAACGCATCTGGCCTGGTCCTCCTGCGGCCACCTCGGCATTGGGGCACAGGGTCGCGGGCTCGCTGTCCTATTCCTCCTCTAGCCGTCTCTATCTGGGGCCAACAGCGCTGGGCCTTATTTATTTTCCTTCTTCAAATTTTTATTCTCTGGTGCCCCACTTTTCTAACATCTACTAGTTTCCATTTTTTCGTTTTTAGAATTTTACGTTTGCCCCGTTATATACGCTATTATTTTCGAACTCTCATATTCTTTATTTCTCTCCTATCGTCTCTTTCCTTCCCAATGCTAGATCTACGCATTGCCCGAGTCTCCAAACTGGCTTAACCGCCATATAAAAAAAATTATTCTATTTTCCCCCTAATTTTTTCTTATTGTAGGGTGTTTCTTATGGTGTTCTAAAAGACCCGAGTCAATGGTCAGGCAAGTCCTTTTGGGACTGGATCATGATTTATTTACAGAAGTCCTCTCCTCAAGCTCAGTAAAGCTGCCAGATACCAGTTTGACATTTGTTGAGTGTTTCCCATGTCTGAAGCACTGCTAGATGTTTTCATCCATGATATTTAATCCTTATGACAGGTTTGTGAGGTAAGGGCTGGACTTGTGTGGAATTCTTTAATTTTAAAAATGTATTTGTCCATATTTAAAAGTCACAATATTTCACATTTTTAAAAAAAGTGTTGGATTTTCTCTTTAAAAAACATCATCAAATTCTGGCACCATTCATGCCCCGCTCCCCCATTACTCCCTTAAAACAAAGTATTGTTTCTTGAAGCCACCACAGTGCCTAGCATCTTACATTCAAGTCGCTACTCGTTTATGTTATTGGTCTCTGCTTATGGCCTCACCTTGTTCTGGAGCCAACTGGATTTCTTACCGGCTGCAATCTTCACACACTAACTGGTAACCCTTCTTCAATGCCCAAGAAGGGTTTAATATCCATTATGTAGTTGATGTTGTTAAGTGCCTTTGAATCGGTTCTAACTCATACCAGCCCTGTATAGGGTTTCCAAGGAGTGACTGGTGAGCTTGAATTGCCAAACAACCCAACACTCAGTCCTGCACATTAGCCTGCAGCGCCACACCAGGACTTCAACATGTTGTTATGTGCCATGGAGTCAGTTCTGACTCATAGCGACCCTGTACAGGGTTTCCGAGGCTGTAAATCTTTACGGGAGCAGAAAGCCTCATCTTTCTCCCCTGGAACAGCTGGTAGTTT
>NW_006408775.1:2596091-2605522 GCF_000296735.1 Chrysochloris asiatica
ACCCTGTACAGGGTTTCCGAGGCTGTAAATCTTTACGGGAGCAGAAAGCCTCATCTTTCTCCCATGGAACAGCTGGTAGTTTCGAACTGCTGACTGTGAGATCAGCAGCCCGACTCGTAACCACTTCGCTACCAGAGCTCCTTTCAACATGTAGTAGGTGCTCAGTAAGTCTATTCTAAGCAATTGTATCAGGTTCAGGCTTCATGTGCACTAGTTTTGTGGTAGTCTCATGTGGAATCTGAATTTCTGAGACCCCTTTTGTCACTGGCCCCTTTGGTGTGGTAGAGAAGCTTTGTCCAGGAATCAGGATGCATCTACTTTTGTTGAGCTCTGCACTCCTGGAACTGCAATGGACTGAAATGGTTAACACGAGACTGAACTCCTTTACCCTGGCTCTGCTCCTCATTGGCAGAGAAGTGCCACAGACTGAGGTGTTCTTTTTGTCCAGGGTCCCTTCCTGTTTTTTTCAGCTAATAGCTTGAAAATATTATTGACTTGAAAAAAAAACATTCAACTTTTTATTGTGAATTGAGTGAAGATTTACAGATCATCAGTTTTACACTAAATAAATAATTTACTTTGCTTCTACAGTGATTGCAGTCCACTCCATGTACCAACAGTTAACAGTATTTATCTCTATTCACTTTGTTGTGGTTAGGTGCCATTGAGTTGGTACCAACTCATAGTGACCCCTATGCACAACAGAATGAAACATTGCCCCATCCTGGGCCAACCTCACAGTCGTTGCTACGTTTGAGCCCATTGATGATGCCACTTTGCCAATCCATCTCATTGGGGTCTTCCTCTTTTCCTCTAACCCTCCACTTTACCAAACATGATATCCTTCTCCAGTGACTGGTCCTTCCTGACAATATGGGTGAGTTCAGTTCCAGGCTTGAAGGATGTCTAAGGACTTCCTAAGTTCACACTTCAGAAGTGAGAACTCTATGCCAGTCTTGGGGATACCCACAGGACCCGCTGGCCTGTCCAGGCTTAAATGCTATCATGGACTTTGAGGGGAAAGGATGCTCCTGTCCCCTTGGCCCAATGTGGTTCAAACTGAAAATAAGTGTAAGGTTGCCCAGCGAAGTGACCATGACTCTGGCCAGGCTCTGTTTGAATCACCAGATTTCAGAATGTTTTCAAAATGTCCCCCTTTAAAAATTATTATTTTTATTGTTATCATCAGCACAGGCAACGGTATCCTATGAGCCGGCAATGCAGATCAGGGAGCCACCTCCGCATTGTCCCCTCCTGGCCAAGAGAGGGTGTAGTCCCGGCTCAGACTCCTGCCCGGAACCCTCGACATCAGGAACCTTGTCCGCCTGCAGCTACATGGGGACCGGGATCTGGGAGGGACTTCCTGTTGTCCCTAATCCCAGTCTCCGCCCGGCTCCCTGCGCCCACCAGGTACAGACTGCAGGCTCCCTTCCTGGGGCGGGGGCCCAGCCACTGAGGTGCCCTCTCTGCCTCCACCTCGGTGGGCGGGGTTGCTGGGGAAGCGCCAGGGTCCCCAGGGACAGGTGTGGTGGCCAGCCTGCAAGAGGAGCTGGAGTCAAAGCTGGACAGCTTCGAGCTGGTGGGGAGAGAAGGGACCTGGACTCGGGCCAGGGAAGGAGAAGGACATTGCACATCGTCCCCCGGGATCTGGAGCAGGTTGGACCTCTGGGCCCTGGGACAGGGATGTTGCAGCTTGGAGCAGAGTGGCTGATTGTGGGGTCTATGTGGGACTTTCTTCTCCCCATGCAGAAGGTGTGGCTCAGATTCAGTCCAGGCTTTTCCTATGCTACTTGTATTGATGTGTGGGGCTCTTATTCCATGACAAAGGGGAATAAACACAATGACAAAGATAAAGAAGTGGGGCCTTGCCATGGAGTCAGGGAGGCTCATGGGACCCCGGCATGGGGAGTTTCAGGATGTCCCAGCCAGCCCCCGCTGGTTTCTTTCTGCTCTTCCAGGACCCTGGCCAGCACAAGAGGGAGAAAAGGCTCAGCTGAGATTATAAACTTTGAGATAGAAAATGTCTGCAGATGACGGCAGGGGACTGGGGAATACCCAGGACCAGGAGGGAGCCCGAGAGGTATGGATGGGAGGGTGAGCACACCCTGGAGGGAGTGGAGGTGGGTGGGGTTTTCAAGGAAGAGATGCTGGACCACAGGGAGAGTGGACACACCAAGGGCTAGAGCTGGTTTGTGCCATGGCGCTTTTGAGTAGATTCTGACTCTTAGCTGCCCTGTAGGACAAATTGGAACTGCCCCTATGGTTTCAAAGGCTGTGAATCTTTACTGAAACAGACTGCCTTTCTCCTGAGGAGCGGCTGGTGGGTTCGAACTGCTGACCTTTTGGTTGGTCATTTAACTGCTGTGCCAGCAGGGACCTAGGTAGGAAAGATAGGGGGCGCTACAGAGAAGCATGGGGAATGGCCCCTACCTGAACTTCGACTTCTGAATAGTTGCTTTGTTCCCTGGGGAATTCTACAGTCTGTGACCTGCAGGCCACATGGGGTAGCAGGGAGACCAGTGGGAACCCCACTGGTGAGGTCTGCCCCCTGAACAATGCTCAGTACGCCCAGGAAAACCACACTTGACCTCCAATCCCCTCCGCCTGAACTCATCTCCTCGGGTCTGAGCCCCCTGTCCACCAGAGCCTTCCGGGCATGTGTAATTACAACCTGAGGAGGGAGGGGCCTTGGTCACAGGCTTTCAGTCCATCAGGGTGAGTTAGCTGCAGGCCAGGTGCATGGCCTTGGGCAAGTCCCCTGGCCTGTGTGTGGGAGGGGCTGTCTGTGAAGTGGGAGGGCCCACCTATCTGTCTCGTCTGGTCATCAGGAGGCTGGAAAGACAATGACGCTGCCACCCTTCACCAACGTCAACATAGTCTCCCAGACATCAAACAAAGGCGGCCACCACAGCCACACCTGAGTCCGAGAAACCTGGGTCCTCACAACTGCCACAAAAGCCAAATGTTAGTCTTACTGTTTTCCTGGCACGGGAGTGTAGAGGATCGTGGCTGCTGACTTTCATCCAGAGTGACTTTGTACGTGTGTGCCTGCCCCACCTCTGTTGGCCACATTCTCTGCTACTGCTCGAGGCTCCCAGGCACAGTGACAGCCACCTCACCCTCCTTACCAGCGCCGCTCTGTGTGCATCCTTAGGGAGCAGAAATTCTCATGCTGCCCTGTGCGTGCGTGTGCAGGAGGGGGAACAGCTGTGACTCAAGGAGGTGGTCTCACTGCTCAGGGGTACTGGGGGTCTGGCACCTGGGCCCCTGACCAACCCAGGCCTCAGACACAGACCAGAGGGTGGAGGGAGAGGCTCAAGTTCCTAGCAGAAAGCTGGCAAACCCTGGTTGACCACCGCACTAGGCTGACCAGCAAGAAATGACTTGCAGGTGAAGATGTGGCCTCCCAGGGGGCGTCCCTAGTCCCAGGAAATGATTCCTAACAGCATTTGAAGGGACAGCTCGTTTTTATGCTCTTTGGCCCAAAAACGATACAAGGTACAATATAGAGAAGATAAAGCAAAAGGAGAGAGAGAGCAGGAAATGGGGTCTCGGTTGTGGGGGCACTTGCCAGGCACAGCTGAACCCTGGAGGATCACAGTGGACGCTCTCTACATGCAGCATCTCCTCCCTGACTGCCTTGTCCTTGTGGGGCTACCGTGTGGCCAGATCTGTGCCTGGAGTCTGGTATGCGTTCTGATGCCTTTGGTTTCTGCTGCTGCCAGTAGGCCCCCCCCAACCCCAGGCAGAACTGGGGTCGTCTCTCCCACCCCACCCCAGCCCTACCCACTGCTGATAGGGCTGCCTGTCCTAGATTCCGGGTCACCAGCATCCTTGTGGAGAAATGGTTTCTGAGTTGGAGCAGACAGTGCCTTTGGGAGCCATTGAGGAGACTCCGCACATCAAGACGGAGCCCAAAGAGCCACCTGCTGAGGGGGCATTGCAGGAGGAAGAGGTTCGGAGTGCGCAAGGGTGGGCACCTCTGTGCCAGGATGTCAAAGACAAGGTTCCTCTCCTTCCTAGAGGAGGTGAGCAGGGAGGAGTGAAGGCGCTGAGGCAGTGGTAGTGAGGATGAGCAGACAGATGCTTCCAAGTGAAGCGGCAGCTGTGGCTCATAGTGGGGAGGGGGTCTGTCTACCTCAGGCAGCCTCAGCGCACAGCACCCTGAGTGTCAGCCCAGGGGAGGTGGTATTTGAGTGGTCATGCATGCCTCTGGAGGCCAGGGCTGGGCCCTTTGGGGGCAGCAGAGGGCTGGTCTCTGAAGACCCCTCTGCTCCCCCAGCCAGCCCCTCCCCACAGGTCCAGGCCCTTTCCCGGGAGGGGAGAACCCGAGACCGCCAGATGGCCGCAGCTCTCCTCACCGCCTGGTCCCAGGTGAGTGCTCCCAGGGTCCCTGCCTAGGTGTGGCCTCCTCCACCTCCTGGTGGGTGCTTGGCCTCTGCGAGGTACCTTGTGAGGCCCGTACCCACTGACCTGCCCTGGGAGTCTGGCACACTGCTCTGGGAGGTCTGGGATCTCACCACCCATCTCGTCCCTTCCCTGGTCCCCAAAGTGTGACCTGGAGAGTGACGGGGTGGCTTCTGCTGTTTCAGATGCCAGTGACCTTTGAGGACGTGGCTTTGTATCTGTCCCGGGAAGAGTGGGGCCGCCTGGACCACGCTCAGCAGAGCTCCTATAGAGAAGACCTGCAGAAGAGGAACGGGATGTCCTTGGGTGAGTGACCTTGGGGGGCAGTACTGCTTCCACCTCTCATTGCTGTTTACCTGGACAGTTCTGTCCAATAGCACCTTCAGGTTGGAGGAAAATGTTCCTTATCTGCATTAAGACAATAGCTACAGGTCACCTGTGAAGGTTCAGTTTTTGCCTGTGGTCAGTGCAATGGAATTTTAATCGCGTTTCATTGCAATCAGTTCCAGTTTAGGTTTAAATAGCCCCACCTGGCCAGTGGGAAAGGCCTGCTCTTTTGGGTAATTCCAGGGTGCTTAGTCCTGTCCTCCCACTGTCCCCCTCAAAGCTCCCACTGCAGAGGCGTCTGAGCAGAAAACCTGGCCTTGAGGCCTGGGGGTTGCTGGCCTGGGGGTGGGGGATGGCCCCAGCTAAGCCTCTCAGGCCCATTGTGCTTGGAGTCTGTTCCCAGAGGGCCTTGGTGCCCTGTGTCTGCTGCCGCTTCTTTCAGCCTCAAGGCTCTTGACTGTGAGCTTCAGACTCTAGTTTTCTGGGAGGAGGATTCTGGAGGACTCTGAGTTCGTTCATTCATTCATCCAGCCATTCCTTACTAGCTCTCGACACCCACAAGTGCCCTGCAGATCCCATGGGCTTGCAGTTGCACCCTTGAGTTTGCGGGTACCAGGTGAGGTTACCACCCTGAAAGTGATGACCAGGGTGTGGAGTGGCCCTGAGTGAAGACCTGCAGCCAGCCAGGCGGCCCCTTGCTCGGTGCCAGCAGCTGCCCGCTTACCCTTCATTGTCTCAGGTGTGCTCACCTCATGTTGTTTAGCCTTCCAACACAAGGACTTAGGACCCACAAGCATCCCTGGGGTGGGCTTCACAGACACCCTAACTTTCCAGCTACCTGCTTGCTCCAACTGTGGAATTGCCTCCAAGGAGTGGTGGGCCCCTTGCTGAACGTGATTTTCAAAAGTGTTTTTATTGTGGTTCAAACACCTGCGAGCAAACGCACCAATTCAACAAGTTCCACATGTGAAATTCAGTGACGCTATTCCATTCTCCGTCTTTTTTAATTTTTTTAAATTGTAATTTGGGTCAAAGTCAAAGTGTACATAGCAAATTGGGTTTCCATACAACAATTCCCACACATTTTGATTCATGATGTGGACTGCAATCCACACAGTGTGACAGCTCTCTGTGGTTCCCCTTCCCACTCAGCCTTCTTTCCTGTCCCTTCCTGCCCTCGGAGGTTTGTCCCTGGGCACATGCTGCCCTTGGATCTCTTACAGTTGGTTGTTTCAAGAAGTACGAACCTTCCTGGTGTTAACTATTCATGTTACAGGCGTATCTATTCTTTGGCTGAAAAGGGAGCCATGTTGAGGGTGAACTCAGTTCTAGGCCTGAAGAGTCTCTATTAGGCCAGAAAGCCTGGACTTTTTTATGCTTCTGAATTTTGTTCCCACATTTTTCTCCCACTCTACTCAGCGGAGTTTCCGACCCCTTTCAGAGCAGTGGGCAGTGAATACCCTGCACATCTAGTTCTTCTGGTCTCAGGGTCACGGAGGCTGAGGTGCCCATGGGCCATTGGTCAGCTGGACTCATGGTTTCCTCGCATTTTTCATTTTCTTTGCTCTGGATGGGGAGTCGTGCTATCAGTTTCCAGATCCACCACCATGAACATGTACTCAATGCCCCCTAAGCCACAACTCCCTCAAAAGTGATTTCCTGTACCCACTTTAATTCTACCCCAGGTTTCCAAGCTTTAAGCCCCACTCCTGGATGCCCCACCACTTGTGGGGGTCTGATGTCTGGTGGTGGGCCACCCCAGAAGTCCTGCATCTGAGTGTAGTGTGTCTTTCCGGCCAGGATTTCCCATCAACAGGGCCTTGTGGGCCTCCCATATGCAGGGGAAGGGTGAAGCCTCCAGCTCCCACCTGCAGAGAGGAGACGAGGAGGAGACGGTTGTGTGCACAGGTGAGGGCTCAGGGAATAGAGGGGTCCGCTGTCACTCTCCCAGGACTTGCACTGGGCTGGGTTGCTGCTGCCCATCCACTGTAGCCACAGGATCTTGCTTCTGGGGCCTTCCCAGGGCTCTGTCCTTTCTTATCTCCCAGAATCCTCTCCCCACTTAGCCCCGGGTCCCTCACTGGTCACCACCCTTTTTCCCCAGATGCTATGGACGTGGGCACGGAGACTCCAGTCCCGGCTCCCTTTAGGGATGTGAAGCCCTTCAGAAGCTGGGCAGGCAGAGCCCCAGGGGTGACCCTGCAGTGTGGGCAGCCCACAGCCGGTAGCCAAGGCTCAGGACAGACTGAGGACGACGGGCTGCCCAGGCCTATGGAGCAGGGGCAGCAGGGGCAGCGGGAGCCAGCCCTGCCAGCCACCAGCCTTCCGGACCCCCGGGAGGGCAGGGTTCCTGAGAAACCCAGTGAGGAGGAGAGACGCACTGCCACCGAGAGCAGCGAGGAGGGCGTGGCTGCCGAGGGTGATGGCAGCAAGAAAACGTACAAGTGTGAGCAGTGTGGCAAAGGCTTCAGCTGGCACTCCCACCTGGTGACACACAGGCGCACGCACACGGGCGAGAAGCCCTACGCCTGCACGGACTGCGGCAAGCGCTTCGGCCGCAGCTCGCACCTCATCCAGCACCAGATCATCCACACGGGCGAGAAGCCTTACACATGCCGGTCCTGCTGGAAGAGTTTCAGCCACCACTCCACGCTGATCCAGCACCAGCGCATCCACACCGGCGAGAAACCCTACGTGTGCGACCGTTGTGCCAAGCGCTTCACCCGCCGCTCGGACCTGGTGACCCACCAGGGCACCCACACGGGCGCCAAGCCCCACAAGTGCCCCATCTGCAGCAAGTGTTTCACGCAGAGCTCGGCCCTGGTCACCCACCAGCGCACCCACACCGGCGTCAAGCCCTACCCCTGCCCTGAATGCGGCAAGTGCTTCAGCCAGCGCTCCAACCTCATCGCCCACAACCGCACCCACACCGGCGAGAAACCCTACCACTGCCTCGACTGTGGCAAGAGCTTCAGCCATAGCTCCCACCTCACCGCCCACCAGCGAACGCACCGTGGAGTGCGGCCCTACTCCTGCCCCCTGTGTGGTAAGAGCTTCAGCCGCCGCTCCAACCTGCACCGGCATGAGAAGATTCACACCACCGGCCCCAAGGCCCTGGCCATGCTGATGCTGGGGGCGGCAGCGGGGGCCCTGACGACACCCCCACCAGCATCCACCTAGGAGGCTGGGACAAGGGGCCGGAGTACTGGGTGGGGAGTAGCAGAGGGAGCCAGGAAGGCCTGGGAAGGGAGGTAGGAAAGCAAATGGCATGGGGTGGGGCATGGCAATGTGGGAGGAGCCACGAGAGCCAGCACTTTAACTGCCAATTAAAGGCCTTGGAATTTGAGTGATGGCCCATAGCTTTGTATCTGGGGCTCAGAGGCAGACCACTGAAGATGGGGTCGCCCGACTGGCTGTAGGTTTTCACTCAGGACCACCCCCCACATCAGTCATCATTTTCAAAGTGGCAACCTTCCCTCTCAGCCTTGACCTGCGCTGGGGCCCCTCTGACACACAGATTGCCAGCTCCCAGCCAGGCTCCCCAGGTCGGAAACTGTGGACCCCCACAGGCCGTCCCAGCTGCTGTCTCTTTGTCCTGAGAGCACTGTGTGGAGCCCAGGCTGCCCTTCTGACTGGGAGAGCCCGGAGGCACCAGCTTGGAAACTCATGCTTGGTATAACCCCTCCCCTCCTCTCTCCGCCTGCCTGGATCTGGGGACCGAGTTTTGTGAGAGCATTTTCCATCTGCAACCTCATCCAGTGAGGAGTCTGCTTCCCAGGGCTGCATCGTGGCCCACTGCCAGCTTCCTGTATCACTTCTCACCTCCTTGGTCTCGTCACTGTCCTGTGCTGTATGCTCGCCCTGCCCCTGCCTGGTTCCTTCATTCTCCAGTCTCCCCGGGTTCCCATTCTCTAACTTTGGTCCTGGGGAGGGGTGGGCTCAGCCTACTGCTCTTCCCTGATGTGTGCTTCTGTCCTAAGACAGAACTCAGCTCGGACACCAATGTCTGCTCCACTGAGGCCATTTGGGCCCCCTTTTGTCTCCATGGGTCATGGGACCAGCAGAGGTGACTTGGTGGGTCAGACAACACACACTTTTCGATAGGAAGTTTGGGTTACATGGTCATTTGATGGGCTTTGGTTCAGCAATCACACTTTACTAAGACCCAGAAAACCAAAAAACCAACCGGTTACCATTGAGTCAATTCTGACTCAAATTCTATAGGAGAGAATAGAACTGCCCCACAGGGTTTCCAAGGCTTTAGTCTGTACAGAAGCACCTGCCACATCTGTCTGTAGTGGGTAAGAATCGTCAGCCTTTTAGATAGCAGCTAAGCGCTTAACCACTGCGCTACCAGGGCTCCCTTGGGTCACTCCTCCAAGAACTCCCAAATCACTGTCACGGTCATTATGCACAATAACAAAACCCTGCCGGGTCTTGTGTCTCCCTCACAATCCACGCCGTATTGGAACCCATGGTTGTAGCCATTGTCTCCTGAGGACCTTCCTTTTTCACTGACCCTTTACCAAGCACGATGTCCCTCTCCAGGGACTGGCCCCGCCTAATAATGGATCTAAGGTACCAGATGTGAAGCCTCCCCACCCTGCTTCCAAAGAGCATTGTGACTTTCTTCGGAGGCAGATTTTATCTTTGGGCAATGATCTATTTAGTACTCTTCACTAGCATCATAATTCAAA
>NW_006408775.1:2607333-2623486 GCF_000296735.1 Chrysochloris asiatica
TGATCCACACAATCGAAAGCCTTTGTGTAGTCAGTAAAGCATAGGTAAACATCTTTCTGATATTCTCTGCTTTCAGCCAAGATCCACTGGACATCAGTAATGATATCTCTCGTTCCATGGCCTCTTCTGAATCCAGCTTGAACCTCTGGAAGTTCTCTGTCAATGTATGATTGTAGCCTTTGATATCTCAAGCAAGTAAAGTTTTGCTAAAGGTGATACAGAAATGGCTACAATCACAGCCTGGGGTAGAGCCATAAACACTGTGTGTGCCCACGTAGATTCTATAGTTGAATTGTCTAGTGCTGCTGTCAGTTGCAATTCATAGCGACCCTGTATAGGGTTTCTAAGGAGTGACTGGTGACTTTGAACTGCTGACCTTGCAGTTCACACTGATCTGTCATTGAATTCTTAATCTTACAGCGCCACACCAGGACTTCCCATAGTTAAATGTTGTTAAGTGCCGTGGAGTCTGTTCCCACCCATAGGGACCCTATATAGAATTTCCAAGGAGCGGCTGGTGAGCTTGAACTACCGACCTTGCAGTCCAGCACATTATCCCTCAGTGCCACACCCAAGTATTACAAATATATATATATTATTAGGTAAAGATTTACAGCCTTGGAAACCCTGTGCAGGATCACTATGAGTCGGAACCGACTCCACGGTACTCAACAACAACATATTATCAGGTAGTGATGACTTTTAGGAGAAAAATCTGCCTGGGAGAAGACATGATAGGAGAATTATTTATGCAGGGTTAAAGAAGGCCTCAGAGGGGTGACATTTGAGTAGAGTGAGTGAGCTAACTTGTAGATCTCATGAAGGGTTACTTTTCTAGTTTTATATACATTCTTCCTTTTTTACACTAGCCATACAGTACTTGCATAGTCAAAGAAAAACATGCAAGTGCTTTTTGTACAGATAAAAACTAGATTCTCAAATCTCTGGGGAGAATTGAGGCGTTGGTACAAATGAATCCTGAACTTCCTGGATGTGGTCCGCATCCCACCGATTCCTAGGTACCCTGCTGCCGCTTAAACCCCCGCAGTTTGTGAGTCAGCTAGTTCCAAGGTCAGCATTCAGCTGCCTGAGACAATCTCATGAGGTTGCTCGGCGCCCAACAATAGATAGCATTTCCTTTGTTGTTGCGCCTTCTAGCGGATTTCCGACTCATAGCAACCTAGTGTAAAAGAACGCCGGCCTATGACCTTTACGGGAGCAGATCACCTAGTCTTTGCTCCTACGGATACGGTGTGTTCCATCTGCCCATTATAAGCTAAAGACTTGGGACGAGGAAGGACCCAAAATGCGAGAAAAGGGTACCCCGGATCGAGCTCCAGGGCTCTCTTGGTCTTCAACACACTACTTGGAGAGGAAACAGACCACGGCAGAAGGTAACCAACCTTCTGCAGGAGTGGTCGATATGTTAGTGGCGGGGCCAAGCACTGTCTCTGCGTTCATCAGCCAGGCTTTAACTTCTTTTGTCCGCCCCGTAGAGACTAGAGGCACAGAGAAACCTTTTTAAAGAAAAGATTTAGTATTGTTGCTGTTAAGTGACGTCGATTTGGTTGCGACTCATAGCTACCCTATATAGTGTTTCCAAGCAGCGAAGGAGGAAAATGCAATTTGCACGGGGCATAAAGCGACTCTCGTCGCTGCCTCCTGATTGGCCATCCCTGGAAAATCTCCCCGTTCATTGGCAGTTCCTCGGAGAGTAGGCAGGCTCACCAGACGGAAAGTCTTCTGGCTTGGGGCTGAGATGTGGTCGTGAAGGCCGGCTGTGGCGCACGCGCAGACAGGTTACCCGGTGATCCTCGCGCGGGTTTCCGCCACAGCTACCTGTCGACGGAACTGAGGAGCGGTGGGCGATTCTTGGGGGCCCGTGTCCTGTCGCGAGTAACAGGGAAGCTGGCTATCGTGTTGCGAGGCCGCGCGCGGGGCTCCGCGCCCTGGCCGGGGTCCCGAGGCGGACGCCAGAGTCGTGCACACCTCTGGGGAGTGCCGGGAAGAGTCCTGGTCGCCCTCGCGGCCCCGGCTCGCTCCGTTTCGGGGCAGGCATCCCGAGCGCTCCACCGCTCGCTGGCCGAGCTCGGGGCTCCTGCCGTGCCCTACTCAACGATTCCGGTGAGTCCTGGCCGCCCCGCAGCGGCTGTACACGGCGCCGTGTGTGAGTGCTGGCTGCTGGCCTCCGTGTCCGTCCATCGTATTGGGGTCTTCCTCGTTTTCGCTGCCCCTCCACTTTACCAGGTCTGATGCCCTTCGACTGGTCCTTCCTGAAAAGTTGTCCAAAGGAAGTGAGACCAAGTCTCGCCATCCTGGTTTCTAAGCAGGTTTGTTTGTTCTTTTGGCAGTCCATGGTACTTTCAAAATTCATCACCAACACCGTAACTCAGAAGCACTGATTCTTTTCCTATCTCCCGATTGTCTTTTACCTGGCTTGACTTAGACACACCAAAGTGCTCAAAGTGACATCTTCACCCTCTAACACTCTGAAGAGTTCTTTTGTAGCAGATTTTCCCAATACAATGTGTTGATTTCTTGCCTGCTGCTTCCGGTGAGCATGGATGTGGATCCTGAGGACTTTAATCTTTTCTCCATTTATTCAAGATGCTGACCATTGGTCCAGCTGTTACGATTGTTCTCTTTACATCTAGTTGTAATCCATAGTAAAGGCTGCACTTGAACTCCTCTGCTTTCAGCAAGCAAGGTTGTGTCACCTGTGTAACTCAGATCTTTGCTCCCACGGATATGGTAGGTGTGTTCCATCTGTCCACATTCCACTGAAGACGGGATGAGGAAGGACCCAAAAGGCAAGAAACAGGTACCCCTGGACCAAGCTCCAGAACCTTCTTGGTCTGACATACTCCCTTGGAGCGGTGTGTTAAGGAGCCCTCTTCCAATCCTGATGCTGTGTATTTCTTCATATGGTGTAGCTTGTTGGATTACATGTTCAGCCCTGGTGTGGCACTGTAGGATAAACACTGGACTGCTAACCACAAGGTTTCCACCTGCTGCTCCTTGGAAACCCTATACAGGGTTGCTGTGAGTCAGAACTGAATCCATGGTGCTGTTTAACAACAGCAATAACATAGAGATTGACTACGTGTGGTATAAAGCTATAACCCTGATGCACACCTTGCCTGATTTTAAGCCTTTTAGTATCTCCCTTGGAGTCCGGGTGTGGCGCTTGTGGGTTAATGTGCTGGACTGCAAGGTTGGTTTGAACCACACGGTTGGTGGTTCATGCTCACCAGATGCTCCTTAGAAACTGTATACAGGGTCGCTGTGAGTTGGAATTGATGGCACTCAACATCAGTAACACCAAGAAATATCCCCTTGTTTTATTCTACTGACTCCCAGTCCTGGGGAACCAGTAGAGAAGATAACAGGGAAAGAGCAGAGAGAAGGAGACCTTGAGACCTGAGTCCGTAAGGACTGGTTGGGGCCATCCCATCCCAACCAAACCTCTGCATGTTCCCAAGCCCACCCTCCGAGTAGACACCATTGGGCACCCATCACTCAGGTGTAGACACAGCTTTGCCGGGAAATGGAACCTGCTTAGGGCTCAGCCAGTGAGGGATTGTCTGGAGCTGACTCTGGAGCCCTGCTGTCCTCAGATTAGACAGGCCTATGTCCCGTGCTGGGGGAGAGGAGGGAATTGAGATGTGACAGGGGCACTCCTGGTATGGCGCTGTGGGTTAATGTGCTGGCCTGCATGGTCGATGGTTCAAGCTCACCAGCCACTCCTCAGAAACCCTACACAGGGTCACCATCAGTCGGGACTGGGACCAACTCGCCGGCACTTAACACTGCAGGAGGACCCTGGGAGGTACAGCTGCTCTGTCCTTGACTCCTGAGCTGCAGTTTGGGTGTTGGACCCACGCAACACTCTGCTTCCACAAAGATGATTGTTGTCGTTGTGTGCCGTCGAGTTGCTTCCCACTCACAGTGAGCCTGTATAGGGTTCCCCAGAGCGGCTGGGGGCTGTGTATGGACTGCTGACCTTGCACTTGGCAGTCCGGCCCTCATCCACTGAGAACTCTATGGAGCAGCTGCACTCTGCCCGGTGGGGTCGTCTCGAGTCCGGATTGACAGGACGGCAGGTTCCCTTCGGGTTAGGAACTGCACCACGTGACCCCTGGACTGTGACCAGGCTCTCGGCCGCTCTGTCCCCTCCCTGGCTGCTCTGTCCTTGCTGGGATGAGTGTCAGAGAGGACAAGGAAACAGGACTAGCAGGGCCACAGTGTGACCAGATGCTGCGCCTTGTATCCAGTGTGTGGTCTGGCCCTTTTGACAGCCCCTCAGGTGGCACTGGGGTCATTCTCCCACCCCGCCTTCTTTCCTTTTTATTACTATTTATTGTGAATTGAGGCACTCCTACCTTCCCTGTGTTTCTTTTGCCCCTTTCTCCCACCCCCATCCTTCTGGATTTTGACTCGCTCGCTGACTGTCCGTTCATTCTCACCTAGTACTGCCCCCACCATAGACCTATCTCTTGCTTGCCTGAAGCTGGAGCCCCGGCGGTAAGTTCAGTTCCAGACCTGAGGGGTGACCAAGGGCCATAGTCTAAGGGTTTCACCAGTCCTAGCTGACCAGTAAGCATGGTCTTTTGATGATTTTGAGTCTTGTTCCTCATCTCCTCCCACGCAATCCAGGACTTCCTAATGTGATCCTTTGCAGAGGTTGGTAATGGTAGCTGGCCACCATCGAGTTCTTCTGGTCTCTGGGTCACGTGGCCCATTAGTCCACTGGACTCATTGTTTCCAAGGGATTTCAGTTTCCCTCACTTTTCTTTCCTCTAGTCTGGGAGAGACGGCTACTCACCGCACTAGGAGGTAGAGCATGCTCTCTGTGGATAATTACGCGATGGGCTGCCTGTCCTAGGTTCCACGTCACCAGCAGCCTTGTGGAGAAATGCTTTCTGAATCAGAGGAGACGGTGCGTTTGGGAGCCTCACGGGAGTCACCTCACACCAAGACTGACCCTGAAGTGCTGAACTCTGCGGCAGTGTTGAGGGAGGAAGGGGCTCCGAGTACACAAGGGTGGACATCACTAAGGCGTGGATCCAGGGAGAAGGGTCTTCGGGGTCTTCTGCCTGTCCGAGGTGAGCAGAGGAACGGGAGAGGGAGGGGGTGGCGGGGGTGGGGGCTCACATTGAGGGCAGGGGTCTGTCCGTCTGCACAGCAGCCTGACAGAGGTCACCTAGGTAGTCTCCGAGCCCAGGCTGAGGCTAGCAGGAGTTGAGGAGCCATGAGTCTCCCTGGAGGTCAGGGCTGGGCCCCTTGGGGGTAGCAGGGCTCAGCAGGGGGCTGGCCACTGAAGACCCCTCTGCTCCCCCAGCCAGCTCCTCCCCACAGGTCCAGGCCCTTTCCCGGGAGGGGAGAACCCGAGACCGGCAGATGGCCGCAGCGCTCCTCACCGCCTGGTCTCAGGTGAGTGCTCCCAGGGCCCCTGCCTAGGTGTGGCCTCCTCCACGTCATAGTGGGTGCTTGGCCTCTGCTGAGTGCATTGTGGCCTCCTCCACGTCATAGTGGGTGCTTGGCCTCTGCTGAGTGCATTGTGAGGCCCGTACCCACTGACCTGCCCTGGGGAGCCAGCGCACTGTTCCAGGCTCACTGCAGGGAGCGTGACGTTGATGGGGCCACCTGTCTGCTCTGTCCAGGGCCCACAGGGCAGGCAGGGACCCGGACAAGCAGACCCTCCAGGCCTGGAGCTGGCCCGAGAAGCTGCTGACAAGGAGTGTGTGTGTGTGTGTGTGTGTGTGTGTGTGTGTGTGTGTGTGAACCCTAGCTAAGAAGGACACTTTGTTCTCTCATCAGCTGTACACAGCTGCCTTATTCTTGATACACAGAGACTCAGCAGCGTCGCCAACCATGGGGATGCCATCTTGTTCCTTTGTCAGGCCTGGACAGTGATTGACCATTTGTGTATTCCAGATGCCCGTGACCTTTGAGGATATGGCTTTATACCTCTCCCAGGAGGAGTGGTGCCGCCTGGACCCCCAACAGCAGCACATGCGTAGAGAAGCCCCACAGAGGAAGGAAAAGTGTGGTGAGCAGTGTCGGGGTCCACCCGGTCCCTTTTTCTTACCTGCCTGGAAGGCGTCCGATGGGACTCTGCACTCATGCGGCTGTCCCTGGTCCTGAGCTTTGTCAGTGGCCTGTGGCCAGGACGCTGGAACTCTTCATTGCTTTTCATTGTGGTCCATTCCAGCTTACGGTCACAGCCTACAGGTGGCCAGTGGGGAGCGCCTGCTCTGCTTGGCTAATTCTGTGGTGCTTCGTCTTGTGCTCCCACCATTCCCCTCGAAGCTCCCCCTGCAGAGGTGTTTGAGCAGAAAGCCTGGTCCCGAGGCCTGGGGGGTGCCTGGCCTAGGTGGGGTTGGCCCCAGCTAAGCCCCCTAGGCACACTCCGTTCAGAGTCTCTATTCTCTTCTCAGAGGGCCTTGGTGTCCTTTGATCTCCTGGAAGTGGATCTTCCAGCCTTGGGGCCCTTGATGAATTTCAGACTCTAGTTTTCCTTGGAGAATCTTATGAGCCTTATGGAAGAGTCACAGCATGAGTGTGTCCATCTGTCCATCCATCCATCAACACCCATGAGTGTGCCAGGTGGAAGCAGTGGGCTGGCTCTGTGGAGTTCGGTGGTGGTCCTCCAAGTCATCTAGTCCCGGTGGGTGCCAGGATCGCTCCCCCCTTTCATGATCTCTGGTGTGTGTGCTCAGCACACTGTTAACATCCCAGCAAGCTCTTGGGTGTCATCAGCAGCCCAACACTGGTTCCACATTCGTTTCTCCCTCAGTGCTTGGAGCAGGTCCGGTGGTCAGGCCCCTGCTCTCTCTGGGGCCTTCACCCTGTAGGGACTTGGCATTCAGCCCTTTGGTTCCTGGCCCCCACGTGGCATCTTCCTGCCTCTCCCCAGAGTCTTGCTGATAGTCTGGTGAGAGCACCTCCATCTCGGAGTGGGAGGCTCCACTTCAGGGTCTGATGTGGTCCCACCAGCTGGGTGGGTGACAGTCTTAGCTGACCTGGCCCAGCTGCTGTCGTATTCATCTCTTGCTTGTTCAGCAAGGCAAAGACCAACCCCAGCTGGGAAAAGCACTGCGTGGTAGTCACGGTGGGAGGGCCATGTGAAGGCGGCTTGTACATGTTTGAGCTGTTCACAGTGAACCGGCTGCAGCCGCTGTTTAATGCCGCGGGCACCGCTTTTTAGGTTGTGCAGCTGTTCTTACTGTCCTTTGCCAGATCTTTCCATCACCATGAACACAAACTCAACAACCCTAGGCAAAAACTCCCTCAAAAGTGACTTTTTGTGTCCACTTTATTCTATGCCAGGTTTCCAAGCTGCAGACCCCTTCATGTCCACCTTCCCCCGCCCCTGGTCTGACCCATTATTGCTGAGCTCATAGTCTGGTGTCTGAGGCCAGTGTGTCTGTCTCTCAGGGGTTTCCCGCAGCAGCAGGCCTTTCTGGGTTTCCCAGGTGCAGGGGAAGGGCGAGGCCTCCAGCTCCGGCCTGCAGACAAGAGACGAGGAGACGGCCGTTGGCACAGGTGAGAGCTCAGGGAGTGGAGGCTGGTTGCTGTCACTCCCATGCACCCTGCTGCAACTGGACTTCATGTCTGTTTTCTGCTGGCCCAGGACATGTGGCCTTTCTGAGGCTGGACTTGGGTAGGGTCAGGCTGCCCCTCCTCTGGAGGGTGGTTCTCACTTCTGCCCACCCCCCTGCCCTGGTAAGTTTGGCCTCCCATGCCCCAGGACCCTTCACTGGACACCTTCTTTTCCCAGAAGCTGTGGATTTGGGCAAAGAGGCTCCAGCCCAAGCTGCCATTGAGGTTGTGAAGCCTTGCAAACCCAGGATGGGCAGAGTCCCCAGGGGCACCCTCCAGTGTGGGCAGCGGGCACCCAGAAGCCAGGGCTCAGGACAGACTGAGGACAAAGCACCACCTGGGCACCTGGAGCAGGCACAGCCAAAGTTGTCCCTGCTGGCTGCCAGCCTTCCAGACAAAAAGGAGGGTGGCATTCTAGAGAAATCCAGTGAGGAGAAGAGCTGTACCACCATTGCCCAGAGAACCGAGGAAGAGAAACACGCCTCCATTGTCACAAGAAGCGAGGAGAAATGTACTGCCTTGGTCCGAAGAAGCCAGGAGGAAAAGGATGCCACCTCAATCGAGAACAGCAAGGGGGTGAGACACACTGCCCTTGTGGCAGGACACGCTGCCAATGAAGTGGAGAAATGCGCCCTCATGGGTGTGGAGAGTAGCAGACAGGGCCCGCTTCCCGAGAGCCACTGTGGCAAGACCTACAGGTGCGAGCAGTGTGGCAAGGGCTTCAGCCACCGCTCCAACCTCAACGCGCACAGACGCATCCACACGGGCGAGAAGCCCTATGGCTGCCCGGACTGCGGCAAGTGCTTCAGCCACAGCTCTCACCTCACCACCCACCAGCGTACGCATCGCGGCATCCGGCCCTACTCGTGCCACCTGTGCGGCAAGAGCTTCACCCGCAACTCCACACTGATCCAGCACGAGCGCATCCACACCGGCGAGAAGCCCTACGTGTGTGATCTGTGCACCAGGCCCTTTGCCCGCCGCTCGGACCTGGTTGCCCATCAGAGCATCCACACTGGCATCAAGCCCCACAAGTGCCCCATCTGTGGCAAGTGCTTCACGCAGAGCTCGGCCCTGGTCACCCACCAGCGCATTCACACTGGCATCATGCCCTACCCCTGCCCAGAGTGTGGCAAAGGCTTTAGCCATCGCTCCATCCTCATCGCCCACAACCGCATCCACACAGGCGAGAAACCCTACCACTGCCTGGAGTGCGGCAAAAACTTCAACCATAGCTCCCACCTCACCGCCCACCAGCGCACGCACCGTGGAGTGCGGCCCTACTCCTGCCCCCTGTGTGGTAAGAGCTTCAGCCGCCGCTCCAACTTGCAAAGGCACGAGAAGATTCACACCCCCAGCCCCAAGGCCCTGGCCATGCCATTGGGGGCATCACAGGCCAGGAAGACTAGGAGAGGGACCAGGAGCAGCAAGGAGAAGGAGCCAAGAAGGCCTGGGAAGGGAGGCAGGGAGGCAGCTGGCATGGGGTCGGGCATGACAAAGCAGGAAACAGAGGAGCCCCCACCATAGCTGTATATTAAAGGCCTTGGAATTCTAATGGAGACCCTTGCAGCAGGCCCTTGTTGGTGGTGGGTCTTAATTTAGGACCCCGGCTTGGTTTGTTTTCAGGGTGCCACCCTCTCCTTCCAGCCTTTACTGCGCTGGGACCCCTCTGACAAAGCCTGTTCCAATGTGGGGCATGTGCCCCTTGCCAGAAGATGCTCCGCACACAGGCTTCCAGGCTGAAGCCAGACCAGCCAAGTTGGAAGTTGTGGGTCCAGGCCTAACTGCTTCGGCTGCTGCCGTCCCCTTTGTCCTGAGAGTCCTGCATGGGGCCCAGGCTTTTTCTGAGCTCTGTTCCTTGGGATCTGGGGAACAGGGTGGCACCAGCTTGAAAACTCATGCTTAGTGTTACCCTCCCCACTCCTCCTGTCTTGGTCTGTCTGGCTTTGGTAGGTACTCAGTTTTGTGTACAGTACAGCGAGGAGTCATTGCTTCCCAGAAATACTGTCCTTGTGGTCCATCTTGGATTGCGGCAGGTTTCTTCTGCCACTTTTGATCATCTTGGCCTCATCACCTGTCCTGGGTCATTTGCCCACCCCGCCCCTGCCTGACTCCCAGCATTCTCTAGTCTTCCCTTCTGTAGCTCCCATTTCCCATTCTTTTACTTGGTTCCTGGGGAGGGACAGGCTCAGCCTGCTGCTTATCCCTGGTGTGTGGCTTGCCTACCAACACAGTGCTCAACTCGGACTCCAATGTCTACACCAGGAAGACCATTGTGGTCCCACCAGTCTCCCTGGGTCACAGCATGGTGACATAGGCTGTGTTACACAATATACTGTTTGACAAGAAGTTCAGGTCACATAAAGGTCACATAATAATAATTTGATGGCTTATGCTCCAGTGTTCAGTCTTTACCAAGGTCCAGTAACCAGAAGGCCCCACCCAGTGCCAGCCAGTCTCTTCTGACTCATGCTGTCCCTACAGGAGAAAGTAGAACTTCCCCATAGCTTTCCCAAGGCCTTGAACTCGATGGAAGCAGACTGCCATAGCTTTCTCCCTCACGGGAGGAAAGAACCACCAACCTTTTGGACAACAGCTAAGCACTGAACCTTAGGAGCTCCTATGGCCCTGTAGTATACCGAAAGATGGTTTTGAAAAGGAAAGTAGTAATCAGTAGAGGATAGCATGGTTTTGCTCCACAATTCTAAGGGTTTATGCTGTGATTCATCTGTAAGGCCATGCCAAAGGGCACCTAGAGCCCCAGAGCATCAGCGGAGTCATTATTACCCAAGGAGCAAGGAAGCCCACTCAAAACTGGAAAGGTTTTAGCTCTCTGGGCAAATGCGTTACTCAGGTTCTCTAGAGAGGTCTCCATTGGGAGGACTGTCTCCCAACAGTCATGGGAGTCAGCCATCTCCAAGTATATCATAGTAGCAATTCGTATCATTGAGGATAAAACTTAATTCCATCATGTATCTGTACCCCTTTTAGAATCTGTCAAGTGAAAAATCGCTCTTATAAAGATGAACATTGACATTCTGATCCATTGGGAAGAGGTGGTTTGTCTTTAAGGATTTGGTCCTAATGATTTGCCATTAGAGGGGACACTGAACTGCTTCCTGTCTAGCCTGGAATAATGGCTTCCAAAGCTATTATGTGTTGGAGCCTTATGAGGAAATGTCACCGTGAAAGAAAAAGAGGTCTTTGTCGGGGCTTGGTGGTCCTGCCATTGGGGGCTTATATTTTGTTAGCCCCAAACCCAACTCATTGTCACACAGTTGATTCGGACTCCGCTACCTGGAGGACAAGGTAGAACTTCCGCCATAGTGTTTTCTAAGGATCTAAATCTTTAAGCAGCCTGCCACATTCTTCTCCATGGAATGGCTGGTGGAGTCAAACTGTCAGCCTTTGGGTTAGTAGCCGACTGCTTAACTACTGAGCCACGAAGTCTCCTTTGGATGATTCCTCCAAAAAAACAAACACAACCCCCCTAAGTTCCCAGCTGAGGAGTTGGTTTTGATTCCTAGCCACCCTGTGAACAGTGGAACACTGCCTTTCAGGCACTGTCCTCACAGTCACTCCCGTGTGAGCCTTTTGTACCCAATTTGGCAGTCCATCTCGTTGAGGCTCTTCATCTGTTCTCTGTTAAGTGTGGTCCAGTCAGTTCTGACTCATAGTGACCTTGTATAGGGTTTCTGAGGGTTGGGATCACATATCCTGGGGCTAGCAGTCCAGTGCTTGTCTTTACCACACCAATAGTCCTCTGTTTGACCAAGCATGATGTTTTCCAGGGATTGACCCCTTCAGATAACAATTTGTCCAGTGTACGGGAGAGGAAATCTCACCATCCTCTAAAGCAGCATTTTGGCTCTTCCAGACGAATCAATCTTCTGGTTGTTGTGAAGGGGCCGAGTCAGTTCTGACCCTAGTGACCATGGGTTTCCGAGGAGCCGCTGGTGAGCTTCAACAGTTCAAACCGACTTTGCAGTCCAGCGCATTAACCCACAGAGCCACACCAGGATCATTTAAATACATTAATTCTTTACAATTTGCAAAAGTAATGAATTTTATTTATAAATGCTAATTTTGAAAGGTATCTGTGATTGGTGAGTCAGCAAAATAAAACTTGATTCCAGGTTTGTATTTGAACTGCATTAATAGATGTAGAACTCCAAAAATACAATAAAATATGAATAGTCCTTTTTTCTGGATTAGGAATTTCTTTTGCTTTCGTTCATTCATTATATGTAAGTATTTACTGAGTCCCTACCTCGAATAATGGGAGGCAAAGACTACACAAATGATCAGGTAGTGAAAAATGGAAGAAACGGCAGAGTGGAGACATTCTGGGCAACACGTTTCCACAAGGTTCGCGAAGTGATGACGTTTAGGGCACAATGAGGGAGCTAGCCTTGTGGATATCAAGGATACGGTTGTAATCTTCTGCCTGTTCTGCACTAAGCATACAGAACCAACTTAATGAAATCAAAGGGAAAGTGCTTTCTGTACAATAAAAACTGGAACCTCATCTTTGGGTAGAAATGTGGAGAAGGTAGGAGTGGAGCAGAATGAATGGAAAGAGAACGCTTAGCAACCCGGATATGGCCCTAAAGCTGCAGTTCCCTTTGGGCTTGGGGACCCCCCCAACTCCCTGGGTATGCGGATGGGGATGCACAGGGCCACTCCCACGTCAGCCTTCCTCCCTGCTCCAGACGGAGAGCCCCCGCGCCCCACGGATGTCATTTCCTAGGACTCTCCAAGCTTCTTTGTTGCGCGCATGGACCCCCCCCCCCCACAGTCGATTTTTGACTTATAGCAACCCAATGTGACAGAGTAGAACTACCCCTTAGTGTTTCCGAGGCTGTAATCTTTACGGGAGAACACAACCAAGAAGTCATTGGGTGGGGTCCATCCGCCCACGTTGCGCTAAAGACTTGGGACCAGTTAAAGCTCCGGGACCCTGTTTGCTTTCCACACTCTGAGCAGAAAAGGAAAGGGCAGAGCGAAGACTCAACTCAGCGCATCCCTTCCGGCGGAACGGCCGCTCCTTTTGTGGCTGGGGCTGTCAACAGGCGAGGCTTTTCACTGCCTTTGTCCGCCTCTGAGGCCAGAAGCACAGGGTAACCTTTTTAAAAAAAAAAAAAAAAAAAAAAGAGGGACGCGGAGGAAGACGCAGTGAGTTAAGACGCTGACCGCAGCTCTCCCGACAGGGGCACGGGTACGATACACCTCGCGCTGCTACCTCTTGATTGGCCATCCCCGGCATATACTCCCCGTTCATTGGCCGTTCTTCGAGGAGAAAGTCAGGCTCATTCGACCAACGGCCTTCTGGAGAGGTGTGGTCGCGAGCGCTTGCCTTGGCGCATGCGCTGCGCGGTTTCCCGGCAATCCCCGCGCGGCTTTCCGGCGCCGCGATCTGGCGACGGAACTGGGAACGCGTGGGCGACTTTGGGAGGTGAGTGGCCCGTCGCGAGAACCGACGACGTGGACCGCCGTACTCCGAGGGGGTGCGCGGGCTCCAAGCCGGGGCTGGGACCAGTAGTGTAGGTCAAGGAGCGCACACCGCTGGGTCCCGGGAGGAGTTCGGGTTTCTGGGCAGACACCCCTGCGCTCCCACCGCCCCCTCTGCGCTGCTGGCCGAGCTCGGGGCCCCGCCCAGGCCAGCGTTCCCTCCCGCCGTGTCCTGCTCAGCAGTCCTGGTGAGTCTCTGGGCCTCTGAGAGCGGCTCCATCGCTGGAGGAGAACGGTGTTGTGTACACGAACGGAATAAACGAGGTGCTTAGTGTGTCGTAGAGAAGATTTGGAAACGAGTCAAATGCCTCCCTAGGGAATTGGCTAGGAAATTGGAGCACATCCTTGTCGGGAGCCTCATGGCCCAGCCAATGAAGACACAATGTTACGTCGACGGGTCATGTTTCACACCGTTAACAGCAATCCTGGGGGTCTGCAGCTACATACCAAAACTCAATCCCGTACTCACTGCCACCAAGTCGATTCCGATTCATAGGGTTTCCAAGCCTAAGTCTTTATGGGAGCAGACAGTCTCATCTAGCTTTCTCTGGGGAGCGGCTGGTGGATTTGAACCGCTGACCTTGTGTCCTGGTGTGGCACTGTAGGGTAATAGCACTGGATTAGTTACCGCACGGGGGCAGTCCAAACCAATCAGGCCCCCCCCCCCAACAAAAAACAACCCTATACTAGGTCGCATCTAACTGGAACCGACTCCATGGCACTTAACCTTGTTAACAGCCCAACTCCTAACCCACAGCGTCACTGGGTACTTACTAGTGGGAGATTTTCCTCTTCCATGCAAGGGTGTGGAAACCAGTTAAGCTCTAAATATTGGCGGTCCCAATCCACCCAGAGGCGCCTTGAGAGGGACGTGACATGCTGCTTCGGCAAAGTCACAAAACCCTGTGGAGCAGTTCACACGTGGGATTTCCATGAGTTGGTACTGATTTGAAATGGAATGCTTTGGTTACCTGGTATTGCTATAGCAGAAATACTGTGGGTGGATGACTTAAACACGTTGATTCTCTCACATGTTAGGAAACTAGAAGTTCAGACTTCAGGGTGACAGCGCTAGGAGAAAGCTTTCTTATCTCCTTTTCACATCTGTGGACTCAGCATTTCTTGGAGAACTCTATAGTCTTGGCATCGATCATTCCCTAGTTCTAGAAAGTTCTCAGTGCAGGAATCTTCTCTGTTCCTGCTTTTCTTTCTCGGTGAAGTACTCTACCCATTTTCTCTCTTACAGGAGAAGATGCGGGCCATGGGGTGTTGTATCCCACCACAGCTGGTTGTTTGATCACCTCATCAAGGGTGACGACAAAATACACCTCAGACCCTAACAGCAAGCACCAATAATAACATGCATTTCTGTTCTGTTCAGCCACTCCCGCACCCTTTTTATTCCCAAAATACATTTCAAAGTACCTGTGTCTGAATGGCTTAGAATCTAGCCGTGTCTGAATCCATTGGGTCCTGATGTGTTTTGGAATTTAGACATTTTTGGGTTTCAGAAAGATCATCATATCCATGACAAACATTTTAATTGAAGTGTAACTTATCACTGACAGCTCAGAGAGCTGGTCTCCATGGACTGTATTGCTTTCTGGGATCACGGACAATTTCCACCAAGATTGCAAAGGGGCAGACTTGTCCCTCTATGTGCCTTGACTTGGAAACATTTTGAGTTCTCCAGCTCTTACTGGGTTTTACCTTACACAAGTTTTTACTATCTTTACAGAGAAACACATAGGAGTACAGGTTGGTGAATTTTTACAAACTGAACAAAGGTTATTATATCTGTTCCAAAGTATTACTTAACCAATTACATTTAGTTAAATAAAGAATACAAATAGTCTCATATCAAAAGGTCAGATGGTACCTAGAGGGTAGACCTGTATGAAAGTCAGATAGTACCAGCGAATAAGTTAGATTAGCTTTGTCAAGCAAATCTTGGAAAATCCTAAATTTGAGGTTTTGGCGCTTTGGTTGAGATGCTGTAGACCTGTGTCAAAAGGCCCAGTCGTGTGAAGGTGTTAGATCTGAGACTTAAGGCTCCAGGACCACTGAGGGACAGGGAGAGATACCAGTTCATAGCAGAAGTCTGACCGGCTCTGGGCCTCAGTGCTGGGCTGACCAGTAGATAGTGTCCAGGCTACAGGTCACATGCCTCACCAGAGGTCTACCCAGTCACAGGGAAACAATTCTTACCAGAGTTTGAGGGAACAATGTGTTTTTTGGGTTTTGGCATAGAAATGATTAAAGAAAAAAAAGTGAGTCAGGAGGAGGGGCCTTGATTGCTGGGAGACTTCTGAGCACTGCTGAGCACTTGAAGGCTGGCTGGGGCCACTCTCATGGAGAACAGCTGGACATCATCTGCTTGGTGCTGCCCTATGGACTGGCAGCCGAGCTCCAAGTAGACACCGTTGGGCACTCATCACTCAGGTGTAGACATAGCTTTGCCAGGAAATGGAACCTGCTTAGGGCTCAGCCAGTGAGGGATTGTCTGGAGCTGACTCTGGAGCTTGTGTGAAGAAGAAAGCAGGGGGCGGGGGCGGGTGAAGAGGCTCAGGGAGGACCCTGGGAATTCCCTGGGGGAGGAGGGAGTGCGGAGCTGGGGGTGACCCGAGGGAGAGCTTCCTTCTGTCAGACTAGGATGGGCTTGAGGCCCAAGGCCACAGTATGCCCCTCGAGCACCTTCCAGAAGTCGTGCGCCCCGAGGCCTTGTTAGTCCCTCTGAGCCCTGCTGTCCTCAGATTAGACAGGCCTGTGTCCCGTGCTGGGGGAGAGGAGGGAATTGAGATGTGGCACGGGCACTCCTGGTATGGCGCTGTGGGTTAATGTGCTGGGCTGCACGGTCGATGGTTCAAGCTCACCAGCCACTCCTCAGAAACCCTACACAGGGACACCATCAGTGGGGACCGGGACCGACTCGCCGGCACTTTACACTGCAGGAGGACCCTGGGAGGTACAGCTGCTCTGTCCTTGACTCCTGAGCTGCAGTTTGGGTGTTGGACCCACGCAACACTCTGCTTCCACA
>NW_006408775.1:2623836-2677469 GCF_000296735.1 Chrysochloris asiatica
GAGGACAAGGAAACAGGACTAGCAGGGCCACAGTGTGACCAGAGCTGCGCCTTGTATCCAGTGTGCGGTCTGGCCCTTTTGACAACCCCTCAGGTAGTGCTGGGATTGTTTCTCCCACCCCGCCTGGTGTTGACTGGGCTGCCTGTCCTAGGTTCCAGGTCCCCAGCATCTTTGTCGAGCGATGCTTTCCGAGTCCGAGGAGACGGGGCCTTTGGGAGCCGCTCGGGAGTCACCGTGCATCAAGACGGAGCCTGAAGTGCCGCGTCCTCAGGGGTTGGTGAGGGTGGGAGGGGGTCGGAGTGCTATGAGATGGACGCCCGTGAGTCATGTCTCCAGGGAGAAGGGTCTGCTTGGCCTTCTGTCTGTCCGAGGTGAGTGGGGGGTACTCAGTTGTGGAGGGTGGGTAATAGGCAATTCCCAGAGGGAACCTGCAGCATAGAGGACCTTCCCCAGGGAGGTGAAGCTTGAGGGGCCATGGAGGTCCTGGGAGGACAGGGCAGGCCGCCTTGGGGGTCAGGGCCCAGCAGAGGAGCTGACCCCTGAGCAACCCTCTGTTCTCCCAGCCTGCCCCTCCCCACAGGCCCCGACTCCTTCCCAGGAAGAGAAAAGCCGAGACCAGCAGATGGCCACGGCGCTCCTCACTGCTTGGTCACAGGTAAGTGCTTCTTGTACCCTGAGCTCAGCACCTGCTGGGCTCTTCTGTTCCTCGCACCCCCCTCTGGGCGCACTGCCAGGGCCGGAGCTCTGTTCAGGTGGCTCAGGGAGACACCAAGGAAGGGCAGATGTCTCCCTTGTAACTCTCCCCTCCGGGATCTGGGCACCTGGTCTGAGGTGCTTAGGGAACATGTGTGGGGTCTTAGCTGTTGTCCAGAGAAGGACCCTTTGTTCTCTTGTCTTCTGCTCACCGCAGCTGCCTTGATCTTTGCCATGTGCACTCAACACTTGTGAAAACCCAGACTGGGTGCTGGATACTCCCAGGTCCAGATCCAGGGGGTAGCTTTGTCTTGTGGGTTTGAATCGGGGGTTCTCCCCACCCATCCTGTCCATTTGCCAGTTCCCATGTGTAGTCCAGACAGTGCCGTGGTCACCTCTGTTGTTTCAGATGCCGGTGACCTTTGAGGACATGGCTTTATACCTGTCCCGAGAGGAGTGGGGCCGCATGGGCCATGAACAGCAGCGAGTTTATCGAGAAGCCCTGCAGAAGAAGAATGGGCGTGGTGAGCAGCATCTGGGTGTGCCTTCTTCCCCTCTCAGTATTCACCTGGACAGTGCTGTCCTATAGAACCTTCTGGATTAGTGAAATGGTCCATATCTTAACTAAGACAGTAGTTAAGGCCAATTGTGACTGCTGAGCTTTTGTCATGTGGCCAGTGCAATAGGATTTTCGATTGCTTTTCACTGTAATCAGTTACAGTTCAGTCTACATAGCCACATATGTGGCCAGTGGCATTGGACAGTACCAGTGGGGAGGGTCTGCTTGTCTTGGGTAATTCCATGCGGCTTAGTCCCGTATTCCACTCTTCCCTCCAAGCTCCCCGTGCAGGGTTGTTATAGCAGAAAGCTTGGCCTGGGTGAGGGATGGCCCCAGCTCAGCCTTCCAGGCCTAGTCCACTCAGAGTCTTGTTCTCTTCGCAGAGGACCTTCATTCTGGCCTCTGGGCTCTTGACTACTGAGTTTCAGATTAACATTCCTGACAAGAGCTTTATGGGGTTTATGTAAGTTCAGAGTATGAGTGTGTTCGTCCATTTATTCATCCATCCATCAGCACTATCTGTGAATACTCAGGAGTGCCAAGAGGATCCAGTGATCCCAGGGGGTGCCCAGCAGCTGGACGCTCACTCCTTTCATGACCTCATGTGTACATGCTCACCATGTAGTGGTAACATTCCAGCAAGTCCTTGGGAGAGCAGAGACTTGGCCCCCTGGCTAGCCCTCCAGCTCCTCGGTTGGCCCAGCTGTGGAAAGTTCTTCCAGAGAGTGATGGACCTCTTGCTGAAAATGAATGTCAAAATAAGTAAATAAAATTACTTGTGATTTTCACAGCAAAACATGCACCAGTTCAACTACTGTGTGTCATTCAGTGACATGGAATCTAGTTGTCAAGTTGTGTATCCGTTCTCACTTGTTGTTTTCCAGGTCATTCCACCACTGTGGACGTAATGCTCCCTAAGTAAAAACCTCCTCAAAAGTGACTTCTTAAAACCTTGTTATTGTGAATTACAGAGCAGATCAGTACACTGAACACATTGTGTATCCAGTTAAGCTCATTACAGTAGTTGCTAGGCACTCCATAGACCACCAGTTCTGTTTTCCCTCCTCCCCACCCACTCTGTAGTTATCATAGAATGTTTCTTGGAGTAAAATTGTTCTTAACTTTATAACAGTGATCACATGGAATCTGTGTCCTTTGGTGTTGACTAATGTCACTCAGCATAATGTCTTCCGGGTTCATCCACTTTGACAGGTTGCTTTGCAGAGTCTCTATTTTTCTTCAGTGTTGTGTAATACTCTGTTGTGTAGCCGTTCATTTGTTGATGGGCATTTAGGCTGTCTCCATCTCCTTGTGTTGTGAGCAGTGCTCCAGTGAACATGGGTCTGCATAGATGGATGGTGTCACAGTTCCTCCTGCGTGAGGGGCTGTACTGCGGAGAGGGGCTGTACTGCGGAGAGGGGCTGCTGGGTCACATGCTCTTTCTTTTTTCTTTTTTAATGTAAGGTTTTTATTGTGGATTGAGTGACAGTTTACAGGGCACATGTCAGTTTCACATTCAACATTTCATGTAACTTGTTTCATTACATTGATTATAATCCCCTCCATATACCATCAGTTAAAAGTATTTCTCTCTGTCCACTTTAGCTTTTTAAATAACACACAAACAAAAAACCCCACTCAGGCATATATAATAATTTACATCTCCAAAGGGCACATTCTGCAAGTCTGCTCCTGGCCACCAGTTCTTAGTCCGTCTCTTCTTAGTCCATGAATCTAGAGTCCTCAGCTGCACCCCCTCTCCATGCCCCCATCTCTGCCTCCATCTCTGGCGCCGCTGCTTCTCTGGATCAGGTCCCGCATTCTATTTGTGTGTTCCTCTCTTGATGGTCCTAGGGTCCTCTGTTTCTGGACTGTAAGATTAACCACTCCCCTTTTTTTGTTACAAAACTTCTACCTTTACAATTGTGAGAGTCACAATTAGTCATGATAACAGTTACTCACTATTGAATCTTACAAATTTTATCCCCGTCTCCTTTCACCAGACCCATCTAGACAAGATGACAGCTATTCAGTGGGGACCCTTTCTTTCCTCCCATACTCTTAAACTAAACTCCCTTTTGAAACCTTGTAAGCCAGTCACTTCGTGCCTTTATTGCCCTCTCATTTTAGATAGCCAGTGTCTAAGTTGCCCGTCCCTATCTAACATGCTCTTTCTAGTTCCAGCTTTTTGAGAACGTGCCGTACTGTTTTCAACGCCAGCATTTACTGTTTTCTGTTTGTCGGAACTTTGCTGTTAATGCTGAAGTAAGATGATCTCTCGTTTGGATTTGCATCTCCATATGGCTAATGAGGCTTTCTGCTCCCGTAAAGATTGATAGCCTTGGAAACCCTGTACTGGGTCGCCATGAGTCGGAACTGACTCAACGGCACATAACCACCACCAATGGCTAATGCAGGCTGCAAAGTCGTTTGAACTGCAAGGTCGGTGGTTCAAGCTCACCAGCTGCTCCTTGGAAATGCTATACAGGGTCGTTATGGGTCAGAGTCGACTCCATGGCACTTAACAACAACAATGACTAATGGTAGTGAGTGAGTGCATTTTTTTTTTATATGCTTGTTGGTCACCTGATTGGTGTCTTTGGTGAAGTATCTGTTCATGTCCTTGGCCCATTTATTTATTTTTTTTACTTTCTTACCCAAGTGTATCTTTTTATTAAAAATTTTCAAAAATAGTTCCATATTTCCCTTAAATTTCCAAGCCACATCCCAAAGTTATTAAGTCCAGAAGTACAGTAGCCTTAGACAAACTGTGAGATACTATGCAATTGATTATTTCTAGGCATGAATTTACCTGTATGCTTCTGTGAAAATTTTTTATGTTAACACCATAAAGCTAAGCAGCTTAAGTATACCTGAGAAAAAGAATGAATTTTTTTGTAATCAGTAAGACTGGACACAATTGCTGTTCTCTACCTAATTGAGTAGTCTATAAACTTCTACGGTTTGAAGAGACAGCAAGAAGGACTATACCTCACCAATGACTCCTCTCTTACCATATATATTATGAATTTAATTCAAAGATGACAGGAAACAAACCATAGTATGCTTTTAGGTTCTTATTACTACATCCCAGTAAAATGAAAGTTCACTGGAAGCAGGACTGGTTTGTCCCTCCAGTGCCCAGCACAGTTCTGGGGATGGGTGCTCCAGTCTTTGTTCCCGGGCACCCTTTTCCTCATGCTTTGCTCGGATATCACTTACCCTGACCAGTCCATTTTAAATTTCAGCTCCTGTGTCTCCATCCCCTAATCCTTCTTTTATTTTTCTAGCAAATTAAGTTTTTCTGTCACCTGAAGTTGCATGTATTAGCCTACTTTTAAATTAGATGATTTGTTTTATTGTTGAGGTGTTCTATAAATTTTTGAGAGTAGTCCTTTGATATGTCCTTGCCATTTGTTTCCTTTGATTTATTTATGTGGTGGATTAGGCTGATTGTTTTCCTAATATTAAACCATCCCTGTATACCCCTATTAATTCCACCTGATCATGATGTGTTATTTTTTGGATATATTATTGGATTCTGTTTGCTATGATTTTGTTGAGAATTTGTGCGTCTATGATCATGAGGAATGTTAAGTGCTGTTAAGTCGATTACAACCCATAGCGACCCTGTATAGCGTTTCCCGGGAGCAGCTGGTGAGCTTGAACCGCCAACCTTACAGTTCAAACAGGTTTGCAGTCTGGTGCATTAACCCACAGGCCACATCAGGACTCCATGTTCAGGAGGAATACTGGTCTATAATTTCCTTTCTTAGAGTGGTGTCTTTGCCTGATTTTCATATCAGAGTTGTGCTTGCTTCATAAGATGAATTTGAGAGTTTCCCATCCTTCTCCAGATTCTGGAATAATTTAGTAGAATTCATGTCAGCTCTTCTCTGAAAGCTTGGTTGAATTCACCAGTAAAGCCATCTGAGCCTGGACAACATTGTTTTAGTTGGCAGTTTCTTACTGACAAGTTTTCTTTTTCAGCCTGTGCTAGTTTAGGTAGGTTGTGTGTTTGAAGAAATTTGTCCCATTTCCTCTAGCTTTTCAAATTTGTCAGAGTACAGTTCTTCATAGTATTCTGTTATTATCCTTTTTATTTCCATTGGTTTTGTCATGGCATCACCCATATTTTTTTCTAAAGTTTTTTATTGTGAATTGAGTGATAGTTCACATGGGAGAACATCAGTTTTATACTCATTGTTTCATTGCAGTGATTACAATCCCCTCTGTGTGTCATCATTCAACAGTATTTGCTTCTATTCCCTCTATTTTATTTATTTTTTGGTGGGGGGAATAAGGGGATGTACACCAAAACACTCAGAAATATATAATCATTTAAACAACCAAAGGGCACATTCTGCAATCCTGCTTCCTGGCCACCAACACACAGTCTTTCTCTTTCCACGAGTCTAGAGTCCTCAGCTGCTCCCTCTCTCCATGTCCTCATCTCTGCCTCCATCTCTGGTGCTGCTGCTTCTCTGGATAGGGTCCCACATTCTGCTCATGCTCTTCTCTCTTGATGGCCCTAGGGTCCTCTGTTTTCTGGACTGTAAGATTAACTACTCTCCCCTTTATTTTACAAAACTTAATACCTTTACCGTTGTGACAGTCACAATTACTCATGATTACCACTACTCACTGTTGAATCATAAGAATCTTATCCCACCTCCTTTCACCAGACTCATGTAGACAAAATGAAAACCATTCAATGGGGATTCTGCTTTTCCTTGCACACTCTTAAGACTATAAACTCCTGCTTGGAAACTTGTAAGCCAGTCACTTAGTGCCTTTATAGCTCCTCCGTTTTAGGTAGCCAGTGTCTTAAGTTGCCTGTCCCTGTCACACCTGCACACAGAAGGGTGGTAGGATGAGGACTTCTTCCCTCTCAGTTGGTATTTTGAGCTACTGCATCCATAAGTATAGTTCAAGTTCATCAAATTGTAGCAATTTACACTTGTGTCCTTTATCAGTTATTTTTATCATTTAGTGGAGTTGTGATGCTCAAGCCATTGTGAAGCTAGGTCAGATGGGTACTATCTGCAAGTTTGAGTGTTCTTGTGCATCTCCCCTCACTTCATATCAGCTGGATGCTCCACTCTCAGCTCTAGCCCCCCCCATATCATTTTTTATTTGTGTTTTTTTGTATCTTCGCTTTCTCTTTTGTTAGATTTGCCAATTGTTTGTTGATTTATTAATCTTTTCAGAGTTGGATTGTTGTCTTGTTGATTCTTTATCTGATTCATTTATTTCTGCTCTAGTCTTTATTATTAAAGGAGCCCTGATAGCGTAGTGGATGACAAGCTGGGCTGCTAACCGGAAGAAAGATCAGTAGTTTTAATGATCAGTTCCTCCGGAGGAGAAAGATGAGGCTTTCTGCTCCTGTAAAGATTTACAGCCTCAGAAACCCTATACAGGGTCTCAATGAGTCGGAACTGACTCCGTGGCCCACAACTATCACTACCGGTAGCAATCTTTATTAATTCTTTTCTTTTGGTGGTAGTAGGCTTACTTTGCTACTCATTTTCTAATTGTTGAAGATGTTTGCTTACGTTGTTGAATTTAGTTCTTTCTTTTTGGATATGCACATTTATTGTTATAAATTGCCCTCTGAGCACTGCTTTTCCTGTGTCCCAAAGGTTTTGGTAAGTTGTGATTTTGTTCTCATTTGACTCAAGGAATTAAAAAAGTTTTTTTTTTTCATTTATTAACCAGTAGTTTTTAAGCAGGATATTGTTCAATTTCCATATATTTGATTTTTTTTTACTTGGTCTTCCTATTATTGATTTTTAATTTTATAGCATTGTATTTTGAAAAGATGGTTTATAGTATTTTTAATGTTATTAAATACATTTTTCATGTTTTTGTTTTTTCCAACTTTTTATTTTGAATTGAAGGAAGATGGTTCAGTTCACACAGCAGATCATTATTAGTATGTATTTAACAAATCACAAACGTACTTGACTTCGTTACATGATTGCAGTCCCCTCCATGTACCAACAGTTAACAGCATTTGTATTACATTCCTCTCTGTGTCTTCCTAACTGCATCTTTCCTCTGCTGACCTCCTCCTTGTAATTGCTCACCCTAGGATCCATGTTAACACGTTAACTAACTAGCCCATGAATAATTTTCCCTTTCTCCTACTCCCCCACCCCCCTGAAACCATCATAGATTTTTTCTTTTATCAAAAAAAACTTTTTTTAACTTTTACAACATTGGGTCTCATACAATGTTTGTCCTTTTGTGATTTACTAATTTCACTTAGCGTAACACCCTCCAGGTTCAACAGTGTTGTGAAGTGTTTCTTAGATTTGTCGTATTCTTTGTAGTTTTTACTATTTTATTGTGTGTGTATACCAAAGTTTGTTTAACCATTATCCTTTTGATGGGCACTTAGTTATCTCTTATCTTTCTGATATGTATCTTGAAGACAACATATTGAAGGATCCAGTTTTTTAAATCCATTCTGCTCTTTATGTCTCTTAACTTGTTGTTAACTGCTGTTGAGTCTGATCTGACTCATAGCCACACAGTATAGGGTTTCTGAGGAGCAGCTGATGGGTTTGAACTGCTGATCTTATGGTCTGTGTTCCGGTGCTGATCGTTTACATTCAGTGTTAATTATCAGTAGGTATGAACTGATTGATGTCATGTGTATGTGTGTGTGTTTTATGCTGTTACTGATGTCTTTGTTCCAAATAATTTTCTATAGTGAGTTAATTTTGTTTGTGGGTTTTCATTTTATCTTGAAATCTACTTGACTTTCTTGCCATTTGGAAGTGCTGTATGTACAGTGTATCTGTCTGCTTTGTAGTTGACTTCATTATACATTGATATCGCTGGTTTCCGATTTTCAGACTTGTGGGTTTATTTACTTTAAATACTTCTGTATCTGTATTGCGTTCTGGATGGTGGTGTCATGTAGGGTGATCTCAGGGTTTTGTCTGCTCTTCTGTTTCTTAGTCCAAAGTACACCCTTTAGCATTTTCTAAAGTTGATCTGGTCATTACAAATTCCTTTACTTTCTGTTGATCAGGAAATGTCCACATTTCATCATCTTTGAGAGACAGCTTTGCTGGATGTATGATTCTTGGTTGGTAATTTTTTTCTTTCAGTTTTGTATACACTATCCTATTGCCTCCTTGCCTGCATGGTTTCTGCTGAGAAATCAGAGCTTAGTCTTATTGGATCTTCGGAATTTCTAATCATAGATTTTTAAATTGTTTAAATTTTGCATTTCTTTGTTCTTATAGTGCTTTCCTGAGATCTTCCAAAGGTTTTCTTTGCTTTCCTCAATCTTTCTGTGTGTTCTTCGTGAAAACCTAAAATAACGTTCTTCTGAGTTCCTTTTCAGTTAGTTCCATTACCTTTTCTCCTTAAGAAACTGTTTTGTTTTGCTTCTTGGTCATATGTGCCATTCTGTTGTGTTTCTTTGTGTGAGCTAAAAATGTCTATTGTCTCTGGGGCCTTGTGGTGGGGTTTTTGTAGTTATATTTCATTGATAATTGTCTGTTGGTGTGTCCTCCAGGCTCTCACCACTGTCTCCTGTAGGTGTAGTCAGAGAATGGCAGCGGCCACTGTTCTCTGTTTGCTGTTCATGCCCCTGAGTTAGGGTGGGCGTGTCCAGTGTTAACTACTGTCTGTCAATCATCCGGTGGTGTCGGAGCTGGTATTGGCTCTTGCCTGATGGCTGGAGTTGCTGCAGAAGGTTTGATTATGGCTGGGCTATGTGGACACACATCCTGTCTCCTGTTGGGTGGGAAAGGGAGAAATCCTTCTTCCCGCCACACACACACCAGGAAGCAAACAGAACAAACACACATGCAGCCAGCAATAAAAAGAAAAAACAGTGAAGGAGAAAAAAAGAATTAAAAATAGGTTTGTTGTTGTTAAGTGCCATCGAGTCGGTTCCGACCCATAGCAACCCTATATAGGTACCGTAAAAAACCAAATACAGTAAAGAGAAAAGAGCTACAGGAAAATGGAGCTATAGAAGAAGAAATAACAGGATAAAATCAAAACCTTAGAAAAGCAAACTGCAAAGAGAAAAGGTAGAGAGTAGTAAAGAAAGATAAACACAAGAAGAGGGATGATGAGAGGCGAAAAATAAACAGTGAAGCAACAAAAGGCAAAACGAAATCCAAAAATAAAAGTCCGTGCAGCGGTTGGACCTGGAGAGAAAAGTTCCGGGGGGCGGGGGCCCCTACAAGCCAAGGAGCTCCCAAGGTGGGTGTGGGAAGAATGTGACAGAGTTCCTGGCCTGAGACGGAGTTTCTTTTGGCCTCGGTGTTAAGTATATTTCAGAGCCCTCAATCCGGAAGTCGTTCTTGGAAGTCGCTGATGGAGCTGGTTTCAGTGTCTTGTTAGGACCACGGGGCAACTGAGGGCAGAGTGACTTATTTAATGCTGCTCTGGTGGCTTTCTATGCTGAGCCCGCCTGAATCCAGCCACAGAGTGACCTGTGGTCCCCCTACTGCTGGCGTGACTCCCAACCACGTGTCTGAACTTGTAGAGAGAAGGGGCGGTGTAGGGGGTGTGGATGGCCACACTTAAGGTCACCAGGGGAGTATGGGGAAAAGAAGGAACACTCACCTGTGTGGCTGTTCTACCAGGTCACCTGTGAAAACTGCTCAGAAAGGGTCAAGATGGTCTCACTGCATCTGGCCAGCTGTTCACCAGTCTCCGTCTCTCACTGTCCCTGCTCAGCTCAGCTTCTCCTCCCAGCAAGCACTCCATCCACTCTCTAACCTTTCCTCTGAAGTACAGGGTTCCAGAACGTCATCTGTGTTGGGATTCTCTCGTATCTTTGTTGTAGAGGGCCGGTGGAGTGCATCTGCCTTGTCAGCCATTTTGTTGGAAGTCTTCAACAGTGACTTTTGTACCCATTTCAGTTCTGCCCCAGGTTTCCCCATGCTGCGTATGTGTGTAGGGGGATGGGGTCTGGTGCTAGGTGGTCCCTGTATCCTGTGGCTGAGCACACTATGTCTTTCTCCCAGGGGTTTCCGGCAGCAGGCCTTTCTGGGCCTCCCATGTGCAGGGGAAGGGTGAGGCCTCCAGCTCCAGCCTGCAGAGAGGAGACGAGGAGGAGAAGACGGTTGTGTGCACAGGTAAGGACTCAGGGAATAGAGGGGTCCGTCGTTACTCTCCCAGGACTTGCCCTGGGCTGGGTTGCTGCTGCCCATCCACCGTAGCCACACGATCTTGCTTCTGGGGCCTTCCCAGGGCTCTGTCCTTTCTTATCTCCTGGAATCCTCTCCCCACTTAGCCCCGGGCCCCTCACTGGTCACCACCCTCTTTCCCCAGATGCTGTGGACGTGGGCAAGGAGACTCTAGTCCCGGCTCCCTTTGGGGATGTGAAGCCCTTCAGAAGCCGGGCAGGCAGAGCCCCAGGGGTGACCCTGCAGTGTGGCCAGCCCACAGCTGGTAGCCAGGGCTCAGGACAGACTGAGGACGACGGGCTGCCCAGGCCTCTGGATCAGGGGCAGCGGGAGCCAGCCCTGCCAGCCACCAGCCTTCTGGACCCCCGGGAGAGCGGCGTTCCTGAGAAACCCAGTGAGGAGGAGAGACACACTGCCATGGAGAGCAGCGAGGAGGGAAGCCAGTCTGTGGGTGTGGAGAGAAGCGAGGAGAAACGCAGCACCCTTGTGGAGGGCAGCAAGCAGGGCCTGGCCACCAGAAGCAACTATATCAAGAAGATCCAGAAGTGCGAGCAGTGCGGCAAAGTCTTCAGCAACCGCTCCAACCTCAACGCACACAGACGCATCCACACGGGCGAGAAGCCCTATGGCTGCCCGGACTGCGGCAAGTGCTTCAGCCACAGCTCCCACCTCACCACCCACCAGCGCATGCACCTGGGTATCCGGCCTTACTCCTGCCACCTGTGTGGCAAGAGCTTCACCCGCAACTCCACGCTGATCCAGCACGAGCGCATCCACACCGGCGAGAAGCCCTACGTGTGTGATCTGTGCGCCAGGCCCTTCGCCCGCCGCTCCGATCTGGTCGCCCATCAGAGCATCCACACTGGCATCAAGCCCCATAAGTGCCCCATCTGCGGCAAGTGCTTCGTCCAGAGCTCGGCCCTGGTCACCCACCAGCGCATCCACACTGGCATCATGCCCTACCCTTGCTCCGTGTGTGGCAAAGGCTTCAGCCATCCCTCCAACCTTATCGCCCACAACCGCATCCACACAGGCGAGAAACCCTACCACTGCCTGGAGTGTGGCAAAAACTTCAACCATAGCTCCCATCTCAGCTCCCACCAGCGCACACACCACGGCTTCCGGCCCTTCTCCTGTTTCATGTGTGGCAAGTGCTTCAGCCGCCGCTCCAACCTGAAACAGCATGAGAAGACCCACACCACGGGGCCTAGGGCCCTGGCCATGCAGGCGCTGGGGGCGGGGGCAGTGTCCCTGCCGCCACCCGCATCATCGTTGGCTAAGGAGGCTGCCACAGTGGGCCAGAGCTCTGGGGGAGAGCAAGGGCAGCAGCAGAAGGAGCGAGGAGGGTTTCGGAAGGGAGTTGGGCAGGCAGCTGGCATGGGGTTGCTTGTAGCAAAGCAGGAGGAGCTGGGGCCTGAGGAGCCCGCACCTTAGCTGCAAATTAAAGGCCTTGGAATTTGAACAATGGCCTACAGCTCTGTCTCAGGGGCCCTGCAGGGGACATCAAGCATGGGGGCGCCTGACCGCCTGTGGGTCTTCACTCAGGCCCCCTCCTCAGCCCCCTCCCCTCCCAGTCTTGATCTATGCCAAGGCCCCTCTGACAAAGCTCGTTCCTGAGCTTGGGAATCAAGTTCACTGGCTGAAGGCTCTATGCACACAGGCTTCCCCAGTCGGTAACTGTGTGCCTAGCTCGGGCCGTCTGCGTTACTGTCTCCCTGGGCCAGGCGCACTGCATGGAGCCCAGGTTCTGGCTTGGCTCTGTTCCTTGGGATTTGGGATAGTAGAGCAGGGAGGTGCTAGCTCAGAAACACTTCACTTGGCCTTACCCCCACCCGTCTCACTTCCTGTCGGCCTCTGGGGACAGACTGTAACGTGTGGGCATTTGCCATCTGCGTCCACTGGGGCCCGGCCACAGCCAGAGAAGAGACCCCGCTTCCTGGGTCACTGTGATCTTCCGCTACTCTCACCTCCTTGGCCTTGTCACACGTGCCCTCTTGTCATTTGTCTGCCCCACCCCTGCCTGGCTCCATCTCTCCAGTCTCTACCCTCCCACCCCCACCCCGGTTTCCACCTCTGTAGCTTCTGTTTCCCCTTCTATAACTTTGTTCCTGGGGAGGGGCGGGTTCAGTCTGCTGCTCTTCCCAATATGTGCCTCAACCCCCCAAACAACATTGAGCGCGGACACCAATGGACCTGCCGAACTTCTGCCTGTGCCCGGAAGCTGGAGCCACCCCACCTGTCTCCGTGGGTCCCGAGGTCAGCAGAGGCAGCCACAACCCTGATGGCTCCTAGCTCCTGAATGGTACAGCAGCTTGAGCAGGACACTTCCAAAATAGTAATTGTAGCCACCAGTTGTTGACTAGCTGCTCAGTGGCAAGCGTAGAACTAACTAAGTCCCACTGGTACGTCTCCTCAGCCCTCACCCACAGCTCTAAGCGGTGGTAGGGGGTCGGGGGGTGGCATCCCAGCTATATAGACATGAAAACAGGCTGAGCAGATGTCCAGAACACCCCCAAAGTCTCCACCAGAGAGCTGGATGTTGGAATTGTCCAGGTTGGGTACTGTCATAGAGGAATGTATAGAATGACCGTTTCCGGACACCTGGATAGCCCTTCAGTGTTCAATAAAAACCGATCATGCAGATAACAGTCTGGACCTTCAGGCACTTGGGACTTGGCTGGAGGGCGGCGCCGGGCAGAGGGGCAGACGCCAGGAATCCTGCAGGCCAGGTGCCCTTAGTGTGACAGGGTGGGGTCTGGGAGGTGTAGGGAAGCCAAGGTTGAGCTGGTAGGACAGGGTGAGTTAGGTCTTTATTTCTCCAAGAGGCTAGGAAGCCTTCAGCTTGTCTGGCTCCTGTTACTCAGCCAGAGATGGAATTTCTCTGTTTGGCCTAGTGGGAGGGCCTGAAGGGACTCCAGGATGTCAAGCAGGGTTGTTGCTGTTAAAGAGCTGACTTTCATAAAGAGGAGCACAGGCAGAAGAAAGCCTCGTTCCCAGCTCCACGCCTTGTTTTATGAGTACACACTGGGCGGTGCTAGTTTTGAAGGCAGAAGGTCTAATCGCTTCCTTGAGCTTCATTGGCCAGGTGTCAGGATTTGAACTTACGAAGTCTATTGAGTGATCTGCCCCAGAATGGTGGTGGTTTTAGAGTGGAAGTTGACAGTTTGGAAATTATTTGACCAGGGCAAATAAGACAAAGCAGGTAGCTGGGGACAGTGCTGTGGAAGACTTGAAGGGTACTCATGGTTGGTGGAAGGGCATTGAGAGGTGAGAGGCATAGAAGGGTCTTAGTGCTCTAGGGAGAGGGTGAGAAAGCTGCAAGTTTTAGCTCACTGGAATGCCAGCTTATTGGTCACTGGAGAACTGGATCCGAGCTAGGTAGGTGTCAGGTGGTTGGGGTGAACGCAGAGGAAACAATATTTCCATTGTGAATTTCTACCCCTTTCTCTGTTGACCCAGAAACGGTCCTTTTAGGGGTACCATTGGCTGAATCCAGGTGCTCTGTTCCTCTGCCCTGGGGGTGGGGGTGGGAGGCAATGACAGTGCCGGCTAAATTGATCAATCCCCGCAGGATTATGTGCCTGTGCACAACTCTGCTGGGACAGTCCCTCCCGGCGTGTTAAGTGACATTGAATCAGTTGTGACTCATAGCTACCCCGTATAGGGTTTCGGAGCTAATGGGTTTGAATCTCCGACCTTGCAGTCCAGCGCTTTATCCTACAGTGCCACACCAGGATGCCCTGTTGTTAAGTGTTGTTGATTCCAACTCATACGACCCTATCCAGAGTTTCTGAGGAGCGGCTGGTGAGTATGAACTGCCAACCTTGTAGTTCAAATGGATACATCACTTTCCTGTCCCCAAACCCTTCCTGGGTTTCCTGGTCAACTGCATCGAAGCAGTTCCCAATCGTGTTCTCGTTACCACAGCAACAAACCACCACCAAGATTGGACACCTGGGTTCATAGCTAACTTAGAGCCAGCAGGGTTTCGAGCCCTGGTGCCTCAGTTTCCACAGGCTCTACCACCGAGACTCCAAGTCTCCTGAAGTCCTAGAAAGGACATGGCTGGCAGTGCTCCCAGGCTAGGATCACGTCTGGATCTCAGCTGTCCTTTACCTTCAGTGGAGCCCGACCTAAGGAGCCCACCACTGTCCAAAGGCCATGGGAATGGCGCTGTAAAGCTTTACCCAACCACGTTTATGTAGTGAGTGCCTATCTTAGAGATGTGACTAGCCAAGCTCTCCACTTTGCTAAATCTTCCAATGAGGTCTAGTAGCTTTTTGACTGAGTCTTTGGGGTTTTTTATATATAGGATCATATCGTCTGCAAATAGGGAGAGCTTTCCCTCCTCTTTGCCAATTTGGATGCCTTTAATTTCCCTGTCTAGCCGTATAGCTCTTGCTAAGATTTCCAGCCCAATATTGAATAGAAGTGGTGACAGAGGGCATCCTTGTCTGGTTCCTGTTCGCAGAGGGGAGGCTTTCAATTTCTCTCCATTGAGAGTAATATTCGATTCCTATTTTGTTGAGTGTTTTTATCAGGAATGGATGTTGGATTTTGTCAAATGCCTTTTCTGCATCAATTGATATGATCATGTGGTTCTTTTCTTTTTTCTTATTTATATGGTGGATAACATTGATCATTTTTCTAATGTTGAACCATCCTTGCATTCCTGATATGAATCCCAGTTGATCATGATGTATTATCTTCTTGATGTGTTGCTGGAGTCTGTTGGCTAGTATTTTGTTGAGAATTTTTGCATCTATGTTCATGAGGGATATTGGTCTATAGTTTTCTTTCTTAGTGGCGTCCTTCTCTGGTTTTGGTATGAGGGTTATGCTTGCTTCATAAAATGTATTAGGAAGTTTTCCATCCTCCTCTATATTTTGGAATAATTTGAGTAGAATTGGTGACAGCTCTTCCCTGAATGTTTGGTAGAATTCACTAGTGAAGCCGTCTGGGCCTGGGCTTTTTTTGGTTGGGAGTCTTTTGATGACCTGATCTATTTCTTTTGTTATTGGTCTGTTCAGGTTTTCTACCTTTTACACACTTTTTATGAATGAAAAGTTAAGGTCACATGACAACTTGGCCAGTAATATGATAAAAGATGTGGAGAATGGCCAGTTTTGCTCAAAAACTGTCTGTTATGATTCATCTATGTTGTTACTGTAAAGTGTCGTTGAATCGGTTCCAACTCATAGCAACTCTGTATAGGGCTTCTGAGAAGCAGTTGGTGAGTTTGAATTGTTGACCTTACAGTTCAGCGCTTTAACCCACAGAGCCACACCAGGACTCCATGATTCATCTATTGTTGTTGTTGTTAAGTGCCTTCAAGTCGGTTCCAACCCATAGTGATCCTGTATCAGGTTTCTGAGGAGTGGCTGGTGAGCTTGAATTGACGGCTTTGCAGTCCAACGCATTAGCCCGCAGTGCCATGTTGTTGTTGTTAAGTGCCGTCAAGTCGATTCTGACTCACAGTGATCCTGTATAGGGTTTCCGAGGAGCAGCTGGTGAGCTTGAACCGCAGATTTTACAGCAAAAGGACACTTCAAGCACCATTGAATTGCTTGGGTCATATAACCCAAGGAACAAGGAAATCCACTCAAAATTGGAAGGTTTTAGATCATTTGGCAAATGGTTTCTCAAGTTGTCTTCTGCTCTGGAGAGAGCCACATGGGGAAGAACTGAGGTCTCCTGCCTAACAGTCATGTGAGTAAGCCATCTTCCAAGTATATCACAAAAGCTGAGGATACAGTTTAAGACCATTCCATCGTGTCTCTGCTAAATGAAAAATGGCTCAGATAGATGAATACTGAAATGATCTGTTTGGAGAAAAGTCATTTGACTTAAGAACTGGTCTTCATTTTTCACCGCTAGAGATTATAAACTGAAATGCAGCCTTAAAAGACCCTGGGTGGGCTAATTGAATAATAGCCCCCAAAACTATCAGAACGGAGCGTGGTGGCTCTGTAAGATAAACACAGGACTGTGAACCACAAGGTTAGTGATTCAAACCCATTGGCTTCTCCATCGGAGAAAGATGAGGCTTTCTGCTCCTGAAAAGATTTACAACCTTGGAAACCCTGTATTGATATGAGTTGGAACCAACTCCACAGCACTTAACAACAGAGCTCTCCAGTGCTAATCCCTGGAACTTTTTAAGGGAAAATGTATATGATTAAGGATTGTGACATTGAGAGATTGTCCTGGATTAACCCCAGACCAAGCTTGTTGCCTTAAAGTGGATTTAAACTCATAACTACCCTATAGGACAGAGTAAGACTGCCCTATAGGATACCAGTGGCAGACTGTCACTCTTTCTCCAAAGGAGCAGCTGGTGGATTCTAACTGCTGACCTGGGAGTTGGCAATCCAGTGCTTAACCACTGTGCCAGTAAGGCTCCTTTAAATCACCCCCAAGGAAACCAGATTCACTGCTATCAAGTTCACTGTGAGTTATAGCAACTGTATGTACAAAAGAACCAGGCAGCCCAGTCCCGCAGCAGCCTCACATCATTGCTCTGTGTGAGCCCATTGATACAGCCATTGTGTCAGACCAGCTCTTTGAGGATCTTTCTCTTTGTCACTGATGCTCTAGTTTCCTAAGCATGAAGTCTTCTCCAGGAACTGGTCCCTCCAGATCACGTGTCCAAGGCATATGAGAGAAAGTCTCACCATCCTCAGCTCCAAAAAGCACTCTGGCAGTACTTATTCCAAGACAGATTTATTCATTCTTTTGGCAGTCCATGATATAGTCAATATTCTTTGTCAACACCATGATTCAAATGCATTCATCCTTTACAGCTTGCAAATTTTATTTATAAATGCTAATATAAGGAACTCTGGTAGCGTAATGGTTATCAATCAAGCTGTGAACCGCAAGGTTAGCAGTTAGAAACTACCAGCTGCTCCGCGGGAGAAAGATGGGGCTTCCTACTCCCGTAAAGATTTACAGCCTCGGAAACCCTGTACAGGGTCATTATGAGTCGGAACCGACTCCACGGCATATAACAACAACAATAAAACATTACTTATAGATCCATGCCAATTTTTATTAGAAATATCTTCATAGATGTAGAACTTCAAGAATACAGACTAAAAGATTCACAGTTCTTATTTCTGGATTATAACAAATATTTATTGAACCCCTACCTTGCTCCAACCACAATTCTAGGTGCTAGGAGAAAGTCATAAAAACAGTGCCAACCCTCATGGAGTTGATACTTGAATGTTGTTGGTGAATGCTGTTAAATCGGTTTCAGTTCATAGTGACCCTGTATAGGGTTTCTGAGGAGCAGCTGGTGGGTTTGAACTGCTGACTTTGTTGTTCACAGTCCAGTGCTGATCCTACAGCGCCACACCAGTATTCCATATATGACGTGGCTTCAAAAAGGTCGTTGGGGATTTCCATTATCTTTTAACTCCATTTTCTACCCATTTCTACCCCCGCCCCCATCGGGAAACATGTTAAGAAGAAAAATAAGGTGGGGGAGCTATCCACACAGGTTAGGGAAGGCCTCTTTGAGGGAGTGACATTTGAGGAGAGAGGGAACTGGCCTTGTGTATATGGAGATAAATACTTTTACATTCTTAACTTTCTATACTGAGGATACAATACTTGCATAATAAATTCTTAAAAATCAAGCAAGCGTTTTTCACTTAAATCTTCGGGTTAAGATGTAGAGCTAGAAGTGCATCCAAATGCCACCGCAGAGAGAACTCTGAACTTCCCAAAGGTCCGCATCTTTCAGATCTTTCTGGGCCCAGGGACCCGGCGGACGCTTCAGCTGCCCGCGGTGAATCTGTGAGTAAGCGCTGGCCAGCTAGACACGGCTGCGTGTCACCTTGGATGGCATTTCCTAGAAAGCTCCACGCCCCTCTGCTATTGCGTTCTCCAGTCGACTTGCAACTCCTAGCAACTCAACGTGACAAGGCTGTAATCTTCATGGGAGCAGATCTCCAAGTTTCTGCCCGAGTCTTTGGGTAGGTCCCAACGACCCACTTGTTGCTAAAGACTTGGGACGGGATGGGGCGGGGCACGAAAGGCTGGAAACGGGTTTCCCCGACCACGCTCGAGGGCCCTCTCAGTTGACATAGTCCCTCTAGCGGAAAGAGACCGAGCAGAACCAACTTAGCCCTGGGCATCCCTTCCGGCGGGCGCTCCACTTGCGTCTGGGCCAGCAGTCGTCTCCGCCCCTCAGAGGGTACAGAAAACGAAAAGAAAAGGAGGACGCAGCCCTCGGTTTTTGATCCAGTGCTCACGGGTGTCGCTACTTTCTGATTAGCCTTGTCCCGGTTCATCGGCCGTTACTCGGGGAGAAGGCAGGCGCGACAGACGAACGGCCTTGTGGGGGGTGTAGTTTTGAATGCTTGTAAGGGCGCGTGCGCCGTGCGGTTTCCCAGCGACCCCAGCGCGGGTTTCCGGCGTCGGTATCTATCGATGTAACTGGGAACGCCTGGGCGGTAGTGGACGCTGAATGTGTCAGGGGCGGGCACCAGTGACTTGGGCAGCCGCGCTCAGCAGGGGACACGCGGGACTTGGGGCAGGACTGGTGTCCTGAGGCGGAGGTGGACGGGGGGCACGCCGCTAGGAAGTGCTGGCAGCAGCTCGGGGCGCCCCCCGCGCTCTTGGTTTTGGGGCAAACACCCGGAGCGCGCCCACAGCCTGCCCATCGCCCGGCCGCCCTCCCCTCGGCCCCTGGCTGCTGGCGGAACGCGGGGCTCTGTCCGGGGCCACCTTTCCTTCCTGCCACGATCCTGGTGAGTCTCTGATCCTGCGGGCGGCGCGTCTCTTCCATCAATGGCGGATGAGAACGGTGTTGGAGACGTGAAAGAAAGAAATAAATGAGGTGCATAGTGTGTCGTAGAGAAGATTGGGAAACAAGTCAGACGCCTCCCTAGGGAATTGGTTAAACTGGAGCACATCCCTGTCGGGAGCCTCATGGCCCAGCCAATGAAGAAACAGTGTTAAATAGGAGGGATCATAAGTCACATTGCCCACAGCGGTCCTGGGGTCTGCACCTACATTGTGCGCGGACTGGGTCATGAAAACGATTAAGTATTGGACTAGCTGCATGGTTTGGAGGTACATCCCACCTGAGGCGTTTCTAAAGATAGGCCTGGTGGGCTTGAAAACTTGGCAGAGCAGTTCACACCTGAGGTCACCGTGGATTGGTGGCTTGAAGGCAACTGTCTTAGGCACCTAAAGCTGGCATAAGAGAAATGCTAAAAGTGGATGGCTTTAACCAACAGGAATGTATCCTTTCGCAGTCTAAGAGGCTAGAAGTCCAAACCCAGAGTGCCAGCTGTAGGGGCAAGGCTTTCCCTTTCTGTCAGCATTGGGGGAGACATGACAGCTCTGGTCTCTTTTCAGCATCTGTGGGTTCAGCATTCCATGATCATCTCTAAGTGTCTGAGCATCAGTCTTCCTCTGGGCCTAGGAGTTCTCCATGCAGGGCCCCAGATCCATCCCAGCTCTTTTTCCCTGGTGATAATGATAATGAGGTCCCACTCTGTGTCTTTCTTTTCTTTGATCTCTTGTAAGATAGCAGGGGATTCAGGCCACACTCGAGTTAAACTCCTCTTACCTTGAACCAGGACTGGGCCCTGAGTAAGGGTGTTGTAGACCACCCAGACCCATTATCATCGATCGGTTGCTCCCCATTATGGGGGAAGATTCCACACCTGCCAGATTACTTCATCGCAAACTGTTAAACCACTGAGAATCACGACCCAGCCATGTTGACAAATATTTTGGGGGAGACACAATACAGTCCATGACTGCAGCTAAACAGACTTCAGGGTCACTGAAGGACAGCAGCGGGGGTCCCTAGGTCCCTCCAGTCCATTGTGCTGTTCTGCTCTGTCCGTAGGAACGTGGGTCCAGATGTTGCCCCGGCTGCGACGGGAGAGTCTTCTGGGAGACTGAGGGGCAGGCTTGGGCCTGGTTAAGACTAAGACCAGGGGAATGGCAGCCCCCCCGGAGCTCCAGGCCCTGGAGGAGGGAGAAGGACTTCTGATTGTGAAGGTGGAGGAGTCCTCTTGGGAACAGGACTGTGCCCAGCCAGACGACAGCAAGGACACCGAGAGCTGCCGCCAGCGCTTCCGGCAGTTCTCCTACCGGGATGCAGGGGGGCCCCACGAGGCCTTCAGCCAGCTCTGGGAGCTGTGCTGCCGCTGGCTGCGGCCCGAGCTGCGCACCAAGGAGCAGATGCTGGAGCTGTTGGTGCTGGAACAATTCCTGAGCGTGCTGCCCGGGGCTGTCCAGGGCCGAGTGCGAGAGCGGGGCCCAGGGAGTGGCGAGGAAGCTGTCGCCTGGGTAGAAGACCTGCAGAAGCAGCCTGGGAAAGCCAGGCAGCAAGTAAGGGGGGCCCTCCACATCCATTTCTGGGTGGAGTGGGGGAGGGGCCCTCAAATGACCCCTGGGTTGAAGGGCAAGGCCACATGCAGAGCCAGGTCCCCCACCAGCCCCATGGGCCAGGGGAACGATAGGCACGTGATGATTCTCTGAAGAATACCCTCAGAAAGAAATGGGGTTCTTCTCAGGGGCTGCAGAGGGAAGGCAGCTATGGGCCTCAGGGAGGCAGGGTTCTGCCACACACAGGCTCTACCCCGGCCTGTTAATGTCCTGCTCTGGGCCAGACCCTGGTGTCCAGTGACAGGTACCATCAGAGGGCTCTGAGCAGGTCGAGCATCTGCAGGAGCCCACTGTCTTGTGAGGTGATGGGTCTTGACACTGGAGACGTCGGGGGGGGGCGGGTAGTGAGAGGGGCTAAATGTGGGCTTTTGTCCTGGCAGCAGGGACCCTCCACGTCCCTTGCTGGTCCTAGATGCACAACCCATCCTGGTGTCACACTCTGCTCTGGATTGTCCCCACACGCAGCCCCACACCCTGAGACCTCTCCTGTGTCTCCTTCCCAGGGATTAGACTCTGTCTAGCCCGCTCTGGGCTCCGTGCTGACGAGCATGTTGTGGTTCCTGCACAGGATGTGCCTCCAGAGGAGTCGGAAGCCAAGGCCGAGGTCCAGGGAAGCCAGGCCAAGGGGCCGCCCCCAAAGGTGGAGCAGCCCAGTCATGGTGGTGAGTAGGTCTCTGCCTAGTGCTCAGGGGTTCACTGCCTCCATGCAATCAGGCACCTGTGTCTCTGTGTGTATGCATATGTGTGTAGGGGGTGCTGGGGGCGCGTGGGCTGGGTGTGGTGAGTTTGTGTGTGTCTGGGTGTGAGTGTCTGGCCGGGTGTGGTGAGCTTGTGTGTGTCTGGGTGTGAGAGTCTGGTCGGGTGTGGTGAGCTTGTGTGTGTCTGGGTGTGAGTATCTGGCCGGGTGTGGTGAGTTTGTGTGTGTCTGGGTGTGGTGAGCTTGTGTGTGTCTGGGTGTGAGAGTCTGGCCGGGTGTGATGAGTTTGTGTGTGTCTGGGTGTGAGAGTCTGGCCGGGTGTGGTGAATTTGTATGTGTCTGGGTGTGAGAGTCTGGTTGGGTGTGATGAGTTTGTGTGTCTCTGGGTGTGAGAGTCTGGCCGGGTATGGTGAGTGTGTGTGTCTGGGTGTGAGAGTCTGAGTGTGTGTGCTGGTCTGGAGTGGACATCTGTCTGAGCAGGGGAAGCTCTGAGGGGTTCTGTCCCAGCCTGAGCTGACCTCCCTGAGGCTCTCTTCTTTCCTCTCAGCCCAGCTTACTCTTAAAGAGGGGCGTTCCAGAGAGACCTCGGATGCCCGCCTTGCCACTGGACTTCATGTGAGTAGCAGCCTCTCGCATCGACCCTGGTCCTGCCCGGGGAGGCCTGAGCCAGGCAGCGTTAAGCCACTTCGCCTCATTCCAGGCACCTGTGACGTTGGGGGACGTTCCCTTCTACTTCTCTCAGGAAGAATGGGGGTCTCTGGAGCCCGCTCAGAGGGATCTCTTCTGGGATATAAAGCGGGAGAACTCTCGGAATGTCACCCTGGGTAAGCAGTGATGGCAGTCAGTGCCTCTTAGATGAGGGCTGCAGCCTCCCCAGCCCAGCAGGCCGCGCTGTCCTGTCCCACTCATCCAGGCCTGGCTGCCAGTGGGGCTTCCCCTGGTCTTAGTGTCTGTCTGACATCTACTGCGGTCACTCATCAGGTCCCTGCACCTCCTAGCATGCAGAACATGTGGTGGGACACTGGCGGTGTGCCGTCCTCCAGTGGATTCCTCACTGTCTAGTGCAGTGGCATTTCGTCCCCATCTCACAGATAAGGAGACTGAGACCTGGCCCTGGCAGGGCAGAGCTGGGCCTCAAAAGCCATCAGTTATGATGAAGCGGGCCAGCTCTGCATCTGGGTCTGGTGCAGTGACACAGGGGACGTGCCTGCTGTCTGCAAGGACAGCCTCGTAAGCTGTTGCAGTCAAGTGCCATTGGGTCAATTCTGACTCCTAGTGACGGGCCTGTCTAGCTTTCCAAGGAGCAGCTGGTGGGTTTGAACCACCAGTCTTGTGGTTAGCAGTCCAGTGCTGATCCTACTCGTAGCTAGCCTTCCCGTTTTCAGGGTACGTTTCCCAACCAAGAGGGGCATGGTGATGCAGTGGTTAAAGTGTCCCATTGCTGACAAGAGCATCAGCACTTCTAACCCACCAGCCGCTCAGGGAAAGGAAGTTTGCTTCCCAGGTACAGATTGCAGCTTTGGAGACGCTGCAGGCCGTTGTCTGTCCTGTGAGCTGGAAGTGACTTGACCTCAGTGGTTTGGCTTTGGTTTCCAAGCCAGGATTTCCTAAGCACTGTTTGGGGGTCACCTCATCTAATCCTTATGATCTGATAGGGCAGGATCTCTCCCCACCCAAGCATTTGTGTCCTGAGAGAAACCATGTCAGAACCATTTGGTCCCTTTGTTTCCTGTCTCTTCTGAGCCTTATCCCGGCAAATGCTGCCCTGTTGGTCTTCTGTGGTTGACTGTCTTCTCTTCACTGTATCTCGGATGTTACTGCTCTCCTGTTTATAAGCCTGCCTATTGTGGGACTGAAAGATGGTTCCTGGGGGTGAGTTCAGTTCCAGTTTGCATGGGGACCACAGTCTTGGGGCTCCTCCCATGTAGTCTTTTATATAAATTCCAGTTTTGGTCCACGTTTTCCTCCAACTCCATGGAGGTGAGTCTGTTCCAATTTGGAGTGTGGTCAGGGGTCAGAGATAGGACATTGGATTCAGGTGACTTGTCTAAGCACCTCCATGGGCAGGACAGAGCTGCTGGACACCCTGCCCTAAACTCTGAGCTGTTTTGATGTTGTGGCATTGTGCCCATTTTATAGATGGGGATACTGAGGTGCCATGCTGTCCCCAAACCCAGCGCGACTGAGGAGGCCGCCTCACCTTTTCTTTTTTGTAGGTTTGGGGCTCAAAAGCCAGAACACACGGTCCCGACTGGAGGAGGAGGCTGTAGCACCCTGCCAGGCTGGCGGTGGCACAGTTGTGTCCTGGAGCCCTGAGGAGGCCGAGAGCTGGGAGAACGAGAACCAGCGGGGGGTGCAGCCGGGTCCGGTGGGGGCGGCGCGGAAGGGGCGGCCACCCACGCGCAGGCGGCAGTTCCGGGACCTGGCCGCTGAGAAGCCGCACAGCTGCGGACAGTGCGACAAGCGCTTCCGCTGGGGCTCTGACCTGGCGCGACACCAGCGCACGCACACGGGCGAGAAGCCGCACAAGTGCCGGCAGTGTGACCGCAGCTTCCGCAGCTCCTCCGACCTGGCACGCCACCAGGGAGTGCACACGGGCCAGAAGCCCTTTTCCTGCCCTGAGTGCGGCAAGAGCTTCAGCCGCAGCGCCTACCTGGCCGACCACCAGCGCATCCACACGGGCGAGAAGCCCTTCTCCTGTCCGGACTGCGGCAAGAGCTTCTCGCTGCGCTCCTACCTGCTGGACCACCGGCGCGTGCATACAGGCGAGCGGCCCTTCGGCTGCGGAGAGTGCGACAAGAGCTTCAAGCAGCGTGCCCACCTCATCGCCCACCAGAGCCTGCACGCCAAGATGGCCCAGCCAGTGGGCTGAGCGGGCAGGCTCGTGTTGCTGCCAGGCTGCCGGACACTCCTCATCCCGGCTAGGCCTCCGTGAACACCGTGCTCTGTTCTCCCAGGAATGGAGCCCTCTCCCTGTTCTCCTTGGCACCATGCCCCTCCCTTCTGGCTGCCCTTGCCAGTGATGGTGGATGGCTGGGACAGGCTGCTCATCTGCCTTTGACCCGGAACTCTGCCCCCTGCTGTCTTGGGTGGGCACATGGTTGGGCCATAAGCCCCTGCCATTCCCCCTCACCCCATCCCCATGAGGGTTTGGGTCCTGGATGAGGCCACAGGCTGAGCCTGCTTCCCCTCAGAGTGGAGCAGGAGCCCTCTGTACCCTGTCACCTTTGCCCTGTCAGCACTGTGCCTTGCTGTGCCCCTGGGGTCACCACTAACCTGTGGTGGGGCTGTGGTAGTGGCGGGCCCTCCCCTGGGAGGTCTGGGCATCATTTTCCTGGAGCACTGGCTCTGGCTCAGGTGGGCTGGGCCTCAGGTAATGCATTCCCTCCCTGTGTCGGCACCCTTTGTAGTTGTGTGTTAACTGGGACAAGACCCTTAGCCCAGCACACCGTAGGGCCTGAATAAACGTGGGGACTCCCTCTAGGCTCCTCTGTTCTGTTTTTCTGTGTGTGTGTGTGTGTGTGTGGGGGTGGTGGGGTGTTGGAGGAATGGGCTTCCTGGCCTGATTTGTCCCGTTGACACACGACACTGGGCCATCACCTAGCTGAGCCACATACTGGCTTTTGGGTTAACTGGACCCCAAAGGGTGGCTTCCAGTTCAAGTCCCCTATCCTCTGCAACATGCTACCTGGCCTGGGACAGCTCAGGGTGGGGAAGCCGGTGGCATCCCTCCCCACCCTGGTAGGACCCAGTGAAGGAAGTGTGAGGGGCTTCAGAGCTGAGGAGCCCAGCAGGGCAGCTGGGCTCCCCCAGGCCAGTGTTTTCCCTCTGGTCATGTGAAGAGACCCTTAGAGACAACATTGAAGTGACCTAGAGACTTTGGTGGTCCTGCTGGGGGGGCAGGAGGAGAACCCATGGATTGGCCCTGCCCTGGTTACCTGGAAGGAAACAGCCAGTGACTCCAGATGGCCCCTGCTGGGTCCTCAGGATAAGACATGCACAGTGGGTGCTGCTTGGGCTCCCCAACTGCTGAGCCCTTCCTGAGTCCTGGCCCTATGGCCTCAGTGGCTCCCTCTGGATGGGAGGTAGGGGTGGGCAGGAGATGAGATGTTCTTGCCCCTTGGTGACCGCACTCCCCCCCCCCCCCCAGGATTCTTCCTCAGCTGCCCAGACCCCCCACCTCCTGAGGTTTATGACAGCCTCTGGATGGCCACAGTCCCAGCTGAGGACCTTTAGCCTACTGTCACCACTGCCCTGTTCAGGGCTCCACACTTCAGACCCTCAGGGATCAGCAAGTACACAGACCGGCCACTCCAAGGAGAGCTCTCAGGTGTAGCGAGATCAGATAGGAAGAAGCGGGGGCCAGGAACTAAGAATAGACCTGGTGGAGCATAGAGTGCCAGCTAGAACGTCCTCTGGTGCAGGGTTGGGGACGAGAGTCCAGGCCAGCTTATAAACAACTGATAGGAACGTGGCTTCCGGAGAGGGCAAGGGTTGGAACCCAGGTCTGGGAGCCAGAGCTTAGAGGGGAACTTGGAGAAGGTCCCAGCGGCTCAGCGTCATGGCCTTCCTGGTAGCCGGGACTCTGCGGGTGGCTGTGCAGATGGCAGATATTCGGGAGAGCCTGGGCAGGAAGGTAGCAGGAAGTCTGGCCCAGCTCATGTCTGACTCCCGGCTATACCTGGTCCAGCCTAACCCCGGCCTTGCTTCCCCAGGGAAGGTACAGTGTGCTGCACCCAAGGGTGGCCCTGATGCTCAGCAGCCCAGGGGTGCCGGCTGTCACCATCGCTGCCCTGGAGGGCGTGCTGCGGGCCCTGGGCTTTGAGAGTCTGGAGCAGAAGGTGGTCCCTGTCCAGGTGAGCTCGGCAACCACCCCTAGCCCTGGGGACAGCACCCTCCCTAGGACCTAAGGCCGCAACTTGCTCTTGCCCCCAGAGCTTTTCGGAGGAGTTAGTTCAATTCCGGGAGCAGCTGGATGCCCAAGGGGACCCCATCAGCTGTACCTTGGTGGCCTTGGTGACCCTCCGTGGGCAGCTGAGGTGGCCCCTGAAGCTGGCCCAGGAGCTGAATGGCTGTGGGGTCCTTTGGGGCTGCCCCAAGCTCTTCTTGCTACTGTCGATCGCTCCAGGGGGTGAGTGGGCTGGAGAGGAGGACAGGGACCCCTGGCAGAACTGGGAGCTTCTGAGATCTGCTTCCCTTCCTTCATGCGCATGTGTCTGTCACCTCTTCCCCAGTCACCCCAGAGTCCGGAAGCTTCCTCCACCACCTGGCTGAGCTCTGTGGTCACTGTCCTCACTGGTCTCTGCTGCAGCTGTTGACAGAGGTGGGGGTCAAGAAAGGAAATAGGGAAGGGGACTGTGCTGGGCACTCCTGAGCCTGCCACTAGGGCAGAGTCCTATCATTGCCCCATTGTGTCCCATGTGTCCCCTCCCATCCTACAGTGTGCCCTCACTCATGAAACACTCAGGTCCCCCTCACCACCACGTGGACTGCTCCTCATCCCCCATGCCTTTCTCCAAGAAGCTATTGCTCCTGCTGGCTCCCACCCCTCCCCTGCCCCCATGTCCCTGGTTCCCTCACCAGCCACAGTGCCCTCAGGGACTGTCGGCAGTGCTTGTCCAGGGCAAAGGGTTGCCCTTGGCCCACCTCTCCCGAACACATGCAGGTGCAGACTGCCCATGCTCAGGAATGGCTCAGGCTTCCAAGTCTCTCTGGGGAGTTGGGGGACCCCTAGAGGTGAAAGATGTGGACTCAGCTCTGCTCTCCATGAATCCCCAGGATCACACGGGGTGGTGGTGGTGAACTGTGCCCTGCCTGACCTAGGGAGCTCCCACTCCCATGCACAGGGTGTGTGAGTGGTGTGGCTACTGTCCACCCTGGCCAGGCAAGTCCATGGCCTGGAGCCTGAAATAACACTCAGGGTCAGAGTGCTCTGTCTTGCCTTTCCCCTCTCTTGTCTGCCCCCTTCTCCCTCCATTCTGGTGGTAACTCCAAAGAAGTCAGGACCCTGACTTCCTGCTTGGGTTGGGACCCCTCTGGCCACCCCCAGGTCTTCCGGAGGGTGACTGAGTCCGCAGGAGGCACCTTCTGCCCGGTTCTTCGAAGCTCCTTGAGGGGTGCACTGTGCCTGGGAAATGTGCAGGCCTGGGAGTCTGAGGTGAGCGGGCCGGGGAGGGGGTTCAATCCTGTGGCTGCAGCTGAAACTGGTACATAGAGGGCACCCCAAGGTGGGGGAGACAAGGCATTCTATCTGACCACTTTGAACAGGCCTTCACCCTCCTTGCAGCTGGACTCTGGCCTGAAGGCCCAGTATGACCTGTCTGGAGTCCGAGTGGCTCTCCTCCTGGGTATGATCCGAGGCCGGCCCGGGGCCCAGTGTGACATGGAAGCTCTGGGGAGCCTATGCCAGACCTTGGGCTTTGAGACTACTGTGAGAACAGACCCTACAGCCCAGGTAACGGGAGATGGAACTTCTGGAAAGGGCATCCCTCACCTAGTACCTAGGGCCGGAAGTGCTTCCAGAAGTCTAGCTTCCATCTTCCCTGCTGCATGCCTTTGGAACTCACAGCCCAGGGTTCCTGCAGCCTCCCAGTGCAAGGCCCCTGCTGGACCCTCCAGCTTTACACCCAAGCATCTTGATTTCCTTCCTGGACACTCCCCAGCCTGCTGTCCTTACATCTCTGAACTTGCTGGTAGCTTCCCTGTGGGGGCCAGAGGGTACCAGCTGTGGAGGCTGGTCTATATGCATGCTTAAGCATTGAACTGAAAGGTTGGTGGTTTGAACCCACTAACTGCTCTGAGGGAGAAGGATGTGTCTATCAATATTGATGGCCTTGGAAGCCCTGTGGGGCGGTTCTACCATCCTAGAGAGGCTTTGTGAATTGGAATCAACTCGATGGCAGTGGGAGATGAGGCAATGCCTAGCCTTGCAGAAGGGGGTCCAAGAAGGGCCTCCCCCAGGCAGGGTGGGCAGGGGCAGGAGCTACCTCTTACCCCCTGCCAGCCTCGGGCCTCATGGAGAAATCCCTCAATCTCTCTCCCTGCCCACCCAAGGCTTTTCAAGAGGAGTTGGCCAAGTTCCAGGAGCAGCTGACCACCTGCAGGGACCCTGTGAGCTGCGCCTTGGTGGCCCTGATGGCTCATGGTGGTCCGCAGGGACGGTTGTTGGGGGCAGATGGGCAGGAGGTGCAACCAGAGGCCCTGCTGCTAGAGCTTAGCCGCTGTGAGGCGCTGCAGGGTTGCCCCAAGATTTTCCTGCTTCAGGCCTGCCGTGGGGGTGAGTGAGGTCCAGGGCCCACCTCCCACCTGATCCTGGTCTCAACCTGTGCCGTTCTCTCTGGGCTTTCCTCCCATCAGACTCAGTGGCCACCTCCTCCAGGCAGCCTGCATGCCAGCACTCCCTGACTCCTGCCATCGCCTCTTTGGCCCTATGCACTTGAGCATTGGACTCTTAGCACACCAGAACAGTGCTCTGGATTCTGGGAACTGAGTTCTCACCCTAACTTACAAGGCTCAGGTACCTGACTCCCCTCTCCTTCTCCAGGGCACAGGGACTTGGGTGTGGCCACCACTGTCTCCTGGTTCTGGCGCAGGCTGTGTAGTAGGCCTCCCACCATCCCCTCCCACGCTGATGTCCTCCAGGTCTATGCTGATGTGCAAGGTGGGTTCTCCCTCCCGGGTCCTGGTGCAGGCAGAATTGTGATGACAACCTAACAGAAAAGGAGGCGTTTAGGGAGTGACAGCTTCTCCTACTTGAGTTCCAAAATAATCCGGCAGTCAGGGAGTCAAAATTGCTTTTCTGAGGCCACCCATCTGGCCAGCGGGAGAGCTGAGACTCGCACTCTGGAATACTCTGTCTTTCCTGCCCTGTGTTGCCCTTGAGCCAGGTTACCAGCTCCTAGGGTAATCTGGTGGTTTATAAGAACAGAAATGTGTTGTATCACAGCTCTGGAGTCTGGAAGTCCAAGATCAAGGTCAGTAGTGTTAATTCCTTTGGAGGCTTTGAGATTCTGTTCCTTGCCTCTCCCAGCTTTTGGGAGCTCCAGGTGTTCCTTAGCTTGCAGCTGTAGCATCACATGATGTTCTTCTGGCTGTCTATTTCTTTGTGTGCCCTTTTGTGTTTGATAAGTTATATAGGATTATTGCTGTTGTTAAGTAGCCATCAAGTCAGTTTGGACTCATAGTTACTCTGTATAAGGTTTCTGAGGAGTGCATGGTGGGTTTGAATCGCAGACCTTGCAGTTAGCAGTCCAGTGTTTATCCTACAGTACTGAACCAGGACCCCCATATAGGATTAGGACCCATTTTACTCCATTGTGACTTCATCTTAACCGATAGCATCTTTATCTTTAAACTTGTTAATGTGATATGAATTTGGTGAAGGTTTACAGAACAGGTCGTCTTTCCAGTCAACAGTTCATACACATTTGGTTTTCCGTCATAGATTGCCATCCTCACATCCTCGCTGTGTGTCCAGTTTCCTTTCCTCCCCCTTTCTGAACTTTGCCCTTGGGTAAATGCTGCCCTTTTGATCTCAAATGGTTGATTGTTCTAAGGTGTGTATAATACCTCCCTCATATTATTGCTCCCCTTATAAATCTGAACTGATAACATCAAGACCCCCCATTTCCAAACAAAGTCACATTCACAGACACCAGGCATGTCTTCAGTATAAATTTTGGGGTGACACAATTCAATCTGCAACAAGTGGGAGACACCTCCACCTGGGGCTGGTTGCTCTGGGTTAAGTGGGGTTGGTATCTTTTATAGGCAGCTCCTTCAGGGGACACCCTCCAAGGACTGCTGACCACGCAGACATCCTGATGGTCTACTCGGCGGCCGAGGGTAAGAAGAGGCCTGACCATGGTCTAGGGTAGCCAGGGTTTGAAAATTGGGGTCCAGGGGTCACCAGCTTAGTTGCAGTTAAGTCATCTTCCATACCTTATTATGTATAAAATAATGAGCTGATATATTGGGTGCCAAGCCCCCTGCCAGCATCATCTTCCTTGGACTGTAAGCTCCTCAGGGCAGGATGGATAAGTTGGTCCAACGGCCCTGCTTGGAACCTGGCGCAGAAGTCAATGCTTGCTCAAATATTGTTGTTAATTGCTGTGCAGTCAGTTCCAACTCTAGTGACCAACGTCTATAGGGTTTCCGAGGAGCTGCTGGTGAGTTTGAGCGGACGACCTTGCCGTTTATAAAAACCGTCCTTGAGGTCGTGTGTTTACCCTATGGCAGGCACCATACCAGCTCAAACATTAAATCCATCTATATACTCATTGTGCAAATATTGAGCACCACTTGTCCTAGATGCTCCCTGGTGCTATTCCCTGAGGCCTGTCTGCTTGCTGCTTCCCGCCCCCCCCCCCCCCCCCCCAATCAACAACAGGCCCTGGGGACTGGAGGCCCCAGCGGGGAGAGGCCAGGGACTGAAACTCCTGGACCCCTTTGCTTTAGGCTGTGTAGCCTATCGGGATGACAAGGGCTCTGATTTTATCCAAACTCTGGTGGAGGTTGTCGGCGCTGACCCTGGGAGAGACCTTCTAGAGCTGATGACAGAGGTGTGTGTGGTGGGGAGATGGGGTGTAGGGCGGTCAGTAGGAAGGAGTTGTGGGGAGAGGTGTGTGTGTGTGTGTGTGAGAGAGAGATCAGTAACAGGGGGCTGGACTCCCTGTTCCCCCAGCCCGGCCCAGGGGCTGCCCATTGAACGCCAGGTGGAGCCCCAGGTTGGGTAGCCCTGAGTAGTGGTCAAGCGTTGTCCCTTGCAGGTCAATAGGCAGGTGTGTGAGCTGGACGTGCTGGGGCCCGACAGTGACAAGCCCCACAAAGCCTGCTTGGAGATCCGCAGCTCGTTGCGCCGCAGCCTCTGCCTGAGAGCCTGACCACATGGACCTGGGGTCATGCCAACTTCGTCCAGTCAGTGATCCCCCCCCCCCACCTTGTTTTTGGAAAAGTATACTTTTCTTTTTCTTAAATATTTATTGTGAATTATGTGATAGTTTACGTGGGAGAACATTAGTTTTACATTCATTCTATCGTATATCATCTCATTGCCATGGTTACAATCCCCTCCATGCAATCCTTCCCCCTTACCCCCAGGTCTTCACACAGTCGCTCTCCCTCTCTGGATCTAAAGTCTCCAGCTGCTCCATCGCTCCACGTCATCATCTCTGGCTCCATTTCAGGCATCACTGCTTCTCTGGGTAGGGTCCCACTCTCTGCTCTTCTCCCTTGATGGTCCTAGGGACCTCCGCTCCTAGACTGAAAAGTTAATCACTCCCCTCCTTGCTATAAAATGTCTACCTTTACATTTCCGACCCTCACAATCAGTCCTGATAACAATTATTCACTATTTTATCACAAGAGACCCGTCTGCACTTCATTGCATCAGCCCTGCCTAGTCAGATTGAATAATACTCACTGGAGATTCTACCTTCCTCCAGGCCCTCTGGATCTAGGTTCCCTCTTGAAAGCTTGTAAGCCAGTCACTTCTTGCCTTTGTAGCCCCCACCCCCCATTTTGGGTAGCCGATGTCCAAGTTGCCCATCCCTGTCTACTCTGTGTGTGGAGGGGGTGGGAATGATTCTTGCTGTAAGGACTTGTTCCCTCTTTTGAGTTACTGCATCCATAGGTGTAGGTCAAGTTCATCAAATTGTATGAGAATACTTTTTTTTTTTACTTCTGGTTTCGCTCTGATCATCCAGTCACTGAAGCCAGGATAAGTGCCCCCCCCCCCCCCCCTTTTACCAGAGTGCAATAAACAGCGCCGAACTGAGGATATGGCCAGTTCTAGCGGAGGCGAGGGGCACTTCGAAGGGAGTAGCGGGGAGCCAGGAGGGGAGACCCCAGTTCTTCACACGCACCCTAGTTCCACCCTGAAGGAGGTCCGAGTCCCATCTGGGCCCACGGGCCCTGGGACAAGCCATTGCCGATGTCTTGGTCTGTGATGGGCTCTCAGGGGCTGGGGGAGCAGCCCCGGGCTGGGGGAGAGCGGAGGGAGGCTACGGGAGTGGAGAGGACTGGCGGCCTCCTTAGGGTTCGAACTCTCTCAGTTCTGTGCCCGCTGCCTTGCATTCCCAGCTAATCGCTTTGTCCATGCAGGGCGCTATGACTCTGAGTTAACGTTGGGTTTAACAGTGCCCTGAGAGGCGGGGCGTCTCTTGGTCTCAAGCATGCGCACTAAAGCCTGCTAAGAGGCGCCTGCGTATCCTTTATGAGGCAAGCTGCGCAGCATTTTGCCGTGAGGCCGCGTGGCCTAATGGATAAGGCGTCTGATTCCGGATCAGAAGATTGAGGGTTCGAGTCCCTTCGTGGTCGGTTCCGTGTTTTTCTTTATTTCCCCCCTCTCCGCACACCTCGTAGTTAAAATGTTTTCTTTTTCTCTGGGGACTGGCCTGGGCCTTAGACAGTGTAAGCCGCTTACTCCTCACTGTTTTTTCGGCACTGCTGTTAGGGAATTCGAGAATTCAGGGCCAGGGCTGCAACCCCAAGACCCGAGCGTTGAGGATAGACTGCGAAGCCGGAAGTCATAGACCGAGAGTCCGGGGAGTCGGGGAACCCCGGCTCGGGTCCAATTCATTTCACACCTGCGTAGATGAGGTCCCGGGGGCCTGCGTGGCCTGTGTGATCGTGGGTGAGGGGCAGGGTGCGTGGAGCACCTGCGCCCTGGACGGCCTTGGCCGCAGCAGCCCTTCAGGACCTTGTAGGCGAGGGAGGGCCCAGGTTCTGGAGAATGTAGGACTAGGGCAGCCACGAAGACAGGCCACCTCTTTGAAATTTGGCAATGCCTTTTGACCCACCAGTTCCATTCTACGAAGATTTACTGAAGACCTCAAAGACACTGGATATTCACTTACAGTGGTTTACTAAGGGCTCGTAAATATGCGGAAGACAGATTTTATAGGGATAAAACATTTAAAGATGCAGGAATGGCGGGAAGAGAAAAGCGTAAATAATAAAATAGCGCTTCAAAAAAATAGAATCAAGTAAAACGGAGCAGATGGAAAAGAAATACAGAAAAAAATAAGAGAGAAGCAAGAAATAAACATGAAAAATAACAAAGAAATGTAATTTGTAAAAAGCAACTAGCAGCGCCCAACGTGGGGCTCGAACCCACGACCCTGAGATTAAGAGTCTCATGCTCTACCGACTGAGCTAGCCGGGCAGCTGACAGGACGTTTTTCTAGAGGCCTCTCAGGTCAGAGACCGAAAGAGAGCCGTTTTCAAAGAAAGCAGGGACCCGGGCCAGGAGCTATAGGGGAATGGGGTGGTGGACAGCGGTGGTCACCTCCCCCGTCCTTTTTCTGTCATTGCAGAGTACGCAGGCTGTCCCTTTTTATTCTTTTCCCTATTCTGCATCAAACACCTTCGCGACTAGTTATCCGTGCTCGCCTCCTAAAAGAAGACGTAATGTGATCGATCCGGACTTGAACCCTGCATCCCTCTCTCTTTAAGCAAAAGCCACGCCTGCAGATTAAACAGCCAATCAGAGAGCCAGAGAGCCGTTGTGTAGTCTTTGTGTTTCACCACTCTGGGGTCTGGAGACTGTCCAGTGACCTGTGAGGTCTGAAGGGGAACGGGGGCCTAGTACCAACGTCGAGGGGCCCGGGAAAGGCCGGGATGAGGCTGGGAAGTAATGCTAAAACTACCGGGAAGGGGTTGCGGTACTGCTCTATGATTAGTGAACCTCGATCCGCGTCAGCCCCGGTGGCCTAATGGATAAGGCATTGGCCTCCTAAGCCAGGGATTGTGGGTTCGAGTCCCACCCGGGGTAAAAGGGTAGCGTTTTAGACTAATGGAAACCAGAGTTCAGTCAATTTGGACCGGTATAAATTTGTCTGGGCTGGAAATTATCACAACGTTGCAAAATCTCAGGTAAGATAAAGAGGCCATTTCAAGTTTCAAAAGAGTGCTAGAATTCTTTAGATTATTAAAAAACAAAGCCAAAAGTAATGCCTTATTCGCTTCGGGGCATAAAAGAATAAAGCTCGTTTTTCTAGATGTGCCTATTGTATTATATGGTTGTTGTTAAGTGCCATTAAATCGGTTCCGACCCATAGCGACCCTGTATAGGGTTTCTGACTATGCGGTTCATTAAGTCCTGCGCATTAACCGGCTCAGTGCCTGCCACACCAGGACTTCTAATTTTACGGACGACAACAGTCTATTTTTTAAAGTTCTTGTATTTTAAAAATATACATTGGTTATGTAGGGATTACATTATATAATAGCCGGTTTGCTTTAAAACAAGAGACTGGGTGAAGGTATAAAAATAAGTGTGTACTCACTCGTTCATGAGTTGAAGCTGGGAGACACGAGGGTACCTTAGACTACTTTCCTGCTTAACTGTGTGTTTGGCGTTCTTGTGTGATGTAATTAACACTGGACTGTTAACTGCAGGGTTGGCAGTTTAAACCCTATACAATGTCACTATGAGTCGGAACCGACTTGAGGGCACTTAACATCTGGTGTATGTTTGGTATGATCCATAGTAACTTGTGTTTGCTTTTGTTTTTAAATCCATGTAATACATGACGGATTGGCCAAGTGGCAGCATCGATGGACTCAAGCGTGGCCCAGGATCGGGCAGTGTTTCGTTCTGCTGTGCATAAGGTTGCTATGGGTCGGTGCCGACTCGATGGCACCTAACAACAACAATGACATACACCTCCCCAGAAGGGCTGTCTGCTGGACAGCACGTAACAACAACAACAACAACAGCTGGCAAAGCAGAGTACAGAAGGAGGAGTTTGAAGTGAAAAGTAATAGCTGACCCTTGCTTGGGTGTTTCCACTTGTTTCTGTACAGATACCTCCTCGTAATGCTTCCTGAATGAATTGACTGCATGAACAGAAACTTTCTGTTCAGCTCTTGTACCTCCTCACTACTTCCATTTGCTTTAGCTTCTCTACGCTGGAGAGTAAGTTTCAGAGTCTCGTCTGATGTCCATGTTGGTCTTTTCCTTCTTAATGACCCTTTTCTTTCTTCCTATATGATATTCTAGAAGTCACCTCAAAACTCTTCTGGTCTTCAATCTGTAGGGTGTAATGCACCAAATGTGTTCTTCTAAATTCAAGTGGGATATATTCAAGGCCACATTTTGACTTTTGTGGAATTGTTTTAATTTTCTTCAGCTTGAAAATTCAAACTGAGTATGAACAGTAGATAGTCTGTTCCATAGTCTGACCCTGGCCTTGTTTGGGGCTGATGATATGGAGATTTCCCACCATCTCTTTCCACAAATGTAGTCAATTTGATTTCTGTGTATTCCATCTGGTGAGGTCGATGTGTATAGTAATCTTTTATGTTGCTTAAAAAAATGTATTTGCAATAAAGAAGTCATTGGTCTTGCAAAATTCTATCATGAGATCTCCAGCATTGTTTCTATCACCAAGGCCATATTTTCAAACTACAGCGCTTTCCTCTTTGCATTCCAATGGCCAGTAATTATCAATACATCTTGAATGCATGTTTGATCAATTTCAGACTAAAGACGTTGTTAGAAGTCTTCATTTTCATCATCACTGGCTTTAGTGATTCGTGCATATCTTTGACAAATAATGATATTAACTGGTCTTCCTTGTAAGATATGGATATCACAGACAGCTTTGTACATCAATACAAATCTTTATATGTTCTTCTTAATGTGACGCCATTCCTCCTCAATTTGTCTCTCCTGGCACAGTAAACCATATGATTGTCATATTCAAAATGGCTACTACCAGTCTATTTCAACTCACTAATGCCTAGGATATGGATGCTTATGTGTTTAATTTCAGTTTTGACAAATTTTCGATTTTCCTAGATTCATATTTCTTACATTCCATATTCCGATTATTAATGGATGTTTATAGCTGTTTCTCTTCAGTTTGAGTTGTGGCTCTTCAGCAGATGAATGTCCCTAGGTATCGCGATCAACTCTACTTTGAGGAGGCAGCTCTTCCCCAGTCCCATTTTGAGTGCCTTCCAACCTGAGGGGCGCATCTTCAAGCACTATCTCTGACAATATTCTGGTGCTCTTCATCATGTTTCAGTAGTCCATATTCTGGTGCTGACAGTGTTCCACTGCTATTCACAAAGTTTTCAGTGACTAAATATTCAAAATTAGTTCGTCACTCCTTCTTCCTAGCCTGTCTTCGTCTGGAAGTTCAGCTGAAACCTGCCCACCGTGGGGGACCCTGCTGGGATTTAAAATACCCGTGGCATAGCTTCCAGAGGCACAGCAACAGGCAAGCCACCACAGTAGACACACTGACAGACGAGTGGTGGATCTTTAGGGCCAGAGGGATGCCTTTGCAGGCTGTGGAACTGCAGTTATGAAGACTTGCTCCTTGGTTGAGCTGAGACGGTAGAGGAGAATGAACTAGGCTTGGGCCAATCTCAAGCAAGAGGGGCATCAGCTGAGGATAGGAGCCCGGTGTCTGCAGGGACCATCCCTGGGGCGATAGCGGTTCGAGTATTATCCTCAGAGGATTTAGGTCCCATGCTGGGTGACACTGGGGAAACTTCAGTTGGGCTGCTTGTGGGGGCTAGGACACGGCACTCCTCCTCTGGGTGGCGAGAAGAAGAGAGGTCCTCGAGCTGCAGGCAGGTTGGGGCGCTTCCACCCCGCAGGTCTCCGCCACGCGGCATACCCGCCTCCTTTCCCAGAATGGAAACTAAATCTTCTCTCGCGCTTCGGACCCGAAAGGCAGTGCACTAAGGTGGAGCCACGCATGAAGGCCACCAAGGGGATGCGTCAGCCAGTCACTGCAAGGGTGGCTCGTTGGTCTAGGGGTATGATTCTCGCTTTGGGTGCGAGAGGTCCCGGGTTCAAATCCCGGACGAGCCCGGATTTTTTTTTGTTTGTTTGTTTGTTTGCCTTTCACTCTTTCGGGAACTCAGTCCATAAGGTTTCTTTGCTGGGTCTCGACCGGACCCACTAGCCGGGGTCTGTTGCAGACCCGGCGGGCGCCTCAGGGCTGCGGTCCTCGGTGTCTTGGACGTACCCCGGACCCCAGGTTCCGAGAGGATAAACCTGTCCCCGCAGATGGGTCATGTCGCTGTAGCTCGGTCTAGGTGTGTGTGTGTCTGTTTTGTCTTGTTTTTATTTTTACTTTTTATATTGAATTGGGTAAAGGTTTACAAAGCAAATTAGTTTTCCATCCAACAACACACGCTTTACTTCTTGTCATGATCGGACTCTCGACAACGTAACATCACTCATCCCACTTCCTGTTTCCTGTGTCCTTCCCTGCTTCTTTCCCAGACTTCCCTGCTTTCTGAACGTAGTCCTTAGGCAAATGCTGCCTTTAAAAAATCTCAAATGGTTAATTTGTTCTTCTTTCGCTCCCTGCTTTGGTGACAGTCTGGGGGACCACAACGCACGGGTGTCTCCGGCGACGTGCCACAGAGCGTCATCCCGATTGTGCACTCTGGGCGACCCTTTCACGCCCCCTGGCCCTCCAGCCCTGAGCCCAGTGGGGTCGCATACACAGATCCAAGTGGGGGCATCAATAGGCCCTAGCCGACGCCTTCTTCTACTGTGTCCGGAACAGTTTAAGACCCCTGTCTTCCTAAGAAGAGACCTCTACCTCCTCTATCGTAAATGGAGTTTTTCCTCTCCAAGGTTCCCTTTCTCTCCACTCCGTGACGTCCCTCGTTCTCCGCGTCCCCACCGAGGTCTGATTCCCTGGATTCACACCTAGCTCACGGTAGAGGTGGACCTCAGCCACTAGGTTTCCAGTGAGTGGACAGTTCCTTGTGGGCAAGTTTGTGTGTAGAGCAAGATTCCTGGGAGGAGGTTTCATACTTCGATTTCAAATTGTAACTTTTGTGGAGTTTTCAGGGTATCGATCGGAGTCCCCAGAAAAAGGAGGTGGGCTGGTTAGTGGGTGGCGCAGAATTGGGGCCCGGCGTGGTGGTCCCAGATCAAAGCTCAGGCCGAATGGCCAGATAAAATGGAGACCGGAACTGAGATCAGGAGCCCAGGGGGCTCAGAGGGTACCTGTTAGGACGATGGTATCTTTGGAGTCTCCCCTGGAGGCTCGGTTATTATCTTCATATTTGCCCCTCCCTTCTCCCGTTCCAGGGGCTACAGGGTCTGGTAACCTTGGGAGTGGAGGGGCCGGGGCCTGCACAGCTGCTCTGCTGGGCGGGGCCCACAGGGCCCACAGGGGAGTGAGTGACCTCCCTTACCGCAGTCAGGGGGGAGTAGAGGAGTTGAAGGCTTAGGAGGTGTAAGGGGAGTTGGTGGTAGGGTCGGGGGTCTCCGAGAGCTCTGGAAGTTCTGTTGTCCCGGGAAGGATATAGGAACCTCTAAGAGAAAGGTCTCCGTTTTCCAGGGTCCGAGGGGAGGGTGGCAAAGTGGACGGGTGCTGTGGTCTACCTGGAGGAAGGGACATCCCCCTCAATCCAGACTCCCAAATAACCAGATTTGGAACGGAAGGTGCGACTATGCTGAATGTCCCCGTGCCCCGTCCCCATGAGGGACAGGCCAAGAGAGCGCAGCTGGGAGTTCAAATCAGACCCTCCAAGGAGACCAAAAAAGGCTTGGGCCAAAATAATTTAAATCAAATGTAAATAATTGAATGGAAACATAGCTGGACTTCCCCTGCACCAGAGTGGATCCCGGTAGGTCTAACTGCTGTTTGAAATTCCTGGGTTGGTTTGATGACATTCAGAGGGGTGGGCTTTTGTTGACATTTCCCCATCCTGGGCCTCGTGTCTGCGCGTCGCAGGACCTACTCGCGCGGATCCACTCTGAGACAGCTCCCACGGAAGGGCTCACGGAGGCCCATAACCGCTATCTATGAGTCCTTTGGTCCCACTGGTCCGTCTGTCAGTTTAGCACCCCACTTCCACCCTACTCCGCCCTGAAGTTCGCGGCTCTTCAACCCCGCGGCTCCCTGCTGTTTACAAGGAGGGGTCAAGCAATAAGGCAGGGGACCCAAGATATCCTCCCCTCTCGGCTTGGGAAAGGGAAATGAGGGGCTGACAGAGGTGGCCTTGGTCCGATGTCGGGATCCCGGCGAAGTCGTTCCTGGTTGTCTGGTACAATTGGCTGTCTAGCGGAGGATTCTAGGATTAAATCACAGTGGGCTGGCTTTCCTGGCGTCTTCAGCTCATCTGCAGCTAGGCCAACAGCAAAGCTTGTGCAACGCCCGGCTAGCTCAGTCGGTAGAGCATGAGACTCTTAATCTCAGGGTCGTGGGTTCGAGCCCCACGTTGGGCGTATTTTTGAGCACGCGCCAAATCAAAAGGCCACGTATCTATCATTGTTTCCTCGCCCTACAGATCTCTCACGGTGCTCACCTTCACCGGGTCGGGAAGACCTATTCTGTTTTAGAAACTTCAGAAAATTGAGCCTAGCTCCGAGTGAATGCGGATAGTCCTTACGCAGTGCCGAAACGCTTCATTTGCTGTCTTTCCCTTCCAGGGGTTGAGTTGAGAGGACGATCATTCAAAACGTCCGGTGACATTCTGGGCGGGCTTTGTCCACATGTCCAAAGGAACTTATAAAGAGTCTACGGTCCTGAGCCTTTCTCTATAAAGACATTCATTTCTAGACTCCCAAGTCCTATTTTGGAGTCCTGGTGTGGCGCTGTGGGATTACACGTCAGACAGCGAAGTCGCTTGAACTGCAATGTCGGAGGTTCAGGCTCACCAGCTGCTCTTATACAGGGTCGTTGTGGGTCGGAATCGTCGATGGCACTTAACACAACAAACCCTATTTTACTGTACTCAGAATAGCCGCCTAAAAGCAGGGCTCGTCCGGGATTTGAACCCGGGACCTCTCGCACCCTAAGCGAGAATCATACCCCTAGACCAACGAGCCGCCTTACACTCACTCCTCATTTACAGTTTTTAGTGATGTCGTGCAGGCTCCGTTTTTGCTGGTCTAGAACACTGCTAATTCTCTGGTCTGTAGATTTCCCCCTGTGTGGATGCGTGGGTGTGTGGGGAGTGGGTGTAAGAGCTCCAATAGCAGAAAGACCAGGAAAGCGTCTCCCCCCGAGAGCTGAGGGCAGAGGGCGCGAGTAGGACTCCCAAGGTCTTCTCCTGCCCCTCAACATAGAGGCCTTGTTAGGATGCATTGAGATTTCCAGACGTGAGAGAAAGGTCTGCCAGAATAAAGCCAAGAAAGTGAGCAAGCACAACGCGGAACAGGAGGATATGAACGATCTTTACGTTGGGTTCGCGTATGGCATTGAGAATATTTTCAGACAAAACCATTTCATTTTACCCTTTATGGGTAATGCTAGACGCTATGTGCTTAAAACTATTCCAGAAAGGAAAAAAAAAAAAAGCGGAGAGAGAATTGACCAATGAATGGGAGGCGTTGAAAGTACCCCGGCTGCCTAGCCCAGCAGTACCCCCTAGCGGCCCATGTGAGGACAGCACCCCGGGAAGGCCAGAGTAGTGGAGGAATGAGCCGAGGAAGTCGCGTCTCCGGCTGGGGAGTGTGATCCCCGCCAGGGGAACTTGTGTGGTCACGCTCCGCGTGGATGTTTCCCTCTTTGAAGGGCTTCGGCAATCAAATTATCCAGTCTGAGCTCAAACTAGGGATTCACAAATTAAATATCTGTGTGGTTCTTCCATCGACTTAGAGGACTGACAGGCTGGGTGGTCCAACGCAGATCGATCGGAGACAAACGTTGATTCCACGCAGGAGGGTTCAGGATCAGATGTTTCAACCTCCACAACTACCAATCTTTCAGAAAAGAAAATACGAATTTAAAGTAAAGGGGAAATAATTGTAAAGGGAAGAAGACAAAGATTCGTCCTACCCCGAGACCAAAGTAGAGAGACAAGTGTCACCATCCTCAATTCAAAGGTGAATTCTGATTGTACTTCTAACAAGTCACATTTGTTTGTCCTCGTTGCAGTCCTTGGTACTTTAAACATTCTCGCCAACACCATAATTCAAATGCATTTATTCTTCTATAGTCTTCCATATGTGTTGTCAAACTTTTACATACATATGAAGTGATTGAAAATACCATGACTTTGGTCAAATTGATAGCTTTGCTCTTCAACGCTTTAAAGAGGTGTTTTGCGGCAGATTTACCCAGTGCAATATGTCGTTTGATATCTTGACTGCTGCTTCCCTGAGCGTTCATTGTGGATCCAAACAAAATGTAATCTTTGACAACTTAAATCTTTCCCCCGTTTATCTTGATGTTATTTATTGGTTCAGTTGTGTTTTCATTTTCTACACATTGAGGTGCGATCTGTACGGAAGGCTTTGATCTTCATTAGTAAGTACTTTAAGTATTCTATGCTGCCAGCAAGGAAGGTTTTGTCATTAGCATGCTGTAAATTGTTAATGAGTCTTCCTCCAATCTGATGCCACGTTCTTCATATAATCCATCTTCTCGGATTATGTGTTCACTATACAGTTTGAATAAGTATGGCAAAAGGATACAACTGACACACACCTTTTCCTAATTGTAAACCATTCAGTATTCCCTGGTTCTTTTACAACAACTTCTTGGTGTATTTACAGGTTTCTCACAAGCACAATTAAGTGTTCTGGAATTCCCATTCTTTGCAATGTTATCCATAGTTTGGATAACTATGATCCACACAGTTGAAAGCCTTTGCATAGTTAATAAAGCCCAGATAGACATCTTTCTGGTATTCTCTGCTTTCAGCCAAGTGCCACACAACATTAGCAACGCTGCCTTTCATTTCACATCCTCTTCTGAATCCGACTTGAATTTCTGGCAGCTCCCTGTTGATGTATTGCTGCAATTCTTTTTGAATTCACCAGCATTTTACTTGCCTGTGATTGTAATGACATTGTTGGATGATTTCCACATGTCATTGGGTCACCTCTTTGGAATGGGCACAAATATGGATCTCTTCAAGTCGGCTGGCCAGGTAGATGTCTTCTAAATTTTGTGGCATAGATGAGTGAGTTCCCCCAACACTGCACCGATTTGTTGAAAGACTTCAATTTGCATTCCATCAGTTCCTGGAGTCTTACTTTTGGCCAATACCTTTAGTGCATCCTGGACTTCTTCCTTCAATACCATCGATTCTTGATCACATGCTACCTCTTGAAATGGTTGAACATAAACCAGTTCTTAGCGACTCTGTGTTCCCTCTGTCTTTTGATACTTTCTGAGTCATTCAATATTTTCCTCATAAATCCTTCAATATTACAACTCTTTTTTTCTCCAGTTCTTTTAGCGTTAGAGATACTGAACATAGACTACCAGTAAGCTGGTGAGCTAGGAAGATGCACTTCCCTCTACAACAAAGACATGAGAGACCAAATGAAACAGACGCAGATGAAAATTTTGGAACCCTGAACTTCAGAGGGAAGGTCAGAGCCGTGGATTGAGTGCTTGCTGAGGAGAAGCTGAGCAGCTACAGCAAGCGGGAGACTGGCAGTGAATGGCTGACCGGATCCAGCACAATCATCTTGAACCGTCATGAGCAGCTTTGGCAACAGAAGGAGGTCTGGCAGAGCAGAGTCACACAGGCAACGGGAAAGGTGCGAGTCTTTCTTTTTCCCCACGCCCTGCTGGTGGCCAGAGGTGTGGTCAGCTCCCACCTTCATCTACCTCCAGTGTGGACCCTACTCTCTGAGAGTTATGAGCCACGTGGTTGGGAGCGGGGGGGGGGAGGCTGCCTGTGTCACTTTGGTGGCTGGAGTCAGGTGGGCTCATCTCCAGATCTACAGCACCCTCAGAGTCACCAAATGAGAATTTAACCAGTCACCATGATCCTAGCTGCCCTGTGGTCGTAACAGACACTGAAAGTAGTTTCATCAAGGCCTTCATGAACTATTTCCAGATTGTTGGCAACATAGAAAACACCTAGACTGATAGGAGCTCTGTCTAGGGCCAGGAACTTGGCTCTTGCATTTTCTCCACAGCCACCTCATGAGCTTTTAGGCTCACAGGGCCGCCCCCAGAATTTTCTTCTCTCTGAGTGTAACAACAGCACTGTTGTTTTGTTTTTGAGTTTAGTTTTTTTTCCTTCTGTTATTTCGTTGTTTTTCTGTGTTTATTCTTTCTCATCCTCCTCTTTCCATCCCCTTGACTTTTATCCTTTGTATCTCTGCTCCCCTGGCCCCCTTCCCCCTTTTCTTCTGGTTCTCATTTCCCCTCTTCTTCATATTTTCCCCTTTTGATCTTTCTATAATACTCTCGAATCTCTATTTTCATCTTCTTTCTCACTGGTTTTTCTTCCTCTTCCTCCTTTTATTTCCTAACCTTTCTCTTCTCTGTCCCTCTTTTGTCTTTGTAGTTATTATTAATTTTTTGGTTGCTGTTTTTCTTTATTATTTTTTCTTGTGATTGTTAGATCCTTATTTATTTATTCTGTTTTGTTTTCTTGTGTGTATGGACAGGGGGGCTTTCATTTTCTTACCCCACAGGAGACAGCGACCATGCCCATATTGCCCAATCACAACTGTACCCTCTGTTGTGCCACCCACTGGGCAAGAGCCAATACCAACTCCTCTACAACCTGATCAATGATAGACAGCAGTGAACACCAACCAACCCCATCTGAAATGGAGGTGCACAAATGGTGAATAAGAACAGAGCAAAGACTTCCATTCTCTAACTACACTCATAGGAGACAGTTGGTGAGAGCCTAAGAACACTCAAAATGCATCAATTAAATACAAATAGACAGCCTTACAATGCCATGGAGACAGCAGACCTTCTTAGCTTACATGAAGAGACAAGAGAGAATGACTCAAACAAATGAGTAAGGTGCAGGCCAGAAAATGTTTCTGAGGAAGGAAAGGTAATGGAACTAACTGAAAAGGAATTGAAAAGAAAGATCCGGGAAAGCAAAGAGAACACAGGAAAAAAAAAATTAGAGAATTTCAGGAAAACACTACAAGAACAAACAGACAAAATAAATGAGAAATCAGAAACAATATAAAGTCTACAATTAGAAATGAGATTTCAGAAATGGACAATACAGTGAAAGGGAAGCAATGGAAATCAAAATTAGTGAACTTGAAGATACAGCTCTAAATGCTAGTATGCTAGAACAATCCCAGAAAAAAGAATGAAAAAATCTGAAGAAGTCTAAGAATTATGTGGGACACCATGAAGAGGAACAATTTAGGGTGATCAGAATTCCAAAACAGGAAGAGACAATAAAAAGCACAGAGAAAATTATCAAAGAGTTGTTGGAAGAAAACTTCCCTAACATCACAAAAGATGAGAAGATAAGCATGCAAGAAGCTGAGTGAACCCCCAAAAGGATAGACTCTAAGAGAAAATCACCAAGACATATCAAAGTCAAACTTTCCAAAACCAAAGACAAGGAAGGAATTCTGAGAGCAACTCAGTCAAAACACAAAAAAAAATCCTACAAAGGCGAACCAATAAGACTAAGCTCTGATTTCTCAGCAGAACCCATGCAGGCAAGAAGGCAGTGGGATGGCAGATACAAAATTCTGAAAGAAAAAAATTGCCAATCAAGAACCAAATACCCAGCAAAGTTGGCTCTCAAATATGACAATGAAATTAGGACATTTCCTGAACAACAGAAATTAAAGGAATTTGTAATGACCAGACCAACTTTACAAAAAACAGTAAAGGGTGTTCTTTGGACTGAGAACCAACAACAGCAGAGAACAACCAGCGATTACCACACGTGACAACTTCAATTAGAACTCAATCCAGATATAGGAATATTTAAAGTAAAACAAACCTACAAAACTGAAAACAGAAAACCAAATACATCAATTTACAATAAAGAGAAATCAATTTATAATCAACTACAAAGCAAAAAGAGGGAAAAATGTAGATACAGAACTTCCAAATGGCAAGAAAGTCAAGTAGACTTCAAGATAAAAAGACTGTTTTAAGCAGGGAAAAATTAATCAATCACAAGATAACCTGTGAAAAATAACACACCTGCACATCAAAATTAAAAAAAAGAGGAAAATCAGAAATACTTAGTAAACATCACACAACAGAAGTGAAAATGAAAAGAAAACCGACAAACAAAATGTACTCAGTGCAGAAAGTTACGTGGAACAAAGAAAACAGCATCACCACAAACACACACACACACACACACAGAAAAATGACAGAAGTCAATTCACACTTGTTGATAATGACACTGAGCGTAATTGGATTAAGTGTACTACTCAAGAGACACAGAGAGCAGACTGGATAAGAAAACAGGATCCTTCAGTATGCTATACATGAGACACATCAAAAGGATGGAGACAGCCTAACTGCTCAAATACTACGGCCATGTTGGAGAATAATGATGAATCTGCGAAACACCTCACAACATGGATGAACCTGGAGGACATTATGCTGAGTGAGATTAGTCAGTCACAAAAGGACAAATACCGTATGTGACCAATGTAAAAAGTTAAACAGTCGTTGATGGTTACTGGGTGAGGTGGGGAAGGAAAATTATTCACAGACTAGAGGGTTGTTGTTGTTAAGTGCCGTCAAGTCGGTTCTGACCCATAGCGACCCTGAACAGGGTTTCCGAGGCTGTAAATATTTACGGGAGCAGAAAGCCTCCTCTTTCTCTTGCGGAGCAGCTAGTAGTTTCGAACTACTGACCTTGCGGTTCACAGCCCAATTCGTAACCACTACGCTACCAGAGGGTAGTCACATGTTAACATGGGTGACAGGGCAGGCAATAGACAACAAGAGGGAGGTCAGCAGAGGAAAGCTGAAGGTAGAAGGAGACACAGGGAGGAATGCAACGTTAAAGTGAATAGAGGTCAATGCTGTTAACTATTGGTTCATGAAGGGATTGATTGCAATCATTGCACTGGAGCAAAGTACATGATTTGCTGAATGCAAAACTGATGATCTGCTCTGAAATCTTCACTCAATTCACAATAAAAAGTTAGGGAAAAAAAAGAACTGAACATGTTCTTTCTTTTTGGTTTTCTGACTTCAAGTCTTTGCAAATTTCATTATACTTAACTTTGTCTTCTCTAGCTGCCCTTTGAAATTTTCTCTCATCTCTTCTATGTCATCATTTCTCCCAATCACTTTAACTTCTCTATGTTCAAGAACAAGTTTCAGAGTCTTTTCTGGCATCCATTTTGATAGTTTCTTTCTTTCTTGTCTTTGAAATGACTTTTTGCTTTCTTTATGTATGATGTTCTTGATGTCATCCCATAATTCTTGGGTCTTTGGTCATTATTGTTCTTGAGATGGTCTTAAAATTCAGAGGGGATATACTCAAGGGCATATTTTGATTCTTGTAGATTTGTTTTAAATTTTTTCATCATCATCCTGAAGTTGCATGAGAACGTCTGTTCTGCAGTTAGCCCTTGGCTTTGTTTTGACTGATGATGTAGATCTTCTCCAATGTCTCTTCCCACAAACATATAATTTGATTCCTGTGTACTCTATTTGGTGAGGTCCACATTTATAGTCACCATTTATGTTGTTGAAAAGGGGTATTTGCAATGAAGAAGTCGCTGGTCTTACAAAATTCTACCACTCGATCTCCGGCATTGTTTTTTTTTTATCAAAAGGCTGTGTTTTCCAACCACTGATTCATCGTCTTTGTTTCCAACTTTCACAGCCTAATTACCAGTAATTATCAATGCACCTTGATTGCATGTCTGATCAGTTTCAGACTGAAGAAGTTGGTAGAAATCTTCAATTTTATCATCATTGACGTTAGTGGTTGGTGCGTATATTTGAATGATAGTTGTGTTGACTGGTCTTCTTGTTGCTGTTAGGTGCCTTCGATTCGGTACAGACTCATAGTAACCCGATGCACAGCAGAATGAAACACTGCCTGTTCCTTCCCCAACCTCACAATTGTTGTTATATTTGAGCCCATTGCTGATGCCACTGTGTCAATCCATCTCATTGGGGCTCTTCTCTTTTCCTTCCACCCTCCATTTTACCAAACATGCTATCCTTCTCCAGGGACTGGTCCCTCCTGATAATATGTTCAGACAAAGTCTGGCCATCCTGGCTTTCAGGGAGCACTTTGGCTGTACTTCTTCCAACACAGATTGGTCAGTCCATGGTATTTTAAATATTCGTTGTAGATATATGGAGATTGTATTCATTGTAGACATATGGTCTTCCTTGTAGGCATATGGATATTATCAAATCATAAACAGAATTTTTCAAGATAGGTCTTGAAATACAAGGTGAATGTGGTACCATTCCTCTTCAGTTTGTAATTCCTGGCATACTAAACCATGTGATTGTCTGATTGAAAATGCCAATTTAGTCCATTTCAGCTCACCAATGCTTAGAATATTGATATTTATACATTCAGTTTCATTTTTGACGACTTCCAATTTTCCTAGATTCATACTTTGTGCATTTCACGTTCTGATGATTAATGGGCATTTTCAACAGTTTCTTTTCATTTTCAGTTGTGCCCCACCAGCAAATGAAGATCCTGCGAACTTTGCTCCATTCATGCCACTGAGTTCAACTCTACTTGGCACAGCAGCTCTTCCTCACCTTCCCGTACAAATCATGCAATGTTCACTGCTAGTAGGAGCCCTGGTAGAATAGTGGTTATGAATCGGGCTGTTATGAACCCTAGGTCATCAATTAAGGTTATGAGCCTTAAGGTCATCACTTCGAAACTACCAGCTGCTCTGTGGGAGAAAGATGAGGCTTTCTGCTCCTGTAACAACAACTGCTATTCGTAAGGCTTTCTGCTCCTCTCTTTCTTCCTAACCTGTCTAAGGCTGTAAACTCAGTTGAAACAATGGTTGTTGTTGTTGTTAAGTGCCGTTGAGTCGGTTCTGACCCATAGCGACCCTCTATAGGGTTTCCGAGGCTGAAAATCTTTACGGGAGCAGAATGCCTCATCTTTCTCCCGCGGAACCGCTGGTAGTTTCGAACTGTTGGCCTTAAGGTTCGCAGCGCGATTCGTAACCACTACGCTATGGTAACATGGTTTAAATAGCATTTTGTTGCTATTCAAAATACCAGTAGCATTGCTTCCACCATGACAGAAATGCACAAACTACCGCAGTAAAACACACTGACAGACGAGACAGAAAACCTAGAACAAAGCCTATGCTGGTGGATTCTGGTTAGCTTCACAGTCTTGCCGAAGTATTTCTGATCCTCAGCGGCCTGGGATTCTGGGTGGTCCCATGTCAGGCCTGCGGGCAGGTCTGGGTGAGCGAGCCACGAGATCTGTGGTTCTGGCCCTGCTGGCATCGCCACACCGACCGAAAGCGAGGCCTCCTTAGGGAGAGGAACTGGCCGGCTCTTTCCGCTCCCCACCGCCCGTGGGCTCCGGGTCCACAGACTCAGGGACGACTTCAGACTTTCTCAAGATGTGGTTCTGGCTGGCAGATTGGGGCTCTGAGGATTCACCGATGCAGGGACCTGGTCAGGAACACAAACGACCCGCGAACCCGCTCTGTGTCTCAGCCCATCTGGGAGGTAGGAAAGTGGGTGAGCGCAGCTGACCCTGCATGGGGGTCCCGGGACCGAGAGGAGCGTTCCGGCTCCCTCCGCCAGGTCCAGGTCTCAGTCCGTCACTTGGTCTGGGTCTGCGTGTGCGCTCCGCTCCCTCTCTCGAGGTTGCCAATCTCTGGGTCCGGCTGTGGAGCCCCTGGATGCCTTCAATGTGTAGTGTCCCTCGAAGTGGCGCGGAAGACGGGGAGGTGGGTATTGGACAAGACGGGCAGGGTTTTCCATGCAGATGTGGCGCTGTGGGTTAATGTGCAAGCTCCTCAGAAACCCTATACAGGATCGCTATGGGTCGGCACCGACTCAAGGGCGCTTAACAGCAGCAACAGTAGTTCAAGGTCGGTTTGAAGTTTAAACTCACCGGACACCGGAAACTCTATACAGGGTGGCTGTGAGTCGGAACCTACTCGACGTCACGTAACAACACAAGACTAAACTGTCCCAGTTTCTGGCGGGACATAGCCAGAGGAGTACAAAGAGAAGTTGCCATTAGGCTTTCATAATAGGTTCGCGGCTAGCTCAGTCGGTAGAGCATGAGACTCTTAATCTCAGGGTCGGTAGAGCATGAGAGTCTTAATTTCAGGGTCATGGGTTCCAGCCCCACGTTGGACATAGGAATTGTGTGGCACTTGGGGGAACTGGTTTTTGGGGATCAGCGCTTCCTTCTCTCATAACCAGTGGCATAAACTTGGATTACTTTCTTCTTCTTAAAAAATTAAAAACTGTGAATGGGGTGAAGGTTTACAGAGCAGATCGGTTTTCCATTTAACAATTTATATCCACTTGGTTTCATGTCATTGATTGAAATCCCCACAATGTAATAGCACCTTTCCCACCTCCTTTTTGTGGTCCTGTTTCCATTTCTTCTGCTTTCTGAACCCTTCTGAACTTCATCCTTGGGTAAATGCTGCCCTTTTTATTTCAGACGGTTGATTATTCTAAGGACTATGTACCTCCCTACCTAATGTTGCAGTTCAACATGGATTCAGAAGAGAATGTGGACCGAGGGATATCATTGCTGACATCAGCTTAACCTTGGCTGAAAGCAGAGAATAATATCAGAAAGATGTTTATGTGTGCCTTATTGACTCTGCAAAGGTTTTTGACTGTGAGGACCATGACAAACTACGGATAACATTGTGATAATGAATATCCAGAAGAATACTTCATTGTGCTCATGAGGAACCTGTATGTAGACCAAGAAGCAGCTGTTAGAACAGAACAAGGGGATACTGACTGCTTTAAAATTAGGAAAGGTGTGCACCAGGATTGTATCTTTTCACCATACTTATTCAATCTGTATGCTGAGCAAATAATCCAAGAAACTAGATTATATGAAGTAGAACATGGTATCAGCATTGGAAGATGACTCATTAATAACCTGTGATATGCAAATGATGCAAGCTGGCATTCTGGAAGCAAAGACGACTTAAAATACTGATGAAGATCAAAGACAACACAGCCTTCAGTATGGACTGCACATCGATGTAAAGAACACAAAATTTCTTACAATTGAACCAATAAATTACATCATGATAAATGGAGAAGATTGAAGTTACTAAATACTTCATTGTGCTTGGATCCACAACCAACCATCATGTGGATGCAAATCAAATTAAAAGAAAGCAGCCGTCATGAAATCAAACAACATATTGCATTAGGCAAATGTGCAGCACAAGATGTCTTTAAAGTGTTCAAGAGAAAAGATACCAGTTTGAAGACTAAGGTGCACCTAACCCAAGCCATGATATTTCAATAGCTTCATATTCTTGTGAAAGTTGGACAATGAAAAAGGAAGCTGTAGAAGAATTGATGCACTTGAACTCTGGTGTTGGAGAAGAATATTAAAAATATCATTGACTACCAGAAGAACAAACAAATCTGTGTTGGAAGAAGGACAGCCAGAATAGAACGCTCCTTGGAAGCAGGATGGACATGTTATCAAGAGGGACGAAGGACATTATGCTGGGTAAAGTGCTGTTCAGTCATTTGATTCATCATAATCCTGTATAGGGTTTGCAAGAAGCAATTGGTGGGTTTGAACTGCTGACCTTGTGGTTAGCAGTCCAGTGCTTATCTTACAGCGCTGCACAAAGACTAAGTGGAGGGTCAGTGGAAAAGAGCAAAACCCCCAACAAGATGATGGACGGACAGTGTCAGCAGCAATGGGCTCGAACGTAACAATTGTGAGGATGGGGCAGGACTGGGCAGTGTTGCATTCTGTTCTACAGAGGGTGGCTATGAGTCGGAACCCATAAGATGGCACCTAACAACAACAACGTTATTGTCCCTCACATAGACCTTGTGTTTTCCTTAGAATTGAATCAGCAAGACTTGTCTCTGTACTTTGGACACTAACAGGCGGGACCAGTCCCAGGAGGAGTACATCATGCTTGGTAAAGTGGAGGGTCCACGACAAAGAAGAAGACCCCCACAGGAGATGGTGTGAGACAGTGGTAGCAACACTGGGCTCAAACGTAACAACTGTAAGGGAGGTGTTTCATTCTGTCGTACACTGACTCCACAGCACCTAACAACAAAAATTGTTTGGCTGAAAATTCAGCCACGTGGGGGGTAAGTTCCTTACCCTCTCTGGGTTTAGGGGACCAGTGCCTTCCCCAGCGAGGCCCCTGGGCCTCCTCCTGGCTCATAGCCCGAGGCCCGCGCTTCCCTAGACAGTGGCTGTTCCTCTTCAAGGTGGTCTCCTGGCTCACGCAGGCCCCTCGTGCTCTTCTCTGCTCCCTAGTCCTGTGGCGCAGGAATCAAACCAACGACTGCGGTGTTCTGGTGGTCCCCGGCCTCCCCGTTTCCTCGCTGAGCTTCCTTCCGGCGGTCCCCCAGCTGTGACCCCGGCTCCTCCACCCGGTGCCTGGCTGGGATAAGGAACTCCACCAATTTCCCCATGAAGGTGAGTCTGGTGGAGACGGGGAAGAGTGAAGCCAGAAGGCATCTGCGTGGCTCGTTGGTCTAGGGGTATGATTCTCGCTTCGGGTGCGAGAGGTCCCGGGTTCAAATCCCGGACGAGCCCAGGGTTGGTTCCGTTTTCCCCTCAGCGGTTGTTTTAGGCAGAGAGGGTACAGACACAGCTTTGTCCCAAGTGTTGGTTGCCACGCTGCGAGGGAAGAGAGGCGTCCTTACACTCTCTGTGGTCCTTGCGCCCATCTCCCAGGACCCGATCCTATCCCACCTGGCTGCTCTTGGGCTAGGTGCCGGGGCTCCTGTCGTTGAAAGCTCCATCCCGGCTACTCTGTTATGCTGGTCTCTGTATGTCGCATCTTGGTCCCTGCGTGTCTGGCTCCTTCAGTTCCTGGCGACCCCAGGAGCACTCAGCCCCACTCTTCTCTAGTGCTCTCTGGAATGGGTACCCAGAGGCATCTAGAACTCAGTCAACAGCTTGTCTGAATCCTGGTGTGGAGCCATAGGATAAGCACTGGGCCTCAAGGTCGGTAACCGCAACGTCGGCAGTTCAAACCAGTCGCTCCTTGGAAAGCCTGTACAGGGTGGATGTGAGTTGGACCAAGAGATGGTGTCAGAGGTTTTGACAGGGGTGCAGTTTTAATGCTTGCCATTGGTGCTATTGATTTAAAATGTAGCGTTGCCTTCACTGCTTTCGTGAACTTCAGATATTTTTGCTGTGAAAAACGAATTTCTCATTATGTTTGAGGAACTCTAAAATTAAAAGAAAATAAATAAAAGACCATTAATCTTCCCCACTGCTCTGCAATACAAACCTTTTTATAATCCAGAGTTTGAATTACACAAGGTCCTATTTCTGAAAAGCTTTGATTTGCAGTCTCTTTGTGTCAAAGTCAGCTTAGCGTAATGATAAATTTGACAGAATTGTTTTAACTATTGCGTGTCCTTCACATTTTGGTATTTGATTCAGTTTGTCAGTATACACAAAACTAGCAACTGGAATTTTGATTGAGATTTTTCTGTAGATCCCAAGTGATTCAACATCATTACAATACTGAATCTTTCAATTCATGAATATTTGTCACCATTTATTAAGGTCTTTTTTTTTTTTTAAACTATCATAATAGTATTTTATATGATTCAGCTAGGTTTTGCACCTTCCATAGAATTTTTCCAAGTATTTGATGTTTTGGATGCTAGTGTAAATGATATTTGAATATAATTAAAAATTCTTTTACTGTATATAAAAATACAGTTGGTCTTTGTATGACAATCTTGGATGAAGTCACCTTGGAAATTCACTTATTATTTCTAATCTATAGCTCTTTCTACATATTCAGGTATGTCATTTGTGAATAATGGCAGTATTTCATTACTTAGTTAAGCACTTCATGATGTTTGATTAATTAATTTTCTTTCTTTCTCTTTCTCCCCCTCTCTCTTTCTCTCTCCCTCTCTCCTTCCTTCCTTTCTCTCACTCTCATTCTTAGAAAGCCTTTAATTCCTTGCTGCACAAATACAGCAGGCTGAGTTGGTAGCTTTTGGTGACTAGTTGTTGTTGTTGTTAGGTGCCATCGAGTTGGTGCCGACTCATAGTGACCTTATGCACAGCAGAACAAAACACTGCCCGATCCTGGGCCAACCTCATTACTGTTGCCATGCTTGAGTCCATCGATGCTGCCACTTGACCAATCCATCTCACTGGGGGTCTTCCTCTTTTTCTCTGACTCTTCATCTAACCAAATATGATATCCTTCTCCAGCGACTGGTCCCTCCTGACAATATGT